>NC_045716.1:28826814-29148154 GCF_009834535.1 Camelus ferus | reverse complement strand
GCCGGCCCTGCCCCCAGTTAATACCCTGTTGTCCGTGTGCATGCAGACTCTGAGTGCCTACTCGAGCCACTGAGGGTCCGAGGAGGGTGTGGGCCGCTGCGTGGGGCTTACACTCAGCAGGTGCAGAAAGGGTCCCTTCCTGACAGGAAGCAGCGTCGGGCCACCTGCTCCGTGGGGCTCACAGCCTGGAGGGAGGCCGGGCCGAAGGTGCCCACATCAGATGGCAGAGGGTGGGGCTCAGCCCGGTCACAGCCCCTCAGGCCGGGCGGATGACCTGTCCTTGACCTAATGACGTAGCCAGTGTCTGTGGTGTCCTCTGCCTGGGCGGAGGACAGGGCCCAGGGGTCCGGCCTTCACACTGGCAGTGCCCCTTCCCTGGTCCCAGAGGGCTTCACAAACACAGCAGAGAGGACGTGTGGTGCGGGGTGAGGAGGCCCGAGGCAGACAGGAAGGTCGGGGGAGGCCACGCCGAGGACGAGCCCTCTGAGTAGGGGCCCGTCTCCCCCCAAACCTCCGTCTCAGTTTGCTGTGGCCAGGGCAGTGGGTTGGACCACATCATGGCTGTTGGGGGAGGGCTGGGCTGGAAGCCGGCTGCCATCATTGCCCGAGGGCCCTGCAGGCTTGGGCCTTTGTCTGTGACGTGAGATGAGAGCCAGCCCCCGAGAGGCTGCGGGGTGGTAAGGGAGGACCCCTGGCCCAGGCCCGGCTTTCTCCCCACTCCCGGGACCTTGCTGGGACCCTGGCCTGCACGAGGGCCCAGTGAGAGGAACGAGGGTTCCCACCCTCAGGCTCCTGGAGCTTCCCCCTTCCCTCCCAAATCGGGGTGCATTCTGAGTGTCGTGGAAAGCCCCGACTTCACAGGCCCTGGGAAAGGAGCAGAGGAGGACGGCCAGCAGGAGGGGCACCTTGCTCCAGGCTGCTGGGTCCCTCGGACCCCAGCCTGACAGCCCAGCTGGCTCGTTCAAGGCTCAGAAGGGCTGGGGCTACGGGGGTCTTCTCACACTGCACTCTCTTACTAAGGGAAAGGTCCAAGGTTCCCAGGCCCACTCTGAACAAGCCACCAGGCCAGGACACAGGACCCCAGCACTCAGGCCCCGGCGCTCAGAGAGGCCACAGTCTGCCCAGTGGGTTGCAGGGCAGCGCCTCAGCCTGGAGACCAGGAGGCTCCGGGCACCGGCTCCCGCCCTGTCCCTCCTGTCTCTCAGGGGCCTGAGGAGGGTGTTGCATTGGTGTTCCCTCAGGCTTGGACAGACAGACAGACAGACAGACGTCAGATCCATCCCCACCCCTCCACCACCACGGCGTTTTCTAGACCCAGGGTTGGAACCACACATTCTAAAAGCAGGTGACAAAAACTGCAAGTCAGAACAGTATCGTTCCCGTTCATGGCCCCAGGTGTGCGGCACCCTGTCCCCAAGGCCCGGGAGGCCGGCTGGGGGGTCCCCACTTGGCTGTGGCCCTCAGCCCAGGCTTCCTCGTCTGCAGCACGAGGGGCTGTCCCCACCTGGGGGGCTCTCCGGGCGGGGCCCCCACCCGGGGCTGCACAGCTGGTGGAGGGGAGATGGGAGCAGGCAGCTTCCTGTGGAAACCGAAACAGCCAGGTGCTTCCCCCAGCCCCATCCCGCGGCGACCCAGACACAGCTGGACGAGTCCCGCCGGCCCGCCCGCCACGCCACCCCCTTTCGGACGAGCGTCCAAGGTCTGGACTGCGCTCCTCATCTGCCACCACGACGCACCCCTGAGCCTCACTCAGGTCACCACCTGCCCCTGCCCCCGTGTGGACAAGGCTGGGTAGCCCTGAAGCCCTGCCACCGTCTGGGGCTGCCAGTCCATCCCGTGCCACCCTGGCCTGAGATTTCAAATCTTTGGGCAAAAACAGGATGAAAAATACCTTAACTCTCTTTAACTTGAATACATGTGGAATTATTTCCACTTCAGATAGATCAGATGGAACAAAACACAGCGTTAAAGCCACTGTTTCTCTGTGCTCCTCTTCTCTGGCGGCCAGAGCAGGGGACGTTTCACACATGGCTCATGGCCAGGCCTGCTGGCCAGGGTGCTGAGCCCCAGGACCCGGGAGACAGAGGGGACAGGCCCCTGTTGTGCTCCCTGGTCCTGCCATTCCCCTGACTCAGGGACCATCTTTGATTTAAACTGTGAAAGAATTCGCCCACGCAAGGAAAGCCCCACCCCAAGCAGCTTCGCTCCAGAGCCCGCTCCCCCTCACCTCCGCTTCTCAGTAAAAAGGGGTTGTCAATTTGGTGCCCCCACCCTCGGCGGCTGCCCCACCCTGGGGCGGAGCCACGGGATCAGGAACCACAGAAATCAGACTGCTGGGGCCGGACCCAGCTCGGGCGCCCTGCGGGCCAGGCCCCCCAGCCCCGGCCCATGTCCTCATCTGTGCAGTGGGGCCCATGTCGGACTTTTATCTGCGTGTCTTTCCCAGAGACATCGTGGTTTTCTGTGTTTTCGGTTGTTCCATGAAAGTAACACATTCTAAGCGTCCTTTTGCAATTTCGGGTTTTCTCTCCGCATAATCGATAACACGGCACCGGTGCAGGTGGCACCGCCTTGTCCCTGAGGCCCCATGAGCCTAAGCAGGCGGCGAGGGGGCTACGAGGAGACCCCTCCGGGCTCCAGCTGAGAAAGGCCTTTGGTACCTGAGTGTCCAGCCATGGTGTGGGCTGTTTCTGGAGGTCAGGCCGGCACATGGCTCCCAGGGGAGGCCCTGATCGTGGAAACTAGCGCCGGCGGGGGCGGCGAGCGGGAGTGGGGCACTGGCACCTGGGCACCGAGTGCGAGGGGCCTCGGCCCACCTAGTCCTACCCTTCCTGCACGTGGGCTCAGCCGTCATCCCAGGTGAGGCTGTGATGGGGAGTGCAGCAGTGATGATGGGGGGAGAGGCTGGATGGTGTGTCCCGCCACCTTGCTCCGCTCTGCGCGGCACTCATGGCACCCCTCCCCCGACCCCAGCCCTGCTCCTGCTCTGTCTGCGCTCTGGGGAGGCCTCCAATGTGAGACCTGGGCAGTGGAAAGTCCTGGCATGAGTGGGCCCGTGGGCCCGAGGCCTCCCGCTGGGAAACCCCGCTCCTCTGCAGGAAGCCAGAAAAGGGGTTCTGAGCGGTCCCTCCACCACACTAAAAGGAAGAGGCTGCTGGGGGGACTTTTGTGCCTGCCCACTGGCTGGCTGAGCCCCTCCAGGCCTCCCCACACAGAGGTGGCCACCACAGCCTTCCCTGGAGGGGTCAGGAGACTGAGCTGCTGGGGGACACCCCCGTCCTCCCCTTGACAAGGCCAGGAACATGTGACAGAGCCGATCTGGAGCTGCGGCCCAGAGGTCTGCCCGGTGGGGCTGCCCTGGCTGCAGAGGGTGGCAGCTGGGCTGTGCAGGCAGGACAGGGCGGCTGTCCAGGCATCAGAGCGGCCTCGGGGCACAGGGGGTCTGTGGGGGCCTGGCAGAGACCCCACGGGGGTCCCGGGAGGGGTGTTGTAATAGTAAACAGAGGCAGGTTGCTGAGCTCCCCCCACCCGGTTCCTGCAAGGAAGACGACTTGCCCGCGCAGAGCAAAGCCAGTCTCCAGGCGCTGGGCTGTGATCACGGCAGGTGCCCAGCAGGGAGAACAGGCAGCTCGCTCACAGAAGCCCCCAACTCCCCGAGGCTGTTGGGGGAAGGTTTTCAAAGGCCGTGGAGGGGAGGGGCTTCAGGGGACATGATCAGCACGTGCTCAGTTCTCGGGTGGGTGGGCATCAAGGTGGAGTTCCGACCATCACCCAATCTTTCGGTTTCAGCCGGTCTGGGGTCTACGTGCTTGTGGTCAGCAGTTTTTATCTGGTAGGGGTCTGCTTCTTGCAAAGACAACCGAGGAATGTGTGTCAGGCCTTTATCTGTGTCTTCCAGGGACCTGGGAGGTCGGTGACTGTGCTGTGTGGCTGGTTTACAGTCTCGGTTGTTGCCAGTGTCCCCCCCGCCCCCAACAGCCATGCTTGTTTCTACAACTTCACGGTTCCTAACCATTAACTTCTGAGACTCAGGAGAGGCCTGGGAGACTAAAGCAAAAGCCTTTCCCTTCAAAGGACAGGGGCTTGTACGCAGTTTCACAAACCTCCTTCTAAGCCAAGGGAGGACACGGGGCCCCAGATGATGGTGCCACGGGCCAGCTTGCAACATCCAAACACCATGGCGTAAACAGTCAGAAGTCGTGACGCGTCCAGTGTGCAGTGTACCTTGTGCTGTGCACGTGCTTGGGAACTGTCTTCGTGACAACCCTGAGGCTGCAGAGTTAGCACCTTGATTGGTGGAAAAGTCACCAGAAAATCGAACTGTCAGGGCTGACCTTTGTCAGCTTGTCTTCAGATGGGCGTGTTATTAAGTGACCCACCTGGCTCACTTCAGAATTCCAATTCTGATGTAAACAGGTGGGTGGCAGACGGATGGACGTTGGGGGGTGGATGGATAGACAGACAGGGAGAAAAGAAGAAAGTGGGAAGGCAGGAAGGAAAGTGAACCCAAACATCCCAGAAAGTTACAGTGTGATTCTCTCATGAACGTACGAGTCCGTGTCAGAGCTGTGTCTCCCTCATTGCTGGGGGGGCCAGGCAGGGAGTAAAGGAGAGTCAAGGGCAGATGCAGGGGTGCTCCGTCCGGAAGAGAGGCCGCCGCCCTGAGGCCCCAGACGGAGCCAGGGGAGCAAACGTCTCTACCAAGCAGACCCGGTTTGCAGCGTGTGGGCTTCCTGCAAACTAACACCGAGCTCACAGCTTCTGGGACCCAGTCGGCGCAAAGAGCAAGACCGCCAGGCACGTCCCGGGAAGGCCACTGGCCTTGGCAGCCCGGCCGGACAGGAGGCCGCAGGTTGTCCTGCCTCGCGTCGCTCATTTGGGGCCGGGGCTTGATCAGAGGAAGGCCGGGGAGGCACGGAGCCCTGCCGGGTCTTCACACCCTGAGGCGAAGCACTGATGGATTCCGGCTCAGGGGAGAAGGAAGGTGGGGAAAGCAGAGGTGACGAGGGAGAGTGGCCAGACCGCAGGCCCCGTTTCTTGGCGGAACAATCTGGAAGTTGAGGACCCTGTGGGTTCCTTCAAGCCATCCTGCCCAGGTGCCTGGAAAGACTTGGGCACACCCCCATGGGGAAGACCCAGACAGCAGACCGAGAGCAGCCTCCTTGCTGCACGGACCAGGGCCCAGGGGACCGGGAAGCTCTCGTCCATTGGCAGACTGAGCCCGTCTTCTTTCTGCCGATACCACTGCAAGCGGACTGCCCCCCATGGTGAGAGGCGAGGACCCCGCGACCTCTGTGCGGGCCGGGCCTCGAACCCAGTCCCGCCGCCTCCCTGCCCACTCCCTGATACTGGCCTCCGGATTCGGGGGTGGGGGCATTCTCTTCGGGGTCTGAGGTTTGCCTGGCACAGCGGGTGCCGGAGCGTCGCCAGCTGAGAGAGTCTGGACGATGCCTGGGGTGCTTGGAACCTGGATGAACCCTGAGAACATCACACAGGTGGAAAGAGCCAGACACACAGGGCCACGTACCACGTGGCGCTCTTCCTACGGAACGTCCACAAGAGGCGACTCGAGAGTGATGGAGAGCAATCGGGCTGCCAGGAGCTGGTGGGGGTGGGGGGCAACTGGTGGCAGCAGGGACGACTGCTGAATTGGTCATTTTAAAATGGGTAAAATGGTAAATTTCATGTTCTGGTTGTTTTACCACAATGAAAACAATCTTAACTTTCTTTTTTTTAAAAGGGCAAAGATGAGCCTTAATTCAGGCCTCAGGGCTCCTGCTAACTCGTCACGTGTCTCCTGCAGCTGTGGGAACTGGCACTGGCCGTGCTCCTGGGCACCTGGTGACCTGACCCTCTCCCTGTGCCCCTTGCTTTGGGCTCCCCCGCAGATCTGCTGTGGGGGGTACCCGCCTGCCTGGGCTCCCCACCGCCCTTGCCATTGGGGCCGAGAACCAGGGCCCCTGAGTTCTCTCTTCTGCATACACGGTGGTGTTTGCCTGGGCAGGCTTCGTCCTCTGAGGCACCTCGCACACCTGGGAACTAGGGCGGGTGCCCAAGTTCACCTTCTGAGCAAGCAGAGCGGACACGTCTGGGGCAGAGGTGCGCCTGTGACCCGGGGGGCGGGTGTGTCCCCCCGGTAACACCAGGCTCTGCAGACGTCCTCACGGGGGTGCAGAGCTCCTCCAGGACCCAAGGAGACGCTGAAGGTGGCGCCACTCCACAGGGCCTGGCGAGTGTCAGCCTGAAACTCGGTCCTGAGAAGCCCGACATGTCGCATCCTGTCGCGGGGAACTTTGGGTGACTGGCCACTGACCGGCCCAGCTGCTCCCCTCTTTCAGCCTGTGGCCGGCGTGGCTGGTCAATCACAGCGCCTCTGTGCTGAGCGTGGAGGAGGCTGCAGCTCCCTTCCCAGCACAGCGCTCCTAGCAGCCAGTCCTGCTCGGAGGTGGGTGCTCACTGTCGGCAGGGAACAACCATCCTCCATCTCCAGCTAGTACTTTTGTCAGATGCAGTGAAAATGTCCCAATGGGGTCAAACTGCAACAGAAGCTTCCCCTACTCACCCTCACTTCCTGCACGACTCCTGTCTTCCAACCTGCCTCAGCTGGGATTGCTCTGTCCTGGCGACGAGCCTCGTGGGTTTTCCGAGACCCCTTTGGGCACCCGTCATGGCAGGTTTTAGGAAGTACTGGAGGCACTACAGCAGGACGAAGATAAGGTGGGCCCCAAAGCCCCAGGACCCAGCCTGCACCCCACTGCTTGCTCAGACAAGCCCTTGGGCAAGATGTGTCACCTCTCTGGGTTCTGTTACTTCATCCACGAAAAGTCAAATTTCAGGTAAACAATATTTTTGTACAAGTGTGTCGCAAATATCACCTAGGACACACTTATACTAAAATTTATTCACTGTTTATCTGAAATTCAAATTTAACCGAGCATCTGTATTTCTATTTCCTAAATCTGGCAGCCCTGTTCATGAAGGATTTGAACCTTCATGTCTCCAGCAGGATTGCCTGCAGCTGCAGAAAACCTAACTGCAGAATAAGCAGGGTTTGTCTGTCTTTGTCCATGTAACAAAAGCTTGGAGGCGAGTGGTTCAGGCTGGCGCAGCAGCATTTGGCACACAGGCTTTTCGCTCTCTCTCTTCCACTGTCCTCTTACTTGTGGCTTCCTAGCTGCAAAGTGGCTGTGCCACGTCCAGGCGTCACATCTGCCTTCCAAGCAGGAAGAAAGCAGAAGAGAGAAAGCACAGAGGACAGAAACTGGGCCACCCCCTTCTTATAAGGAAAAATGAGGCTTCCGTAGAAGCCGAATCATTAGACTTCTGTTTACATCCACGATGGGGTTCCAGTCCTTACCACCTTCCCAAACCAGGACTTTCTGGCTTCCAATTTCACACCTTCTCTGCTGTTTTCAAACAGCCTCCTGCACCCAAGACCCTGCCACCCGGCCCTGGCCCCATGAGGTTTCACAACTGAATGTGGGGGAGGTGAGCACACTGCCCACAGCCTAGTGCTGAGAAATCACTGTTGTGTCCCTCATCCACAGGGCCTCCCTAGAGCAGAGGGTGGGAGTGGTGGCTGGGGTCCCGAAGGCTCTTCTCTCACCCCTGCAGGCATCTACCCAACATCTTCCAAGAGAACATACTCATGCTTGTTAGAACTTGACTGGTCCTTTTAATCAAAGATCCAGCCTTCCCCACCCCCGAAAGGCTGGCTTCTCTCTTTCCGTTTTCTCTCAGTCATCTTTCCAAGCTGCTTGGAGGAGAGAGGAGACCCAGAGTCCCCCGACTTCTCTCTCCTGCACCCCTTCCTTGCCTCTGACGGTCACTGCACCGTGTCCATCCACTTCTGGAGCATTCTCTCCTGGACCCGAACTTAACAGGGGTGACATGTCCATGCCCCCTCCTGCCTCTCCTCACCTTCCCTTCAAGACCTCCAGGCCCGTAAGGGCTGGGTGCTGCCCCAGCTCACCAGCCTCCTCTCAGACCCTGCGCTTCCCACACCCTTTCCAGGCCGCATCCCTCCCAGCAAACCCACCACCACCTGCCAAGGTGACTCTTAAGTCCGCTCCCCGGACGGATGGCGCCCCCATCCGTCAAGGTTCATCAGTGGTCACAGCGCCTACTGTGTGCCCTCGACACCGGCACAGAGCCTGCTCCGCCTGGAGCGGCTGCAAGTCAAGTGATGGGTGAGTGACCCGGACCCCTTTATCAGCAGAAATGGCCCGGCCCCCCTCGGGCTGCGTCCTCCACTGCCTGCTGGGGCGCAGGCCAGAGACCAAGAACCGCCAGCCCTGCGCGGTGCCCGGGGCAGCGCGGTCAGTCAGCTCACCAATGAACACCTGGCGGGGCTCCGTGTGTGTGTGGGCGGGGCTCCGGCTGCGGGGCGGGGCTCCGTATCCGGGGGCGTGGCTCCGGGGGGCGGGGGGCGGGGCTCCGGCTCCGGGGGCGGGGCCGGCTCTGCCTGGACTCTCTGGAGCCCCGGCCGCGGGCAGCGAGTTCTCATGTCCTCCAAAGGCGGCGGCGGTGGGGAGTGACTGCGCTGGGGTCTCCGGGGGTCCCCAGGCCTTAGGGGGTCCTTCCACAAACAAGCACGCAGTGCCCAAGAAGTTGAGAACGTGAGTGTTTCCAAGTGAAAACCCTTTCTCCTCCTCCGTTGCCGCCCCCCACCCCTCCCGGCTTCGCCCTGCGTCCCCGGATAGAAGTTCTCCTTTCCCTCCACAAGCAGTTCCCCATTCGCAGTGACCACACCGCCCTCAACTTCTCCCCGGAGTTTCAGGTTCTTGGAGTTATTTTAGGTCTTCCTCCCACACGCCTGCGCCCCTCAGCCCTGCCCCTCCGCACAGGCCCTGCGGCACCGCCCCGTCCCCCAGCGCCTCCAGCCACTGCTGCCCCCATGCCCGCCAGAGGACACCCCCGCCACCCCGCCCTCTGCCGGCCCCTTCTCCCCGGGAGAGGGGAAAGTGTGCGGTTCAGAAGGTGCCTGAGTTCCCGGTCGGCTTTGATTTTAAAACAGCTATCTTGTGAGAACTAACGTAACATACGGTTCACCCATTTAACGTGTACAATTTCAGTGGTTTTTAGTCTGTTCAGAGCTGCGCAACCATCATTACTGGCTAATTTTAGAACATTTTCATCTCCCTGGGCCCCTCAGCAGTCACCTCCCCCCTTCCTGTCTCTTGGATCCGCCTGTTCTGGACGGTTCACACAAATGGGATCCTTGATCGTGCAGCTCTGTGCCTGATTCCTCGCTGTGATGTTTTCAGAGCTCACCCACGTCTAGTGTGAATGGGGACTTCAGTCCTCTTTCTGGCCGAATCGTATTCCATTGTTGGGACTGTGCAGCAAGCAGCCCGGTGTGAACCCAGCCCCACCATCTACACGCTGTTTGTCTCGGCTAGTTACAGCCCCTCTCTGGGCCCTGGGTTGGAGAACAGCCACACAGGGCTGGCATGCGGATTTCGTGGGGGACGCGGGTAAAGTGCCCTGAGCAGGCGGGAGGTGACACAGCACCGTTGTCCTACAGGCAGCCCAGCCCAGCCGGTGAGTGTTTGAGACCCAGCCCTGAGAGTCCACAGGACCTTACACAAGAGGTGTGGGTGGGCCGACCTGGGGGGACCAAGCGTTGCTTCCAGTCTTTCCTGCCACCCATTGTCTCATGAGTGCCCAGGCAGGGCAGGGAAGAGTGGGCGTCCAGAAAGCCCTGCTCTCCCACGGCATCAGGGCAGACCCGGCTCTGTCTCTATCCCACCTCGTGGCTGCTCACAGACCAGCCCCGTGGGCAGGAGGGAAGGTGAGGTGACCCATCAGACCTCTGCTGGGCAGGCTTACTGGCCCTGAGCAACCTGGGACCTCTTGGCAGGAAAAGGCCTCTTGGGGCCATGGTCCCCTTTGGACCCCTGGGGTGATGCCTTGGCACGGAACTGAGATGGGGCCCTGGTGGGTGCAGCAGAGAGCCGGGCCTAGACATGGCGTCCCCAACCCTGCTGGGCTCAGTTTCCTTTCTGTGAAATCAGTGCGGGGCCTGGCGAGCTCCGAGGTCTGTCCACCTGTATGATGAACCCCCCTCCCTCCCCAGAGCCAGGGCAGCATGGGCTTCTCTGCACCCTCTGTTGAGGGTCACTGACCCAGGATGGAGGGAGTTCCCTTGGCCACCCTGTGGACAGACTAGGGGACAGAGAGGACAAAGGAGTATCCAGGAAGCCCAGAGGATGAGGGACCCCACCTCCAGGCACACCCTCCCACCTGGTGCCTCGTGCCCTCTGATTGCCCCTGGGGGCAGGGTTTGGGGGATACTGAAGCACAAGTGGGGAACAGGTGGTTTTGTTTTTGCGGTGAGGATGCCATTCCGTCAGCCACTCATTCAACAGCAAACACAGTGAAGTACTCTTGGCAGAGCCTGAATGCAGGTCCTGGGTCCTTTTACCCCAGGGCATGGTGGGGTCAGGAAGACAGGGCCACGCTACCTCAAGGGGTCCCTCACCTCCTGGGAGAACCAGCAGACACACGAGCAGCGGTGCAATGGGGGGAACTGTGCCATGGGGGTGCAAGAGGGCATTGCCCCCAGACTCAGGGAGAGCAGGGCAGGATTCCTGAGGTGGAGAGGAGCTTTGGGCAGGACCCTCCAGGTGGAGGGGGCTGCGTGTACCTGGGGACCCCGTGGGAGGCAGACTTCATCTCAGGCAGAAGTGATGGCGCCAAATTGGTCTTGCCGGAAGGCTGGAGGACACCCAGCTCCAGCGAGAATAAACGGCCCAGTTGGAGCAGGAGACACAAGTGGGCTTGGAGACCATCCGTCCCGGCCTGCCTGGGCCTCAGGCTGATAAAGGGCCTCAGCGCCGTGATGCTGTAGCGGGTAGGCCGTTCTCATCACTGGCTCACAGAGCTGGTGTGCACGGATGGCCCTCGGGGCCAGGGGAGGCACAAACCACCTCCTGACAGGGGCCAGGAGGTGGGGGCGTGCAGCCTGGGTACTGTGGTTGTGACAGAAGCCCTGCCCTGGAGCTCAGGCAGACAGGTGTGTTGGCTCAAGGGCAGAACAGGACTAGTTTCAGGGACCCGGGGTCCAGCCAGCATGTGCTCAGGGCAAGCCCTCTCCTGCTCCCCAGCAGATGCCCCGGGCAGCTTTGGGGGTGCCTCCTGGGCAAAGCAGAGAAAGGTCCCCTCCTGGTCTAGCTCCAAAATCCCAGGGAAGGACTGGGACTGGCCCAGCTGGGTCACATGCCCTCCTCTTGGTCCAGCCAGTGCTGCTGAGGGGGTGAGCTGCCCACCTGGGACCGAGGAGCAGCCTGCGACCAGAGCAGGGACTGAGAAGCCACAGGCCTGGCCCGGGGCTGCCACCCTGATTGTGTCCGGCAAGTGCACTTCGAAAACCAACTGGTATCTCTTCTTACCTAACAAAGTGAAAATAAAACTAGAAATGCCTATAAAAACATCCAAACATGCGGATAAAAGGAAGGTGAAAATAACTTAAAATGAGAATGACGACACATCTCAGAGAGCTGTGTGAAAGTTAAATGAGGTCATGCAGTCATTCAACAGATACTCACTGCAGGTGTACAGGTGTGAGGCCCTGGGGATGCATGGGGAACAGATGGACGCGCCCTGCCCTGGGGAAGAGACGTAGAGACCAGGTGAAGCACAGAGAAACGCGCCGTATGTGCGTGGAGGGAAGACAGGTGCACGTGAGCTCGCGGGAGGGCCTGCCTCCCTGAGCGCCGGGTGTCCCCCCCCTCCACGGAGGCAGCAGGTGGGCTGTGGGCTGTCACTCAGGCAGCGCCCCAGCAGGGCGAGTGCCCCAGTGCAGGGACTGTTTTGTTATCTTAAGAGCCTGGGAAATGGGCCTAATGCTCAGGGGAGGTTTTGAAGGAGATCCCTGAAAGTGTATTTCTTCTTTGCCGTGGACCTGTTCATGTACTTTGCTCATTTTTGCTTTGTGTGTTTATATTCTCTGCTTCTCTGTGGATTTATGAACATGGTGCCGTAAATCTTTTGGTCCAGTTGTTGGCAGTTACACAGCCAAGTCTGTCCGTCTCTTTCCCGGGTTTCTGGGCTTCCTTCATTATAAGCAGATACACAGATGACCTGTGTTTTCTTCTAATACTTTTTCACCGTTTTGTTTTTCACATTTTATTCTTTAACACGGTGGAGTCAATTTTTCCAAGTGAAGTAAGGAATGTATCCATTTTTTTCCCCAAATGGGGTCCAGGTGTCCTGCCACCATCCGTGGGAGAGTGTGTGGCTCTCCGGGGTCTTCAGCGCCACTTCAGCCCCACGGGCCCCCCTCCAGTGTGCACGGTGGTCGCCTTCCCGCTGGGCCTGCTTTCACCTGAAACTGAGCAAAGGCGAGAGAGAGAGCCAGGAGGTGGTGTTCGGGCCACACTGCAAATGTGGGGTCCAGCCGGCAATCGTTACTCCGTCTCCGCAGAGGAACCTGAGGCCCTGCGAGCCCAGGCGCTTGCCTTCAGGCTTGTAGAGTGAGGGAAGGGAGGAGTGAATAGTCGGCGAGGACTGCCCCGGGTGTGGAAGTTGCTGGATCTAGTTAGGGCCCGAGGTAACCACTGCGGTCGCCCAGCACCCTGGCCCATGCCACACGCCTTCACTTTTGAGGGCGGCCTTTTCTCTCGGCGAGGAGCCGCACCTGCTTTAGCCCACAGGCCTTCCATCCCCAGTGAGGTTCCGTGTCTCCCCGCAGCCGTCCGGCCTGGGGCACCCCGGTGAGGAGCCTGTGGAAGCCTCCCCTCTCTAACTTCCCAGAAGCCCTCCAGGGCACTGGGAACAGGGCACAGGCGGCCACAGAGAAGGCGTCCAGTCCCCGCAGGCAGGAGCCCGCCAAGGGGCCACTGCTGGAGCCCTGCCCCGCCCAGGGTCCTGAGGCCACATCAAAGTCTTGTGGGCAGTGCCCAGCACCTCTGAAGCTGCCTCACTTTTGGTCCCTCCCTGTGATCTGGAAAGCAGATGGGCTGCCCTTCCACGCCTCCTTCCTGTGACCATCACCCACAGTGTGGCCAGGCTGGCTGGCAGGCCGGCCAGGAGGTGACAGGGTGTGACACGCCAGATAACAGGACGGAAGCCAGTGGGGCGGGCCGGCAGCACAAGGCAGCCAAGGGGAGCGTGGGCCGGGCTCACCACCCCCGCCGCCTGAGCCCCACCTCCCCCTGCAGGCTCCCGTCTCCCCGGGCCTCGGTTTCCTCTGCAGAAAGGTGGTTCGTAACCTGCACAGGGGTTGTCCCGGCGCATGAATATGGCATTTTTGAAGCACCTAGTGCCGCACCTGCACAGGTGGGAGACACCAGGTGGCTGCCCTCCCTCCACAGGAGAGCTCCTTGGAGGCCTCCCAGCCAGGGTTGCGCTTGGCCTGGCCAGGAGCTGGGATCTTAGCTGCCTGGCTTTGCACGCAGGATAATCAATGACTTGGCCCAGAGAACTTGACTTCACAATTCTCACAACGTGACTGCCATCCTGATTGTTTACTTGGTGCTCCTTACTGAAGCTTGGGCAGAGGTAAAAACAAATGACCTGGAGTCGATAGGTGGGAGCCCCACAGGCATCTCCCAGGACTCTAGGGTTCCGAGGAGCCCTGGGCCAGGTGGAGGGAACCCCCTGGAGCCCCGTGGAGGAACAGAAGTCCAGCCTGGCCAGTGGCAGGCGTCCTTGCACCCCACCCACATCTTTAGTCCCTGCTCCCACCCCATACTCCCGTCCCCAACTCCCACCCCAACCCACTCCCACGCCCCGCCCACATCCCCTTGCCCCCACTTCTGTGCACCCCCACTGGCTCCAGACCTCCAGTCATCACCACCCTCATCTGTGTTCCCCCTGCTTGAGAGGACGGGGGCAGGGACTGAGGGTGCCAGGAGCAGCCCCACAAGTAGGGACAGGAGCTGCTGCATGAGTGTGTGTCTTCCCACCTCTCTGGCCCTGGTGGACGGCTGCTTTTGTTGACTCTGTCCCTCCCGGTCTAGCTCCCATTCCACTGCCCAAGCCCCCTGGCAGAGCCTCCCAGCAGTTTCCTGGCCTTTACCTGTTTCCTGCTGGGGTAACCAAATAAGAAGTGCGCGGCCCCTGGGCAAAGCACCTCGCCTTGCAGAGCCCGTTTCCCATTCCCAGAATCCAGGTAGCAGTTCCGCCTGCCCACCTGGGGGCAACCCCACCTGCAGAGCAGGTCCTAGCACCCAGGGGAAGCCTGCCTGTGAGTGGCCTGATACATGCTTTGGGGTCCTGTTTCCCAAATTGTGGCCTTCGACCACACAGAATCACGGGGAGGAAAGGGGCCTGCCAGCCCTCCTCATCCTGTCTCAGGGGAAGGAGCCAGCAGTCAGCAATGGCTTCACATGAGCTTGTCAGGGGCCCCGTGGTGACAGGCAGAGCTGCTTTTGTGGGTCCAAAGGTGGCCCCCAGCACAGCTGCACCTGCCTTCCCTGCCCACTCGCAGGTGCAGTTCACTCCCTGCACAGCCTTACTCTGCAGCCCTGTCTTCCACAGACCAGAAGGCTTAAATTTTAATGAAGTCCAACTTACCAAATTTTTCTTTCATAGATCACACTTCTGGTGTTGTATCTCAAAACTCATTGTGTCACCTAGGGAGCTGGGACAATTCAGGTGTCAGAGAAGAGTTTGTTCATGTATTTTTAAGTGGAGAACGGTGGCTATCCCAACACTGTAGCTCCTAGCCCACCAGCCACCCTTTTATTTTGAAATATCCATGTTTGCTGTGTGTCATATCTTATGCTCTTCGCAGCTGTTTCAACTTCGGCTGCAGGTTTTTAGATGTGACTGAAACATGTTTGAGGAAGCCCATCATTACTCAGAATTATTGTTTTTTAACATGATGTGGTTTTTGTTTTTGTTTTTGGGGGTAATTAGGTTGAATTTTTTTTTTAACAAAGGTACTAGGGATTGAACATAGACCCCTGTGCATGCTAAGCACATGCTACCACTGAGCTGTGCCCTCCCCCGGCTCAGAATTGTTTTTGAGGAGTGGTCTGCAGTGGCTGATGGCCTGGACACCCGGGCCAGGCTGGCCTGGTGGGACTCCAGCCCTGCTGAAGACCAAAGAATTTGCCTGAGCCGCTTCTAGAGAGAGACACCAGCCCACAGGAGGTGAGGGAGGCGAGGGCGGGGAGGGCACTCAGCCTCCGCCCATCCGGGGCTGCGTGCCCATGCAGCCTGCTGGAGCCCCCGTCCCCTCGCCTGTAACACGGGGCTTCCAGTAGCACTTGTCTGGCAGGTGGGTGAGAATTCAGTGTGAAAATGCAGAGCTCATGCTCAGGTCATTGCCTGCCCCGGGCAAACCCTCTTCAGTGTGGCAGCTGCCGCCGTGTCCCATCGCGACTTTGCGTGGCCGTCTGGCCCAGTCAGGACAGTGCTCGGTTCTCCCTGGCAGGGGTGTGGGAGCCTTCAGGGTGGCTCAGGGCCCAGAGCGTGGTCTCTGATGATTGCGGTTTTATCCTTGGTGTCTTGGGATCTGTCATGACTCCAGTGGTTTCCGACACCCTGCTTAGATGAGACATTGCAGTTGGTAATTTAACACAAAGACCTGACAGCGCTGTGTGGTTTGTAGGGGTCGAGTTGCAGTGGACCCCAGGCCCAGGTTGGACCCAGCTTCTGCTGATGCTCTGTGAAAGTTTCATGGCTGTTGGGATGGTGTCTATTTCCCTGCCCGGCTGAGAGCCCCTGAGGCTGGCTGCAGGCTGGCTGGCTGCTGCTCAGTGCCCCACCTGGCCTGCCTTTGTGCATATTAACCTCCCTGAAATCTAGAGGCATCTCCGGACTATAACAGGACCATGTTCTTCTTTCTTTCTGGTTCATAAAATAATGTTGCAACTTAAAGTCAACAGTGCCTCAGAGTCCATGAAGTAAAGGAGCTGGTGTTGATAAATATTGGTGCATAAAGTCTGGGATGGTTGTCTTAGATCCACATTCTTCTGTGAAATGGGCTCAGGACAGGAGGAGTCTCGCCTGAGCCCATTCTGAAAGCCAGGCGCCAGACATCTGTGCTGCTTCACCACACTGCTCTGATTTCTACAGAGGCCCAGGAGGTCAAGGGACTGGTGGGGGCCACGTGGCTCGTTGGTGACCCAGACGACGGGCCCATGCCCAGTGCCCCTGCGGGGATGGGGCAGGGGTGTCCCTGCACCTCAGAGCCTTTGCCTTGCGTTCCCACGGCTTCCTCGGCCCAGCTGGACCCAGTGGGCAGGGCTCAGTCAAGGAGGAGGGTACCTTTCGGCACACTGCAGGAATTTGTACTTGGGAATTGGAGACCGTGGACCTTCACGTACAGATTTATGCCAAATGAGATGCAAATCAGGGCCCTACTGTTCTGAAATTCTGGCGTCTGTTTCCTAAGACTGTGACCCTGGGACCTCAGCTTGTCCTGAGAAAATACAGTCTATGTGAATTGCGGAGGAAGGAAGAAGAAAGGCACCGATTTTACTAACATGCGCTAACCTCGCAGGGCATCAGCTATGCCGCAAGGCACTTTAGGGAAAGGCAGAGAGTGGGGAGGTAGGCGAGAGTCCCGGGAGGGAGGAGTGCAGCGCTCAAGGGCCAGGGCAGCAGCTTGGGCACCCCTGCAGGTTGACGTTGAAAGAATGGGATGCAGATAAATGCAGAGACAAGCAAATACCCAAGGCCAGAGGCAGTGAGCCGGGATCCTACGCTCCCCAAGTCCGCTCGGTCACTCGGTCAGCGCGGGGCCGAGGCCGCCGTGGCGCGCGGTTCAGGGCGCGGCGGGAGGGCGCCCCCTGCGGGCTGAGCGCGGAGGCGGCCCCGGCCCGGCCCACGCGGCGGGCGGCGGGCGGGGGTGCGCGGCGGTCGGAGGAGGGGCGCTTGCCGCTCGCCTCCCGCCCGGACGCCAGAAGCCGCGGCTCTAAAACTGCGAGGCGGGCGCCCGCCGACTGCTCTGAGGTGGGTGTGCGCGGCGGCGCGCTCAGCGCCAGACCCCCACCAGCCCGCCCAGGGCGCGGCCTGCGGAGCCGGCGGGGGTGGCCGTGGGCCAGGGGCCCGCCGGGCTCCCTGCGCGGCTCCCTCACCGCTCTCCCCGCGGCACCCGCGCCCCACCCACGGCGCCCCGCGCTCCCGCCCACTCAGCGCTCCCGGCTCAGCGGCACCCCACGGTGCCCTCGCGGGCATTCCTGCCTACGGAGCAGCGAGCGTCTCTCTCCACAGCGCCCGCGCTCCCAGCCCGGCCCCCCCCCGCACCCGCACCCAGCCCGCTCACACCCGCCCGCGCAGCCCCCGCACTCGCACTCGTGCTCCCGGCCACCGGCTGCGCCCTAGAGCCCCTGGCCCCCGCGGCTGGCCCGCGCCCTCGGCCGAGCTCTCAGGGCGCGCCCCGGGATCCGCGGGCGCCCGAGTGGCTGGGGCGGCAGGGTCGGCCTTCGGCGTTGGGCGGCGGCGGGCGGAGTCCCTCTCCCGCGCCGGCCCCGCACGGAACCCTGGCCCCTCTCCGCGGCCGGCGCCCCGGGGCGGAGCTGCGCGCGATGGGCGCCGAGCGGGAGGCAGGTGGCGCGGCGGCGGCGGCGGCGGGGGGCAGGAGGCGGAGGCGGGGCGCGCGGGGCGGGGGCCGCGGGGGCCCGTGAGACGCCGGGGCGAGCGCGCGGCAGCCGGAGCCGTCGCCTGCGAGCCAAAGGCGCGCCGGCCGGAGCGGGCGCGGGCCGCGGAGGCCGGAGACCAACCGGGGCGGCGTGCGCGCTTTGTTCCCGCGCGGGCAGCCGGGCGGGCGGAGCGAGCGGCCGGAGCCTGGCCTGGGCATGGCCCAGGCGGCCGCCCCGCGCGCCCCGGCCCCGCCGCGCGCCTGAGCCTGGCGCGGCACAAGAAGACAGCGCGCCGATTGCCCCCAAGTTACGGAGACAGGGACGGAGTTCGAAGGAAAAGCCGCTTCAGGAGTCGGGTCGCGAGAGTGCGATCGCCTCCCTTCCTGCGGACCTCCTGACCGTAAGTGCCCCGTCCCGCGCGCTGCCGCCGCTGTCACCCCGAATCCTCCTGCGGCTCCGGTCTCGGAGTCTCCCTGCAACCGCGCAGAGCGCAGGGGCCGCCCCGGGCACCCCTTCCCCACTTTGCAAAGTTGGAGTCCAGGTGGGGTGGGGCCAGCCCACTCAGCGCCCACCCACTGACCGCCCCCTAGGTGAGCCAGGGCCTGACCTGCAGGGGGTGTGGTCAGACGTAAGGTGGGACCTGTTTCTGGAAAGTGGGGAGTCCAGCAAGTTCGCTGCGGTGCCCTCACTTCCTGACAAAGAGGCCCGGGCCAGATGGCAGAGGACTGGTTGGGGGTGCACAGTGTGACCCTAGGAGAGAGAGAACTGTCTCTGACCTGACTGGGGAGGAGGCCTGCGCTCCCTCTAGCCCCTTTCCCTCTTGTTTTGGTCCCTGGACCTGCCGCCTAGGCAGGGGCGATTAAGCAGTCTTGGGGTTAAGCTGTCTGGAGACCTCAGGAGTCCTGTCTCACTCCCCGTAGGTGGGGAGAAGGTCTTAAACGACCCGTCCCTGGATCCTGACCGCCTGCGGGCCTCGGGCGCAGCCGGTGGCAGCATTCTGCTCACACGCTTTGGGAACCGTCCATCTGCGTGTTGGGCAGGCCCAGAGCCAGGCTGTGGGAACGGCGGGGAGGGAGGTGTGAGCCGACGTGGAGGGACAGATGGCTGGAAATTCAGCCCTAGACGGGCTCACGTGGAGCAGAAGGCAGCAGAGCTGGTGGCAAGCCACACTCTGAGCCCTGGGCTCTGAACACAGCCTCAGGCTGTCCCTCCTTCCGGCTAGGAGGAGTGGGAGGACCCCTGTCAGTGTGGAGACCCGTGCCGCCCCACCCACCCCCTCAAAAAAAAACTACTCCGCCCCACTTGGGCTTAGGCTGACAGCCTTCAGGTCTCTTCCAGAGACCACAAAGAAGAATATTTCCTTTGGGAATAGAGACCTTGTGCTCCTGTGGGCGGTGATCTGAGCAACTGTCAGGCACCGCCGTTGATGGGTGGCCAGGATGCCGAACCATTATGTCTAACTGGGTGTGAGTTTCCGCCCCTGGACCCAGAAACAGGAGGTTCCCAGGGCGGCCACCCTCAGAGGACAGGGGTTGGCCAGGCACAAAGGGAGGGCGGATGTTCTGTGTCCCTGCGCCGTGGCTCTTGCAAGTTGTAGCAAGGTTTTAGAAACTTCTTGAGGTTGGGACCCTGCGGGGGTCCAGGCAACCCCTGGCATCCTTTCTCGGGCAGGGGAAGGGGCAGGAAGGCGCTGCCCACACTCCCTGGGCACACTCAGGGAGGACTGGTGCTGTGACAGGCGCTGGGGTCTAGCTGTGTCACCCCTCTCCTGCCTTCTGTCCTTGGGGCAGTGGTGGGGCAGGGAGAGGGTTCTGTCCTGTGCAGCCCATAGCTCAGTCCCTGAAGAGCCTGGCTGACTGGGGCTCCGTGGCCAGGCCACTCGAAGGACGAAAGGGAGCGGAGGGCAGGGACGATGAATGCAGGAACAGATGTGGTGTGTGTTCCCTGGGAGCTCGGCAGACACAGAGCGGGAGGGAATATCACATTAGGACCAGTTTTCCGGCGGAACCTGGCTCTCTCTGGAGGTGCCTTGATCCATGTGTGAGTGGGGGGAAGGGAAGTGGTACCTGGTCTCTTGCAGGCCCAGCCAGGACCCTCTGGAGCTGCCTCGGGCCACCCACCAGCCCTTCCTCTGTCACCAGGTTATGCGCGTAATTGAGTTACCACCTCCAGGAAATCTCTCTGATTTGGGTCCACATATTTTCATTTCTGCATGACTGGAAGAAATTAATTTTCCTTCCTACGCAAGGATCTGGAAATGCCGGCAGGCTGGGTCACTAATCCACAAGGTCCAAGCCAGCAAGGCTGTTGCCTGGGGGGCCAGCTTCCAGCACCAGTCCTGGCAGCAGGGGAGGGTGACGTGGGGGGAAGCAGGCCCCTGCCACCTGGAGCCGTCGTGGCTCTCGGCCATCAGCCTGCCGAGTCTGAGGTGGCCTTTTTCCTCCTCAGCCTGGCCTCCGCAGCACTGGGGAGCCCTTCTGAGTCCCCATGCCAGTCAGTGTGCATGTGTGCACACGTGTGTGTTCAGAATCCAGAGCGTGGGCCGGCTGAAGAGCTGGCACACAGTAGGTGCTTCACTAGTGGCACCCTCAGGGGCCGCCCCGTCCTGCCCACAGTGCTGCTCTCCCGGCTGTTAGTCTGTCCCCTGCTCACAGCCGCACAAGTCCACGGGCGGACTAGGCTCCCTGCCCGGCCGTGCTCAGCGCTCACACTCACCATCCGAGTCTGCAGGACGGCCTGCCCGGTGGTAGGACTTTCCCGCTTCACAGCTGCCCACAGAGGTGCAGGGTGTCAGCCCCACGAGGGGAGCCCGCGTCGGCCTAGGGCCCTCCCTCCTCCCCCACAGACAGCAGCCGACTGGCCTCCCTTTGTCTGTGGCCCTCGTCCCCGGCCCGCCCATCAGCGTTCCTCCCACACCTGCAGGGACTGCTGGCGACTTCTGGGTGCTGTCGAGGGGTTCATGCCCCAGATGTGGGAACCCTCACCTGGACACAGCCTCAGGCATATGAGGTGCCATTGTAACTGACATCAGAGGCGCCACCTGCGGCCGGGGGCCACCTGGGATCAGGGCCAGGGAGGAAGAGCACCTCTGCCCTGTCTGGGTCACAGAAGCCCAAGACCAGCCTCCTCCCCCCGTCCCATCACCCTGGGCAGAGCTGGGAGGGGGGTCGTTGTCATTTGAGACCCTCTAGAAGCCACTGGACATTGTCTGACTGTTATAACAGACGCAGCTTTGCTGGTGGGCGGCTGGTGTTACCTCCCAGACCTCTGGGAGTGGGGTCCTGAACTCTGTAACACATAAAGGTGGGAACGTGGCCACGAGCACACTTCCTGGACAAAACTGTCTGTGGAAGGTGCTTGTTACCTGTCATTCTGTCCCTGGGTCAGACAGTTCTGGGTGGGGGAGGGGTGATATTGCAGCCCTGACCGGAGCTCACAGGCAGATTGCATTTGACCTCAGGGCGGCCCTAAAGGTGGGTTCCCTTACTGTCCCGTTCTCCAGATGAGGACAGGGAGGCTGGGAGAGGCTCAGGAGGCAGGTGGACAGGCCCCTGGAGCTTTCTGCCAAGTTCCAAGTCCAGAGGGCCAGTGCAGGGCTTGCGGGCATGCTTCCCCAGAGGCCCCCAGCGTTCCCACGTCCCCGCACCTAGAGTCTCTATGTCCAAGGGAGGGGCAGGAGGAAGTGGACGCTCATGATTGTTGGGTGTCCATCTAGGATGTGGCGTTTGAGGGCCCAGCTCACTGGGGGCAGCTCAGAGGGGTTAGCAGAGGCTTCTTTTCTGGACTGCGTCTCAGCTCCTAGCATACTGGGTGCCCAGGGGCCGGGCCAGGCGGGCCAGGCAGCAGGCTGTGTGTTCTATGGAATCAGGGCTTGCTGGCTCATCCTTGTGGCTCTCCGTGTCCCCAGGACTGCTGGAGACCGCAAGTTACACTTCCAGGTCCTCTCTGGGCATCATGTCCCCAGGCTTCTGGGCAAAAGGAGGAGGCCCAGTTCTGCTACTGCGGTTCGCCGAGGCTGGGACCCTGCTTTATCTGGCGGATGAGGCAGTGCTGAGGGCAGGGGCTGCAGATGGCCCAGCGCCCAAGCGCCTTTGGGGGCCGCCTTGAGCCTCAAGCACAAATTCCAGCAGAGGCTTGGGGTCTGGAAACAAGCTCCTGGACTGGAAGTCACCCTGTAGCACCAGTGGAAAGACCCAGGCAGGGGTCTGGCGTTCGTGGTGAGGAAGGCGATGATGAGTTAGTTCCCAGTTCCCACTTCTGAGTTCACGGCTCACTGGGAGCGTGGGGTGTGCGGCTGGGTGGAGCCTCAGACGGACGGGCTGTTTGCTGCGTTTTCCTGTGGCAGTAAAACAGAAGCGAGGACTTCTGTTCTTCGTCATCCGGGGACCTCGTGGTGAGCCAGATGGGAAGGGAACAAAGGTGCATTTGGTGCAATGAGGAAGATACCTCTGGGCCCGGGAGCCTGCACCCCACTCTGCTGCTCAGCCCACTCCCGGCTGCCCGTCTGTCCTGTTCACTGTCCACACGCACTTGCAGCCTCCTGGCGCTTGGGGTGCTCAGACCCCCAGGCTTCCCCTGAGCACGGAGTGTGGTGGACGTGGCAGGAGGAGGCTTGGGGAGGGTGTGGCACTGGGCGTTCTTCTGTTTACTTGGGCAGAGAAAAGTCCATAGAGTGGGCAGGGCAGGAGCGCCCTTGCCATGGGAGCAGGAGACGGGCAGGGGCCGCTTCCAGACCTCCCAGGGCAGGACAGGAGGGCTCCCCGTGCACCCGTTGGCCCTGGGCCCCACCTGGGACCCACAGGGAAGTGCTCACCCGACAGTCCTGACCTGGGAGCACTCAGGAAAGGAGAATCCTCATACAGGAAGGCAGGGGAGGTGTTGAGAGGTGGGGGGGGCAGGAGGGGGTGGTACCCTGTGCTGGTGACGGGTCACAACGGGAGGGAGGGCACCGGGCAGCAGAGGATCAGGGGGTGTGGTGGACCTGGGGGGCACTCTGGCCTTTGTCCCTGGAGTCTCAGCCGCCCAGGGAAGCCCCCTGAGCTGGGCTGGGTGGAGTGGGGGCTGGTTGGGTTAGCATTTTGATCATCCTAGGGGACAGATGTGGGAACAGAGGGCCATGAGGAGGCAGTGCCCAGACCCAGACACTGAGGAGGGCAGGGTGAGCCCAGGGTGGCCTGAGTCCTGGTCAGTCTCTGGACAGTGCGCTTGTCCGGGAGGAGCTCTGCCTCCTTCCCGTGCTCTGCACCTCTTGCCCGAGTTCCCGGCTCTGGCCCGAGAGGCCCCTCCTGCCTGACCGTCAGCGTGCTGGTGGAACAAAGCCGGGTGCTTGTACCTGAAGAGCTGTGCTTCTCTGCAGCCTGCACTCCCTGTCTGCTGGGGGCGGGGGCCGAGTGGCTAGGAGGCCCCTGGACGGGGGGGAGCAGCTCAGTCCGGGGGCCGTGGTGAAGGTCGCCCTGCCCAGGCGGACGGAGGAGGTGTGACTCCCCCCTGACTGTCCTGAGGGCGGCAGCCCTGGGGCCTCGTCCGGGAGCCGCACGGCCAGCCTGGACACCCAGACATGCCGACTCCCACCTGCTCGTCTGGCCCAACTGCACTGCATCCCGTGAGCACTTCGTATGGAGGGTGACCTGGCTCAGGTGGGGACCAGCACAGAAGTCAGGACAGGCCTGCACCACCCAGAGCCCTGCAGCCTGAAGACTGAAGTCAGCATCCACTTTGGGGACCAGCAAAGGCCTCAGATGAGACTTTACCCCCAGGACACCTGTCACCACCGTCTACAGGGACTGTCCCAAGATGCTGTCTGTCACCACCACCTACATGGACTGTCCCAGCACGCCTGTCACCACCACCTGCAGGGACTGTCCCAGGACGCCTGTCACCACCACCTACATGGACGGTCCCAGGACGCCTGTCACCACCACCTACATGGACGGTCCCAGTATGCCTGTCACCACCACCTACATGGACGGTCCCAGGACGCCTGTCACCACCACCTACGTGGACGGTCCCAGTATGCCTGTCACCACCACCTACGTGGACTGTCCCAGTATGCCTGTCACCACCACCTACGTGGACTGTCCCAGGATGCCTGTCACCACCACCTGCAGGGACTGTCCCAGGATGCCTGTCACCACCACCTACATGGACGGTCCCAGTATGCCTGTCACCACCACCTACATGGACTGTCCCAGGATGCCTGTCACCACCACCTACGTGGACTGTCCCAGGACGCCTGTCACCACCACCTACGTGGACTGTCCCAGGATGCCTGTCACCACCACCTACGTGGACTGTCTCAGGACACCTGTCACCACCACCTGCAGGGACTGTCCCAGGATTCTTGTCACCACCACCTGCAGGGACTGTCCCAGGATGCCTGTCACCACCGTCTGTGTGGGTTTGTTGTAGGGAACCTCGTTTGAGGTGTCAAGGCACCCCAGTTCAAATCTTGGCCCCAGGCGAGCCCTTTGGCATGTCGTGGGGCTTCTTGGAGCCTCAGTTCCCTCTGTGTCCACGTGAAACCTCCTTTTCGGAATCCCCACAGTCATGGTTGTTAACGCCTGGCCGGGGGCCCCACACAGCACCTGCACGGTCTGGTTGGGTGGGCATGGTGCCGTGTCCACGTCGCGGCTGGTCTTGTCAGTACAGCCCTGGGGGCTTCGAGGTGGAGGGGGCAGACTGGGGGGTAGTCATGAGGTCCGGGCTTGACCTGTGCTCGTGTTACATGCTCAGAGGCCTTTCATCTGATTCTCAGAGGGGCTGAGACCCCTTCAGACCCCACCAGTCCCTCCGCCCCGTTACCCTCATCTCACAAAGGCCTTTAGCCCAACCAGGCCTCCAGGTTTATGGGATTATTCGTGCAGCCCCTCCTTGGAACCCCTCCTGGCCCCTAAGGGTGAGACTCCATATATGGGGTATGTGTTGGAAGGTCACATGTCACCGGCCTTCCCAGACCTGCCAGCCCCAGGGGAGTGGGAGTTGGCGTCAGCAAGGGAGCCACCCTCCTGCCCACCTAAAGGGATGGGCCCCCAGGTCACCGAGAGCCCAGCACCTGGGGAGAGGGATCCTGTGACACCCCCCCGTTAGCGCTGCAGCGAGGAGAGAGGTCAGCCTGGCCCCATCGCCTGCCTGTGTCCCTCACATGAGCTCAGGCTCCCCAGCTCTGTGCTGGGGACAGGGACAGGCGACTGGAGGGACCACGTTTGGGGAGAGGCCACTTCCTGCCTCACCTCAGTCTCCCCACTGGGTTTTTTTTTTAAATTGTAAAATACACAGAACATAAAATTGATCATCTGAACCATTTTTAAGTTTATGACTTACTGGCATCAAACACATTTGCTATGTTGTACCACCATCTAATTCCCAAACATTTCCATCACCCCAGAAAGGAGAGCCCCTCACCCACAGCGCCCCCGCCAAGCCCTGCGACCACCGATCTGCTTCTGTCGGTGGGTCTGCGTTTGGGTGTCTCAGTAGATGACTGGCTCCGTCACTCGGTGGACAGATTGTGCGGCTCGCCCACACTGTCCCACGGGTCGGTGCTTCACGCCCTTCTCACGAGTGGTATTCAGTCGCCCGCGCCTGCGCATTTTGGGTGTGTCCATCGTCAGCAGATGGACGGCCGGGCCAGTCCCGTTTTCACGGGTGTGTGTCACCCGCTGTGAGCGTGCGCCTGCACAGTTCTGCGTGGACGCGTGTGTTCAGTTCTCTTGGGGCCGCACCTGGGAGAGTAGATGCTGGGCTGAGTGGCACTCTCGGTTTGACCCGCCGTCCCCGGTGTCGCGAGATGAACTCGCCAGAGGCGCCTCCTGCCCTGATAGGCCCGGCTTCCCTGTGCTGTGTCACCGGGTCGTGAGGGTGGCCACCACCATCCCTTTGCACGTGTGGCCGTGCCCTAGCCCAGGGTGGTGAGCACTGTGGCCCACGGGCTGCTGGGCTGCCCCGCCGGGAGCGTGGAGGGTGGTTTGGATGGCGGGCCTCGTCTGCCTGCAGGCAGTGCTTGGTTCCCCAGTTACTAGGTCTCTGGCACCTACGTCCCACCTTCAAGTCATGAATAGGATGCTGCACCTGGTCTCCGGCGTCATCCCTGCCCTGCCCTGCCCTCAACAGGGGAGGCAGTTTGGGGTCCCCATGTAGCAGCTGGAGAGGTCCCCCAAAAGCTATCATATGTGGCCCTTCCAGGGGCAGGTCAGACTGTCACGTGGCTTCAAGGCCACACAGCCCCACACCCCCAACCCCCCCGAAATGTTGACTCCGATCTGCCTTCCCTGTGTTTCCCAAGCGGGTCCCGCCGCCTGCGTGCTCTGCCAACACCTGCGTGGCTCCCACCTTCCCCTCCTTGGGTCGGGCTCAGAGTCCCCTCTGCTGTGAGTCTCCACGGCACCCGTCCCCACCATGCTGTGCCTCCTCCTTCACCCGTCACTGCGTCTCCCTCCTAGGTCAGCTCCGTGAGGGCAGGACTTCTGTCTGTCTGCTCCTCGCAGCCCCAGAACCCAGACGAGCACCTCACACTCAGAAGGCCCCGGGGAGCAGGAGTGCGTCTCACCTGGGAGCCCCTGCATCTCACAGGCGGCGATGCCCGGGGTCACCGGCTGGCAGGGACGCTCTCGCCGGGAGCTTGGAGAGAGTTGTTTGAACAGCAGGGCTCGTCTGCCTGCAAGCTGTCGTTGTGCTTGGTTCCATAAACAGTTATCTCATCTGCTCTCCAGCCCTGGAGTCGGGCTGTGAGTCTTGCCTGCATGGGGGCCTTGGGGGAGGCGGCCAGGAGCATCCCAGGCAGTTGGCCCTCAAACCTGACCCCGTTCACTCCTAAACAGACGTTTTGGGGGGGCTCCCTCCAGGCCAGGCCTGGGCAGTAGCCACAGATTCTCCCAGAGGCAGGAGAGGGCCCCTCCCTGCAGCCCCGTGAGCCAGAAATGCTCCTTAAGAACTGGGGTGAGGACCCACCAAGAAGGAACCCGGCTATGACTGTGGTGGACAGACCACCCTGGACTCAGGGGCGGGGCAGCCACGTACCAGCTCGCGGTGGACAGACCACCCCGGATGCAGGGGCGGGGCAGCCACGTGCCAGCTTGCGGATTCTTGGGCTAGGAGTTTGGACAGGGCCCGGTGGGGAGGCTGTGTCTCTGCCTCCGTGCACCAAGCCCCTCCACACAGCCCCTGCACCAGGACGGGGGCTGCCCGAGCATAAGGAGCCTGTGTGGCGTGGGCGGAAGGGGCCTGGAGCCCACCTCCTGCAGGAAGAGTTCCAGAAAGTGTCAGGGTGGGCAGTCAGGACAGGCCGGGGTGGGGGGGGCGCGCAGAACCTGGTGGGGAGGAGGAGAGGGAGTGCGGGTCACTCCGGGTCACCTTTGCCCCCGGTCTCCTGAGCTGAGACTGCCCCCACCCCCGGAGCAGCCGAGAGATTAGGCTGGTCCTCACAGCCTGCCAGGGAGACCAGGCCTCGGGGCTTCTGCAGAGCCACGGCCAGGCTGGCAGCTGGCAGTGTGCCCGCCCCCGTCAGCTGGAGCAGCTGCTGCTCCTGGGCACCCCGGCTCCCACCCCACGCCGGGCAGCAGGTCAGGCGGGGAGGGCCCTGGAGAAAGGCAGATGGACCCTCCCCTCCCAGAGTCACCAGCACCTGCCCTGGCCTCTCTGGACCCAGGACAGAATTCGGATACTCAGGTCCTGGCCAGGGAGCTCAAGGTCGCTAGTTTTCATTTCTCTCCAGATTGGAAAACGATGTAGCTTTCAACGTGCAGCAGAAATTCAGCTCCTCAGCCCTCTGAACTCCCCGCGTGGTGAGGAGGGGGCGCTGACTGAAGCCCAGTGGCCCCAGGCCCCAGCTGCAGGGGCCATGCTGGCTCCGGGAGGCGCTGGCTGCCCGCCCTGTTCACGTCTGCCCACGATGCACCCCTTCCAGCGTGACCCTGGTTTCCGGCTGTTGTTTCTTTCCTGGGTGGAGCCCAGGAGGCTGACCCCGGAGCGGGGGTCACTGCTCCCCGGCACAGTCCCTGCCCGGCGGATGTGAAGCGCTGGCACGGAGCTGGGTGTCACGGAGCTGATTCGTGCCAGCGATGAGAACATGGCTGGTCAGGCCGTGCCTGCTCGCTCCTCTGATGAGTAGAGGGCGAGGACCTCCTGCGCGTCGGGCGCTGCTTCGGAATCGAGGGGCTGCTGCGCTCTCTGGGGAGAGACAGACAACGGATGTCCCTCGACACGCGGTGTTGTCTCTGCCAGGTGCCGTGGGGCGGGCCTGGGGCTGGGCAGGAGGTCTCTGTCTGTGGCCCTAGGGCTGGCGGGTTCTGTGCCCACTCCGTCCTAATGAAGCTGCCCACAGGCACGCCATCTCAGTGTGACCTACGGCTCAGCCTGGTGGCACTCAGTGGGAGGAAGGTCAGATGCCTGGGGACCAGGCGGGGCATGCGGGGCCGGCTGAGGGCGTTGGCAGCTGGGGGGGAGGTTGTGCAGCCTGCAGAGCCAGAGCGCAGCCCGTGTCACTGCTCTGGTCAGACCTGTGGCTCCCTGGGAGCTTGCTGTGCTGGTTGGTTTGGGGTCTGGACCAGCTCCCTGTACCCACGGCACCTGCCACAGCCGCGGGGTTGTCCCCACTTCACAGAAGGGCAAAGTGAGTCCCGCAAACCCTTTGGAGCATCTGCCGCAGCAGGTGGGCTGGTCCAGTGCAAGGCCTTGGAAAGCGGACAGGTTTTCTGTTTAAGGAGCCACAGACACGCCTGGCCCAGCCCACCAGGGTCAGAGGGGAGACCCTGGGGCCCACAGCAGCCTTGGTTTTCCCTGCTGTGAAATGGGGAAGTTGCCTCGGAGCCTTCTCACTTGGGATGGGAGGGGCACTTCTCGGGCAGTGGAATGGGAGACTGCCCCCACCCCCGCAGAAAACCCCCAGGGGTGTTTTGACTCAGCAGGGCCCCACCCCCAGATCTCCTTGAGGTTCTGCGAGACCATTTGGTGGAATGAGTCAAAACATCCAGAAGGTTCCGCTCAGGAGGGAGGCGCGGAGCCCGCTCCTCACTCGCCTCCCCCGGAGCAGCTGCTACCGCGGCTGCACGGTGCCGGCCCATCTGCCCGCCTGCTGCTTTCCAAGGCTGGGCGGAGGGCTGCGGCAGGGCTGGAAACAAACCCTCTGCCCGAGGTGGACACAGCCCGATGCTTGGGTTCAGGGGAGTAAGGACTGGCAGGTGAGGCCACTACTGTGTGACCCTGGGCTGGCTCCTGCCCTCTCTGTGCCCCCTGGAAGCCGCTCAGCAACGGGTGCAGCAGGTGGACAGTCTGAACCTTGAGTGCCCACTGGCTGGCAGCTTCTCGTTTGGCAAGACTGTCCCTCTGTTATAACTGTCCACCCACAGCCCCTGTCACCACGAGGGGATGCATTCATCCACTCACACAGACAGGAGGTCACTGGGGTTTAAACCACCAGGTGTGGCCCTCTCCACGGCAGACATGGCCTCTGGGGTGCAGGGTCCCTGTGCTTGCCTCTGGTCCTGGGTTGGGGTGGGGCTGGACTTGAGGGTCCCTGTGGTCTGATTTGAAGTCCTGACCAGCGAGTCTGGGTTCCTCCCCATACGTGGGCAGGGCCTCCCTGCTGTCTGGACCACGTAGGGCTGCGGACTGCCAGCGAGCATCTCTCGGCCCGAAGGACAGGCCTTGGGGACAGATTCTGCTTCCTGACTCCTTCTCAGAGAGCCTCCCGGGCGTGGGGACGCAGCTCCTGTCAGGCCCAGCCGCCCAGTGCACTGTGGGGAGCTGCCATTAGATGCATTTTATTGCTCAAATTGTCTAGAAGACCCCAGAGAGTGGCTCCGACACTTGTGATGGCCAGGATTGTTGAAGGGGAAATTTTATTGCAGAAGGTCTGAGGAGACCCCATCGGGTGAGGCTGAGTGTGCAGGGCAGGCCCTGACCCCTGAACGCTGGCCTCAGCTTCCAGCAGCTCAGGAAGCTGCCTGGCAACACGCAGGGGTTCAGCCTGGTGGCCTGCCTGCAAGAGGAGGCAGGCAGGGAGCAGTGGGGCAAAGACGCAGGCAGCAAAGCCCAGAAACCCTGCACCCACTTCTCGGGGAAAACGCTGAGACCAAGCCAAGAAGGAATCCGCTCACAGCCTGTGGCCAGAAAGTGGCCAGATACCTGACTTAAACTGGAGGCTGTGCCCACCCATGCCAGCCGCAGCTTGTCTGGGAGACGACAGAACTTTTGAGGGAGCAGGTTGGGTCCAGGAAGCTGTGTGAGCTCAGACGGGGCCCATGGGGAGCTGCACTGTGGGGTGAGAGCCCCAGCCCTGCCCTTCCCAGCCATGTGCCCGGGCGGTTACTTCTGTCTCGGTTGTCCCGTCTGTAAATGGGGGTGTTAATACATTTTGTCTCATCGCCATCGTGAGATAAGAGAGCAACCTCACGGGGCTGCTGGAAGGGTGAGTGAGTGAATATGTTGCTGGTGGCTTAGCACTGGCTGTTCCCTCCCCCCCCCCCCGAGGCTGGGACAGGATTCCAGGTGGCGGCTGCCAGCCAGGACCCAGCCTTGGAAGGGGTTTGACCCTAGACTCTGGTCTGTCCGTTTGTGTACTGTCGATCCAGCCCTCAGAGAAGGCCCTGGTGCGGGAGGCCCCGAGCAGCGCTCCCGGGTGGAGGGGGAGCAGACTGTTGTGGAGCGCTGTGGGGGAGGGGGATTGGACCCTATTGCTCCGGCACATGGGGTACCGTCCCTTCTACCCACCTTGATGCCCGGGGCAGACGTGGCTAATCCACTCCCGTGCCCGTGGCAGACCTCACCAGCCAGTCGGGCACCCCCTTCCCTGTGAGCCCATCTGAGGTAGCAGCCCCCTCCTCATGGAGCAGCTCTGGCGCCGGCTGTGTAACGGGCTTGGTGTGCGAGTGGACGCCTGCTGACCACTCAGGCCGGGTGGGCTCTGAGGGCAGCTGGCAGTGACCACCTCAGCTTCTATAAGCCGCGGGCACTGGGGGAGACACAGCGTCTGACCGCCGCACGTGCCAGTGGGAGGCGGGATGTGCCCCCCACGGTGGAGCAAGTTCCCCGAGACGCCTCAGAGGGACCCCGGGTGCGGAAGGAGTGGAACCCCAGCTGCCCAGACTGGGCCCCGATTGGTGCGCAGACTCGAGGTCCACCCAGACCCAGCTCCTGGGGATCACGTCGGCCCCTGAGCTTGGCAGCGGGGATGCAGACGGTGCTGCCAACGCAGTGCTGAAGTCAGAGTCCTGCAGGCGGGGTGATGTGACCCTGGAGGGGAGCCGGCCTCCCAGGCCTCCCCGTAAGTGACGGTAGTAAACAAGCATCCCTGGGTCACTCCAAGACGTGTCCTGGGGGCCTCCTGCCTGCTCTGGGCCAGGCTCCGGTGAAGCAGGCGGAAGAGGGCCCTGAAAGGACAGATCAGGATGAAGGCAGTGGAGGAGGAGCAGCCTGCGAGGGGCGGGTGAGGGGTGCGCGTCTGACTGAGCCTGTTTCCCAGCAGGGCCTTTTGGGGACTCTGATCCCCTCCCCCAGCCCCAGGCCGGCCTTCCTGGACAAGACCCAGGCCTCCATCCCTCTGGCTGCCTCCCTCCCCCAGCAAAATATGGCCAGGACATGAGCGGGGGGTGCCTTAAGGCCCCCTCCTTCCTCTCCAGGGACAACGGGGTGCCGAAGGTGGTGGGTGCAGGAGGGGGCTCCAGCCCCCCTCGTGTGAGCCGGGAGCCCCGGGCCCGCCCCATCCGGGGTCCCCCAGGAGGACATGCCCACTCAGCAGCCCCAGATCAGGGAATCCCGGCTGGCACCGCGCCACCACCTCCCTGCCACCCTCATCCACCAGGAGCCAGACACATTCCGGATCCTTGCCAAGCTGGGGGGAGGGCTCCCATTCCTCCCAGCCATCCTTTCTGCTGCCTGCGTGTAATTAACAGAGTAATTAAAAACAGGATGAGTTAATTGGGATTCATTTATATGGCAGATGTTTTTAATTGAGGCAGGAAACAATTTACCTGTTTACGTAAACAATGGCAAAGGCAGGCTTGTAAAACACATTTTTAAAAATATTTTCCTCCCCCTGCCTAGAAAGGAGAATTGCAATTACTCTCTCTGTCCTGCGCCTCCGTGTGGGAGCAGGCAGGCCCCGCCCAGGGGGTTCACGCCAAGAGGAAACATCTGTGCAAAAGGTTTGCTTCCAGAGGCCTGTTTCCCTTCAATCCAGAGAATGGAGGTGTTGTTCTCAGGTTGTGGGGACACTGCTCACGGTGACGCCTCCTCGGACGGATCTTCCTGTCCCCCTAGTGTCACCCCGGGGCCCACTGGGGTTCTGGCCTCCGGACTGGGTGGGCCAGGCTAGGGGAAGACCCCCTCCAGCAGGGTGGGGCGGGCAGGGCCTGGAAGGGGTAGGGAACCCCCGTCCTGCCAAGCTTGGTGTCCCTTTGGGTGGGCACCTTTCCACGTGCATCGCACGGCCACCTTGCTCGTGGTGGCCTGACCAGCCCTGTCCTCGCGGGGTCCCACCGTGTGGCCGGCCATCTGGGGTCTGGGGCAGAACAGCAGGGCACCCCTTTTGGAGCGCTCAGAGGAGAGCCTTCGAGAAAGCATGTGCTCAGGGGGTCCCCCTTTGTCGATCGGCCCTGCTTTAGCACTTGCTCTGTGCCTGGCTGCTGCCGCGTCCTTCTTACTCCTGAGTCTCCTGGTCACTGTCTGGGGCCGGGGGAGCTGATTGTCCCCATTGCGCAGGTGAGCAGACCGAGGCTGAGGACCGAGCGCAGCCTCCCGGGCTCGCTGGGAGGCAGAGACTTGTGGGTCACGGGGCAGGCTGACGAGCAGGCACCGTGTCTGCCTCTTCCTGGAGAGTAGACGGCACGGGGCTGTAATTACACGGAGTGTCGGGAAGGATCCGAGAGGTTACTTCGAGTCGGGGCTGGGAGGGGTGCAGCGGGGGTTTCCTGTGTGACGACGACAGCTTTATCTGGGGGCCCTGCCAGACCGACCACGGGGCACCTTGCTGACTCTGAGCAGGAAAATAGCAGGGTTCTCGGCCCAGCGTGCGCAGCTAATGTACGAAGCTCTCTGCCCTGGCAGCTGGGGCTCTGGTGCCCTGGGGGTCTGGGCCCCGCCTGCAGTGGGGGGTCTGGGATGTGCCTTTTGGGTGACATGCACTGGAATTTGTGGAACATTTTGACAGTTCCTGGGGCAAGGAGACGGACCGCCCTGGAATCCACCAGGGAGACAGGCCCTGGGAACACAGTGCCCAGAAGCCTGAGCCCAGGATGCAGGAGAGGCTGGGACCTGGTCCCTGCCCTTCCGGAAGTGGTGCGAGGCCACACTGCCTCCAGGCATCTCCGGCGCTGCTGGGGTTAAATCATAAAATCAGCCACAGCCCCGGACATCCACGGAGGTGAGCGGAGGCCAGAGCTGTGGGGCCAGCGGCACCTGTGGTGTCCTGGGAGCTCACGGCCTGCACCAGTCCTGTGTGACCTCAGGTGCTGGCTTGGGCCTCTCTGAGCATCCGGCAAGGGATGGCGTCCCCCTTACTGTGAGCTTTGACCACAAGAGTAACACAGCTGGGAAGCCCCCAGGGGGCCTGCCCTCCTGCCGGTACCAAGTTCTCTGTGAGAGGAAGCGTGAGCTTTCCCGGCGGCCCCCAGCCTCCTCCATGACGGCAGAAGCAGGTGGACCACCCTGTGAAGCAGGGGCGGGAGGACCAGGGCTGAGGGCTGCTGCCCCCGCAGTGGTGGGGTCTCTGGACCTGGCTTCGTCTCTGGGTGTGTGGGTCAGGGAGGGTCCTGATCAGTGCCTTCCATGTCCGAGAACTGAGAGGGCGCAGAAGGGGTTGGCTGTGCCTCTGGGGGAGGGCGTGAGACAGACCACAGGCCTCCCCCTCTGCGTCCTAATCCACAGGGGCTCCCTCACTGGGCATCAGGGCAGTGCCCCATCCGGCTGCAACTCAGCTGGATCAGCTGAGGGGTCATCCTTACGGAGGCGGGGAGTGAAATGTGGAGGCAAGCCCACCCCCCAGAGCAAAGCCAGCCCAGACCACCTCGTCAGTCCCTGCCTCTCCCGGTGGCACTCCAGCTGGCCCACATCACCACCTGGGGTCCCTCAGGCCCCGTGGGCAGAGTCCTGGGGGCCACACCCCTCGTCTGCCTTGGTCTCATGCCTCAGGTGAGTGGGTCCTCACAGGCTACAGTCATAGGGTGGCCACAGGGTGGCTGTGCTGTGGATGGGAGTTGGCGAGAGACCACTGGGCGCTTTGGAGAGACGCCCCGACGGGACGTGCAGGGCAAACCACTGGTCCCTAATTACTACGAGGCGTTTGTATGAGCAGCGTCATGGGTTAAGTTCTGGCAGCATTCCTCTGCAGAGCTCAAGGTGACACACAGTTGATTTGCGCTTTTTTTCAAACAATGAAAATGCTTTGGGAATCAGTTAGGCCTTGGATGGCGCCTTGCTGCCGGCGGAGGAAAACCCTAACTGCTTGGCCTGGGTTTCCAGCCCCGCCAGCCTCGCGCCCAGCCCCACCTTCCCAGGCGGAACTTGGTGTTTGCTGGTTCCCAGAGCTCCAGCTGCCGTTGCGTCGCTGGGGACAGCCGTCTGGCCTCAGGTGTGCAAATCGTGCCACCTTCAGGATCCAGGTGCAGCTTCATGAAGCTCTTAGAAGCACCCCTGACCCTCGGCCACCGGCACAGGTGTGCCTGCGGCTGGTGCGGGCCTCCCCACGTTGCTGAACCACGAGCACCGTCCCTCAGAGGGCAGGCACTGCTAACTCACCCACGGCCAGATGAGTTCCTGGCATTTCATCAATTCCTTTTTTAAAATAAGCAATCTGGAATAACGTATCTGTTTATTTGCTAAGAGACACGTTGTAATTGTGTATCTGTTGCAGTTACTGTCACCTTAATTCAGAGTTGGGGTTAGGTGGGTCACGTGCTGGTAAGGTGGAAGGCAGTTTAATAATAAATCAGGAGGTGGTTTAAAAGCTGGGCAGGTTGGGGAGGGTGCAGAGAGATGGGGGTCTTGCTGTCCTCCCCCCGGACAGTTCCTGTTTCCTTCTAGAGATACTGTGTACATACCAGATCATCTTTTTAAGTACTTTTCAGTATTCTGGGGTGTTCTGCAGCGTTTCTTGGGGTCACACCCCCCCCAGTGGGAGTTGCACACAGGCACTGCACACGCCCCCTCCCAGTGCTGTCGCAGCCCCTCGGGGGGACACACCTGTTCAGACCCTCAGCTCCAGGAGGACTTCTCCTGGGGCCCAGGAGAGGGGTTCCCAACCCCCACACGTCCTAGCCAGGTGTGTGTGAGCAAAGCAGCTTGGCTTAACAGGCGCTGGCCTGACCCTCACAGCATCACTCGCGTGTACCTGAGGAAACCAAGGTTCAGAGAGGGAGGTCTGGTCAAGGCCACCCAAGTGATGAGACCATGGCTGGACCGGCTGGACCTGCCTGACCTGCCTGACCCCAAAACTGGGCTTTTCCCACCACTGTGCGACCTTGTGTAGTGGCCTGTGTGTCATCGCCCCCACCACTTGTGGGCTCCAGGAGGGAGCTCCATCAAGTTTAGGTCACAGCACCACCCAGCTGCTCATCCACCCACCCATCCACCCACCCACCATCCATCCACCCATCTACCATCCATCCACCCACCATCCGTCCACCCATCCACCATCCATCCACCCACCATCCGTCCACCCATCCACCATCCATCCACCCATCCGTCCATGGACCTCCCACTCACCCCCTCATCTCTTTCTATCTACGTACCCACACCCACTCATGCCCGCCCAGCCCCTACCATATTTATCGTCACAGCCCACTCACACTCACTGGGTGTGCCAGCCCGCAGCTGAGCCACTTCCCCTTGGTGGCAGGAGTGCACAGGGGGCTGCGAGAGCGCTCTCAGGGTGCCAGGACTGGTGCTGGGAGAGGAGTGTGCCCCTCCCCCAGCCTGCACCCCCCCCCCCACGGCGGGCGGCCCAGATGGCGGGGCGCCTCCCCCACAGCCCTCAGGGAGCTGCTCTTGGCGGCGGCGCAGCCCCAGCAGCTGGGAGTGGAATGTGCTTCCTCTGTGCGCCAGCCGCAGGGTGAGCAGGCAGGACATCTGGACCACGTTTGGGGCTGTCAGAGAGCAGGGAGGTTTCATGGAGGTTTCCATTCCAGCCGCTGCGAGCTCTCCACCCTCCCCGCCTTGTAAGTCCGCTCAGTGGGAGGACACAGCAGAGGACGGGGCTCCTAGACCCTCCTGAGAAGGAAGCCTTGCCCCCTCCTCTTGTTCGGGGATCTGCCTTTGGCTGGAGCTCTGGGCTCCTGGGCCCAACCAAGACCCTAGATTCTTCTTGAAAACATGCAAGGATGAAATGGCTCTGACCCGCTTTCTACCCAGGAACCGAGGTCAGGTTTGTTTCTCATCATTCTTCTGCACGTATGTTTATTTACAAGGTAGACTTACATGTGTTTCCATCCGTTTTGAGTTTCCTTATCATTAGACAGTCTTTTGGGGCACCATTCTTGCTAGTAATCCAGTATTCGAAGTACCACACGCACACAGAATAGTGCATGGCGTGAACGTTCACGGAGTGTGCGGGTAACAGACTGCGTTACCTGGCCTGCCCCAGGCCCCATGCCCAGCCCGGTCGCTGCCTGCCGGGGGACCCTGGCCTTAATGCCAGGCTCTGAGCTTCATGTAGGTGGAGTCACGTGGCACGTCCCCCTTGGGGTCTAACATCGTCACTCGGCCCTGTGTGTGTGACATCCGCCGTGTGGGTGCCTGGGGTGGTGTGTGTCCCTTTTCCTTGCTGTGGAGTGTGCCAGCGAGTGTCTCTGCCGCAGCTCGTGTGCCCCTCGCCCTCTTGACGGTGGCTGGCGAGGACGTGTGCCCCTTGCTGCTGAGGCACGTGTGTCGGCACCTCTGTGCTGTGGGTGTGGGTGCCTTGGGCTGGCTGGCTGAAAAGCGGTCTCCAAGGAGCGTGTGCCCATGCGTGATTTCAGGCTTATCGGGTCGCACTGGCTGGAGAATACATTTGCTTTGCCCTCGGTGGGCTGGTCCCCCTTACAGGCAGTGCGGTGGTGAACTTCCTCCCAGGTCCTGGTCTGCCCAATGACGTCCTCAGGTGCACTTCCCATCTGAGCCCAGACACCTCCCCAGGAGGAACGGGGGCAGAGAGGCAGGAGCCCCGATTCAGTGCAACCTGTCACCTGTAAGATCTGATCGGTGGGTCTCTGAGGGCCCTTCCAGCTCCGAAATGTTGTGCATCTAAGTACCAAAGCGTATCTGTCCGTGACTGCCATGTAACAGGCGACCCAAACCTTTGTGACTTTAAACAGCCACCTTTGTTTGGCTCACAGGTCTTCGGGTGGGTCATCTGGGTGGTTCTGGTCCCAGCTGGAGTTGCTTTTTGGGTCCATGGTCGGCCGCTCTGCTGAGTGTAGCCGGCCCCCCACTGGAGCCTCGGCTGGGGCACCTGGGTGACTGCCCCATGAGTCTCACCCTCCAGCCGCTGGCCCAGCAGGAGAGCAAGTGGAGCTGACCGCCTCTTGTGTCCAGGCGCAGAGCAGGCTGACGTGACTTGCACGGCATCCTCCTGGCCAGAGCAAGTCTCAAGGCCAGCCTGCATCCAGGAGCTGGGAACTGACTCCGTCTCTGGGTGGGAGGAGCTCCGGTCACCTGGCAGGGCTGTGAGTCTGGGAGGGGGCAGAGCTGAGGGTATTTTATGATGTGCCTGCCTCCCAGGTGGAAGGCAGTCTTTCTAATTTTTTTTACATGGCAGTACTTGGGATTGAACCCACGACCTCCTGCGTGCTGAGCACCTGCTCTGCCACCCACCCTGGAAAGCAGACTGAAGCTGCCATAACCGAGCTTTATTGCTGTGGGACAGGCTCAAAACAGCTCTTGGTCCTCAGACACACCCAGGAGTGCGTGTGCGCCTCATGTCCACCCAGGGGAGCTGGCTGCTGGGCCCCAGGCAGGGGGTGGGTCCCCACCCGGGTCCCCACCCAGGCTCCCTCCTGCCAAGCCACCGAGGCCCCCCGTCCGCCACAGATGCGCGGGATCCAGGTGGGCCCCACGGTTTCTCCTGGGTCAGCTGGCACTGTGTCGTGGAGCGCCATGCTGACGCCAGGTGTCGGGCACTGGCCTAGGGTGAGCAGTGCAGAGAGACGAGGCCGTGGCATCAGGGAGACAGGCAGTGAACACAGGACCAACACAACGTGATCGCGGGAGCCGATGAGTGCGCCAAAGACAGCACAGTTGGCTGGTGCAGCGCGAGTGGTGAGCAGGCAGCCTCGCAGACACCTGGGGATCAGGGCCCACGGCCAGACACCAGTGTCCGCCTGGGGGCCACGGAGCCAGATCGGAAGGGGAGGACGGACCCCTCCTGGAGGGGCCCCTGGGCGGGAGGAGCGCTCTGGTCAGTGGGTGTCTGGCCCAGTTTCGCAGCATCTCGGTAGCAGGAGGGTCTCCCCGTCCAGGGAACGGATTCATGAGCTGCTGCTGCTGCTGACGGCGGGCAGCCCGGCCACTGCCGCGCCCTCCCTGTGGCTGCGAGGGGTCTTCCCCGGGCAGTGGGACGTTCTGTTGTGGACTGCCCCCTGGACAGAGGGGAACTGCCCACCCCGGGTGGGCTCTGAGCATCCACAGTGCGGAAGCCTGCCTGGGACCACCAGGGACGTCGGCCAGAGGGCTGCACACGCGTGGGATCTGCCAAGTGATGGCCTTGTGACTGGCACACGCCTGTGCGCCTCAGTGTCCCCATCTGTAACCTCAGGGCTTTGTCAGGATGAGGGGGTCTCAGCGCCCACACATAGCAGCTCTCAGCAGAAGAGAGCCCGTTTAAAACCAGAGCTGTGCCCCCTGCCCTCAGTGGGGCCTCCCCTGTGCACAGACACGAGGGGCTTTAGAAGGAGCCGCTGGAAGAGCACATGTCCCGTCTGTGCGTCTCTCCCCCCAACTCTGTTCGGCGGCTCTGTTCTCATCCCATCTTACAGGTGAGAAAACTGAGGGCCCGGGTAGAAAAGCCACTGACATTCCAGCCGAGAGACCAGGATGGGGGGGTGGAGGAAGGCCAGCCAGAACCTTCCCGATGCAGGAGCCATGGTGGCCTTTCCCCTCATGGTCCTTGTCTAAGACCACCCCACCTGGGAAGCGGGGTCACAGGCCCATTTCACTGATGGGTAAACCGAGGCTCATTCGTGCTAGGATGACTTCCCTGGTTCACGGGTAGCCGTCCCAGGGCAGGCTGGGAACCCAGGTCTCCAGGCTTCCGGCCCCGCAGTGTTGCTATGGAGACCTGCCCTTGTCGCCCGCAGGCCGCCCGGGCTCCCTGTGCAGCGGGAAAGGCCACCCTAGGACCAGGAAAGGCCGGGTGAGGGGATTCAACGGTCGGTTGTGGCTGGAGCAGCCGCGGGGGCGGGAGGGCCGCCCAGGCCGAGGGAGGGAGAATACTCGTTCTGGTGTTTTTGTGTGATCACTGATTCATCAGGCGGCGGAGGCCTTGAGTGAAACCAGATGTGGAAAGCGGCCGTAGTTCCAGCGCCTGGGACTCATTAGCCCCCCGCCCCGACAATTGCGGAGCACTGGGGATCAAAGACAAGCTGTCCCCTGACACTGCCCTGCTGGGGGTGGGGAGTGGTCAGCCTCTTGGTCACACCCGCCCATCTCGAGGCAGGGGGTCACCCTGTCCTGGAAGGGCGGCAGCCGCCCCAGGTCCCTCCACCTGGAAGCCCTGTTTACTGGGGGTCACTGGCCCTTCGGAGATGCGGCTGCTTCCTGGGGTGCACGCCCAGTCCCACACACACCCACCCAGAGGCTCTGGAAGAGTTCATGCCCTCCTCTCCTGCCCCGGGAACTTGTCCCTCAGTGGGGGAGATCGCCCAGCTTGCTTGAGATCCCCTGGAGTCCGGGAGCTCTAACTGGACCGCAGGATCCAGGAGGGAAGCCTTGAAGGGAGGGGAGGGCACTAAGCAGGGCTGTGGAGGCTAGGTGCCCCTGCGTGAGAGCTGTCTGCCCCGCTCCCCGTCCCTCTGTGAGCTGGTGCGGGCCTGGCCCACCTTGCCCAGGCCACACGTGGTGGCAGTACGCAATGGTCAGTGGCCTCAGAGGAGGTGAATCTGTCACCACAGGCAGCTTGGGGCCAGCGATGGGGCTGGGCTGGCCTGCAGGCACCAAGGCCTCCGATGGAAGGACTTGCCTGCATCTTACAGCTTCCAAGTTCCCGCCTGACGGTGACAGAGCCAGAAGCCTGCCTGACCACGTGAGCAGAACAGCATCCACCGCTCAGCGGACGCCCTGCGCTCAGGAGGGCTGCTCCGTGGACAAGGGGCCTTCCTCCCACCTCCGTGGGATGTCCCTGCTCGGGGGGCGGTGCCCTGTGCTCAGCCACGCTGCGTTGGCGTACTCCAACACGCTGAGGGCCTCCACAGCGTCCACATCAGACACACCATTCGTCTTCTGGCCAGTCCTGCGCACGAGGGCTGCCCTGAAGCAGTGCGACATCACCGTGTACCGCCCAGCCTGGTTCCCCTCAAGCACACCGGCTGTCTGTCTCCTCCACGAGTTTGGTGTCGGGCTAATGGGGGGCTTGGGGCTATTTGTAATTAGAAGGGGGCTTTGGGGTTCATAGAGCTGTTGTAATAGGAGGTCTGAGCACGGAGGAAGGGAGGGGAAGAGGTGGGAGGAAGGAAAGCAGGAAATCCTGGCCGGGACACAGCGGCGCGGGAGTCAGGACTTTGCAGCCCACAGCCGGCAGAGCCGTGGTCTTGGATGGCTCCCCTGGCCTCCGACCCCTGGACTTCCTCATCTTCTCAGTGGACAGTGATGCCCAGCTGGACTAGGGCTTTGCCACGCAGAGGAGAAGTCCAGGAAGGTGGCAGTGCTCGGGGCCATCGGGGCCTTGGAGGACATGGGGTTGAGACCGTGCTGGCAGCATGGGTGACGTGGGTGAGACTGCGCAGAGCCCTGAAGGCCACACCTGGAGTTTGGACCTGATAGGAAAGGAAGTGGGGCGCCACAGTGGACTCTGGATCCTGGGGGCACCTCCCTCACCGTGACTGGGCCTCGGTGTCCCCATCTGTAAAGTGGGGTGATAGCAGTGTCTTCCTGGAGTGCTGGTGTGGGACAAAGGTGGACTCCGGACCTGCTCAGGACCCTGGGTGACCAGCCTGGGCCTGGATGAAGGGGCTGCTTCCCTCAGGCAGATCAGCCCCTGTGTGGGCAGACGTCTTCCTCCAGAAGAGTCTAGCCTGAGTGGGGTGGGGGCGCCAGGGGACAGGCAGCTGTGCACCCTCGCTTGGGGCACACCAGCCAGCTGCTGCCCTGTCCCAGGCCTCCCCAAGGACGCCTGGCCCAGGGAGGTTCCCCTCCAGTCCCTGGCCGACTGCACTGGGCTGACCGGCATGGGATCAGGACTCGCCTCCGCTGAAAGGGAGCTTGTGGGTGGGGGAGCTGTCACCGCCCTGCTGCCAATGAACCATGATCTCCCATCCTCTTGGCCATGGTCCCACACATGTCTGCAGAGCTCCTGCTATGTGCCTGGCACTGTTCTGGGCACTCAGTTTCCTAAGAAAGAGTTGCACTTGGGTAAAGATGTGGTGGAGAGTGTGGGAGGTGAGGGTAGAGAGAGGCGGGCGGGTTGCACGGGACCCTGTGGGCATGCTCAGGTTGTGGGCCGAGGGCACAGGAGACACCTGGTAACCTGGTACTGGCCTTAGGAAATAAGTCTTAGGGGCTGGTTTTCCCTCTGGCTCTGAGAAAGTCCAGCATATGGTCCACCTTGGCAGGGAGGCCCAGTGCAGGAGCTGGGACTCAGAGACAGGGCCCATGGTGCCCTCTCCTTACCCCAGCTGACAGGCTTGGAGGCTGAGGCTGGGGCGGTGTGCCCAGGGCCCACCCGTCCCCAGGGAGGGACTGAGGCACGGGGCTTTTCCTCGGGGTGAGGGCCCCCCACCGAGCCTCCCGTGGGCCTCAGGAACCCCTGCCTGCCTGTGGGTCAGCACAGGAACAGGGTCTGGGGCGCAGTGTCCACCCTGGGACAGCCAGGCCCTGGCAGCAGCGCCTAGCTGGGCTCCATGGGGGCGCATCCCGAGACCGCTCAGCGAGAACGGCGCCAGGGGCCCTGCGCCTGGATTTCCTGCCTCCCAGGCTTGTACCCAAGACCTGGATGACGTGCTCAGGGCCAGGCCTGGCTCACAGTCAGGACTCTCATTGGAGCTTGGTTACCTGTCGGTACCGGCCCACCTTCCCACTTCCCACTCCTGCCGCTTTGTGCGGGTCGAATGAGGTGATGCAGAAATTAGACCGCAGATCACAGCCGGGGACTGCTAGTTCCTCGGCAGTTGGGATAGATGGGGCCATGAGCTTGCTGGTGCTAATGGCCCTTCCCGCCAGAGGGTTCTAGAGCCCAGGGCTGGGAGCGCTGGGCTGTGGCCAGTTCTCAGCCAGCCAGGGCGGGCTGGGAACACAGGCGGACAGGGACAGTGATGGATGGGGTGGCTTGTTCCAGCACATTCCGTGTTCTTTCCCACTGGCTCCACCCAGCCTCGGAGAGCTGCTTCCTCTGTCGATGGATTAGTGACAGTTAGCTGGGAACTGGATACGCTGTCTGGGAAAGACGCAGGGTCTCCCATGGGCCCTGGGGAGCGCCAGGGTCTGGGAATGTTCTGGAGGGCTGGGAGTGTGGGGCAGTGGGCGGGGCTGCAACAGCGGCTGGGGAGGAAGTCCAGCCCGGATCTGCCTCCGAGGGTTGTGGGAGGGTCTCGAGTCACCCACTGGGCCCCTGGCCTCCCATCTGCCTGCCTCTGAGCCAGGACCACGGTGAGGGGCCCGGCACCCCGGAGCTGTCCCGCGCCTGCCACCAGCAGGGGCACCTCTGTTCTGGCCGTGGCAGTGTGCGGGGCTCCAGGAGAGCTGAGGGGACTCCAGTCGGCGACAGGCCCAGGAGAGCCTCACCAGCTTCCGCGTCGCGTCCACTCATGCCAGGTCGGAGCCTTGCTTCTCCAGGGCAGGCCCCGCACTTGCTGTCTGGGAAGGACCAGGGTGCCCACAGCAGTCAGGGTCCCTTGCTGCCAGCGAGGCTGGGAGAGGCGCAGGGGTGCTATGAGGGGACCGTTTCTTCCTGCCGGGAGCTCCCAGCTCTGGAATCAGCCGGTGGAGTTGTGAAGACAGTCCTCTTGCTCGCCTGCGTCACCCACTGACTCAGAGCAGCAGCCCGGCCCCAACCGTACATCCCAGGCAGTCACCCCTCCGTGTTCTGGTCGGTCCACACAGTGTCCCCTGTTGGCTTCAGAACTTTCTAATCGCCCAGGTGCTTTCAGGGCCCAGGGGCTTGAGGCAGCAACGGAGAGGCCCCAGGCTCGGGCCCTGCTGCCCGTCAGGCTCTTGGGCCCTGAGCAAGCCTCTTGCCCTCCCTGAGCCTCAGCTTCGTCATCTACGAAAGGGGCGCAATGGCAGGACCTGCATCCTAGAGCTGTTGCTCAGGTGCAGGGAGTCCTCAAGCAAGGACATGGAGCTCCTAGTGAAAGTCGGTCCTCGGGGTCCTGAGCGGTGGGCAGGCTGCTCCGTGTGGGGCATGTGCCACGCCCTCATGGGGACAGCTGGGATTATTTTATGTTAATCTCATGAGAAAAAATTAACTGAAAACTTAAGATGTCCATTCAGCTGCATGGGCCCCACAATAGTCCTGCCGAATCCTAAAGGGGGGCTATGCAGGGGGACCTCGACTTCGGGTGGAAGGCCTTGTGGGGCTGAGGGCCCCAAATGACCCGAGAATCAGGAGTGGGGGAGACAGTCCCTGGGCGGGTGCGACAGGACTGGTCGAGCTCAGGGCCCAATGGACGGGGTCAGGGCCTCTCCCAGGTAGCCTGACACCACAGGGGGCCTGACAGCACTTTCCGGGGAGGGCACGGGGTCCAGCACGGTGCTGTGTGGACGAGCAGGGCCCGGCACCCCGGGACGGAGGACACCTGGGAGTGGATGCTGGGCTGGTGGGGGGCGAGAATGGGGGGAGGGGAAGAGCTACCTTGCGGGGCTGGGTGGAGTCTAGACCTTACCAGGACACCGGGCCAGCTGAGCTGACCCACGCTGACACCCTCAGCAGCCTTGGCTCCCAGCACTCAGCCCCTCCCCAGGCCCCCACCCCCAGCCAGCTCCTGCCCACACTGGCTAATGGGCACAGGGTTCTGCCTGGACAGCCCTATGCTGGCTGCCAGCCAGGCACTGGGGTCATGCAGGAGCTGTCAGGGGTCCGAGCCTCGCAGTGGGAGCGGCCCTTGGCTGGTGCAGGGCCTTGGGAGGGGTTGGGGAGGACGCCCACGGCCGGTTAGAGCACGGCTGCCCGTCTGGCAGCTCCTCAGCTGTCTGCCCTCGGGCCTTGCCGGCCGGCAGGGCGACAGGCACAGCCTGGAGGATCGGGGGTGGGTAGGGGGTTGAGGCGTAGGGGGCAGGGGCTGGTGGGGCAGGAATCGATAATGATAATTAATAGCTGCCACCGTGGACGGCATGCAGGTGCAGGGGCTGGGCTTCCACTAAGAACTTTCTCCTTGGACCCAGGCTGTCCCCCGGGAGGTGGGCGACGGGTGTACCTGCTTTAGAGATGAGGGATCTGGCTCAGAGGCAGCCGCGCATCCAGGAGGGAGGGACTCCAGCTCCCTCTGAGCCTGTGCCCTCGCTTGGCCAGCCCCGAGGAGGGCAGCTGTGGGTGCATCCACAGCCTCCAGCAGCCCCCATCCTAGAGCCGGAACCGCCAGGGCCCCCGTCTTGCACCTCCAGCCCCTGAGCAGGGAGACCTCGAGAAGTACTCTCAGACCCCTCCTCCGGGAGGGCTGCCGGTGGGTCCTCATCCTCATGTCCTGCTCTTGTGTCCGACACACAGAGGTGCCGGTGCAGCCAGAGACCCCGTGTCAGGTGGGCCAAGAAGTGAAGTCATCCCAGGTGGGTCACGTTCCAGGGGAGCTAAGTAGTGGGGCAAGAGACCCCCATGTCAGGGCCCCTTTTCCAAGGATGTGAGGTTGGAGCTGAACCCCTGAGAGAGAAGGAGGAGGGGTCCGGGGTGCCCGGGCTCGGAGCCTGGCACTCTGGGTATAGGGGGAGGGGCCTGGGCCAGGTAGGAGCTGATGAAGCCCCCCGTGCAGTGGAAGCTGCTGGAGGGTCTCAGGCAGGCGGGACGATGTCCTTGGCTGCTGGGCAGAGCCTTCAGTGGCTCCCTACTGCCCGCACAGTGAGCCTGCCCTCCCAGCCTGGCCCGCCCACCTCCTTGATTCCCCTGCACACCTAGAAGCCCTGCACACTTTCCCTCCAGCCTTTGAACTCTCTATTCCTTGACCACAATGCTGTTCCTCACCATCTCCATACCAGCTGTGCTCTTTCCCAAGGGCTTCCGTCACTGTCTGCTTTCTGGGGTGGGGTCTGTGCCAAGGGTGGCCTCAGGAGTGGGGTCCTGACATGAATTGCTCCATAAACCTTTCCCGAATCTCAGAGTGCTCGCTGACGCCTATTACACAGGAGTAAAGGCTCAGAGAGGTGAGGTGACTTGCTCTAAGTCACACAGCCAGGAGGCAACAGAGCCAGACTGAAAACAAGATTCCAGAAAGACTCGTGAGGTCTTGTGTATCTGCAGTCCTACTGTGCGCAACACCGGGACCTGGGACCCAGGGCGAGGGGTGGGGCCTGGTAGAGCAGCAGGGTGCTTCCCGCACCCTCAGCCTCCATTCACCTGGGTTTGAATCCCAGAACTGTTGCCTCTTCTGCAGGGAGAGTTCAAGTGAATGACAACCAGGCCTTGAAGCCCTGCAGGCCCTCCAGGCCCTGCGGGGATGCACCCAAGCTTGCTGTGCGCCTTTGGGGGATTACTGCACCTCTCTGTGCCTGTGGAACGGGGCTGGCAGCAGCGCCCTCCCCCGGGGTTCCACAGGAGTGACACGAGCAATGCCCGTCTGCCGTCCGCCTCGCGTGTGCGTGCGCGTCTCCTCCGTCCTCCACGGGCCGTGGCGGGGGCGGAGACTCTGCGCGCGGCCCGCTCCCCACCCCTCCCCGGGTGGTGCAGTCCTCATTAAAGGAGCACTGTGAGGGGCGCCAGCGCGGCAGCCCTCGCGGGCTCCCTCCTTGCCCTCAGCCAGGTTTCTCTCCGTCTGTTTTTCTGGTTAATCCCATCCCTGATGTTCTGACGAAGCCCGACGTGGAAGGGCTTTGGGAAGTCAGAGCAGGCCCCGTGTCCCCAGCGTCCCAGCCTGGCATGCTGAGCGCCTCCCAGGCCTGCCCCAGGGCGGCCTGGTCAGATGAAGGACTGACCTGGCTGGGGCTGCGCCCCAGACGGTGGCCCGGGGCCCACGGTACTGGCCACGTTTGCCTTCTTTGGTTGTCACTGGGGACTGGCCGCCGGCCCTGCCGCCGGGCATGGCGTTGACGGGCCCCACAGCTGCGGCGCACGTGTGCCCGGCCGTCAGCCTCCTGACAGGCGGGCGGGGGGGCAGGGCGCCTGGCCGGAGGGAGGCCAGCGGCTGCAGCTGAGTGGACAGCAGGTGCTGCTCGGCCGGGTGGCTCCTGGTCACCGGCTGCTTCCCCCTCCGTGGGGCGCAGTGGGGAGGGGGCTTCTCCACTCACACCCTCAGGGCCCTGGCGTGCGGGGGCGCTGTCAGGGCCCCCCCCCCCGGTGCTGCTGGGTGACGGGTGTCTCCTCTCTGTAAAGGAGGAGGTGGGGCAATGAGGAGAGGTTTGCAGGGTCTGGGGCGCAGATAACGGGAACGCCGTGTGTTTGAGTTGTTACATCCACAGAGGCTGGCTTCCCCTGACGCACGTCTCCGCGTCTGCACAGATCGCAGGGGACCCCTGGGGGGGGGAGGATGGGGCGAAACAGAGTGACAGGAACTCCAATCCTAGTGACGGCTGGCAGGTGCCGAGCCCCAGCCCCGTCACCCCTGCCCCTGGGGAGACCCCGTCAGGGTTCGCAGGACACGTTCAGGGCAGTGGCTGGGGCAGCGTGGCTGCTTGTCACAGGCGGGAACGCCCACCAAAAGCCCAGCCACTGCTTCCAGGTCTTGTTGGCGGCCCCGGGCACTGGCTGACCCTAATTTAAGACAGCGGGGCTCACCCCGTCCACCTGCAAAGAATCCCGGGCAGCTGCAGCCTCAGGGCGCATGTGGCCCATCGGATTCACCCTGAGGCCTTCTCTCTGGGGTCTGTTTTGGGGGCCCAGGGACTCAGGGCCCTGCCAAGCCATGGTCTCTTCTTGTCATTCCCACAGACGGTCTCTCCACACGCCCAACCCTTAGCAGAGCATCAGACCAGGTGGGAATCTTGACACAGCACCTGAGGCCGGACCCGCTGGTCTGCGGACCACACTTTGGGCAGTCAGGCTGTCCTAGGCAACACAGAAATCGACTGTGTTTGGTCTGTTGGACCCAGGAGTCACCTGGGCCAGGAGATGCTGAAAATACAGACTCCTGCCGCCCCCAAAGGGTCTGCTTCCCAGTCTCTCCTGGGAAGACCCCCAGATGAGCCTTTTAGCATCTGGGGGCTCACAGGGCCTACAGTTTCTCCGAGTGGGTACCCCGATGAAACAGAAATGCAGGGTCTCGGGCCAACCCCAGACCTCCTGAATCAGAAGTGGGGGCGGGGAGGCTGCATCTGTCTGCGCACACCCTCCAGGGGAGGCCGTGGCAGCGTGGGAGCCACTGCCGCCCAACTCCCTGGTCTGCAGGAGGGGAGCCCAAGCTGCCCCAGGGCCACCTCCACAGTGAGGCCCCCAGGCCTGTTCTGACCCCCAGAGTTCTTGAAGCCGCACCCTCCAGCCCCGCTGAAATGGCTGACCCAAGCTTGCCCTCTGTGGGCAGACCCAGGAGCCACCCGGGCCCCCGGAGCCGGGAGCCAGGTGGGGCTGGCAGCGGGCCGCATGCCCCTGGGCCTGCCTTACTGCACTTTCTCTCTCCCCTCCCCGCACCGGGGTTGCACCCACAGCGGACAGGAAGGAGAAGGCCGCAGGGATGTCTGACTCCCCAGCCGAGGTGAAGCCGCAGCCCCGGGCCACGCCCCCCAGCATGCCGCCCCCGTCGCCCGCCACATCCCAGGGGGCCACGCGACACCCCTCCCTCACACCCCACACAAGTGAGTAGCCCCAGGGCTGGGCGAGAGGGGCAGGGGGAGGGGCACTTCTGGGGTCCCTGGGGCGGTTCGAGGTCCGAACCTCGTTGTGACGGTGAATGGAGCCAACCAGCACCGTGGCCCCTCCACCCTGAACCCGTAAGTGCCCCCGCTGGCCTCTGAGACGGAGGCTCTCATCATGGGTCAGGGCCCACGCTTTGAGCTTCAAACCCCAGCTTGGCTGCTTGGTAGCTGTGTGGTTCTGGGCAAACTTCTTAACTTCTCTGGGCCTGGAGTTCCTCGTCTGTAAAGTCGGGCTGGCCGTGGCCCCTGCCTCACAGAGCTTCTGTGAGGACGATGAGTTAGTGTGGTGGGCACACGGTAAGCATTCCGTCAAGGTTAGCAGTCAGACTGGAGCTCAGAGAGGGACAGGACTTCCCCACAGTCATGCAGCAGACAGGTGAATTCTGTTGGGCCTGAGTTCCCTGGAGGGCCAGTCAGAGGCAGCTCTGGCCTTGGAGGAGCTCCACGGCCAGGCCTCAGTGGTGTGAGGGTTGGCAAGGAACGGGATCAGCGGAGCCTCGGCAGTTGGGAAGGAGACCCCCAGCTTGGGCTGGTGTGGGGGATGGTGTTCCCTGCCCCCAAGCCCAGGGGCTTAGCAGGCATCTCACATGCCTCCCACACCCCCCAGTTCAGAGGCCAGAAAGCCCCATGCTGGGGACCCTTCCCCAGTCTTTGAAACTCAAATGAAGCCCCTCTCTGGGGGAGGAGCCCCAAATTCTCAGCCTGGTGGCTCCTGGTCCCCCACAGGTCCCTTGGGCTCCACTCTGCCCACCCGGGGTCCACCAGCTCTGCCCAGAGCCCAGGGTGGACTGCAGGGCCTGGGGGCGGCTCCCTTAATTCCTGGGTGTGCAGGGCGCTGGTCCTGCTGTGAGAGGCCAGGTGGCAGCTCTGTCTGGAGAAAGGGGTCAGGCGGTTCACTGTTCAAGGCCAGGCTGGGCCCCTGGGCATACGCTGTTGGCTCTGAGCCAGGCTCTGACCACTCCATGGTCTGGTAAATGGGGTGACACCACTTGCTTCGAGGTGTGGCCACCAGAAGGCAGGGGGTCCCCTGCACACAGTCGGAGCCTAATAGCCCAACACCCTTCCCTGAGTGTTGCCTGGCGCAGAAGTTTCCAGCTCCTCTCCCCCTGGGGAGGGGCTGAGCCAGCGCCCCCATGTGTGACTGAGACCGGACTGGGCCCGGCCCTGTCCTCCACGCGTCCCGGGTCGGCCTGCACTGGCTGCAGGGAAGGGGCCAAGGGGCTGGGCTCTGTCTCCCACCGTTTCCGCCTGGCACCTGCGGCCAGCCGGTCACTACTTCCCTTTCCAAGAAGTCAGTCCTCATCTCAGGCTGATCCACGGGCTAAGTCTCCCCTCGCAAGTAGAGGGGAGGCTGGGCCTGGTTTACCTTCACCAGTGTCCGCTCAGCCCAGGCAAGAAGAGGGGTGATCCGTGATGGGGCAGTAGCAGCTCCCAAGAAGCAAGGCCACAGGTGCGCCTCCTCAGGATGACGACCCCTGCACTGCGGTCCATTTCCGAGCAGGAGAGTCCAGGAGGCCACCTGAGCGACTGGCCGAGGGCTCTGAGCCAGGTCCCCGACCCTGACGGGCACCTCCGTGTTCCAGGAGCCCGTGATCCCGAAAGCACTGGTCTGGGAACCAGATGTTCCAGGTCACGGGCGGCTAACGCCGCCCAGCATGCTTTCATGAGGACAGTGAGCAGATGTGGGCAGCAGGCCTGTGTGTTGCTCGGGGTCCCCTCTTCCCGTCCCCACATGCAGCTCCCCCCACCACAGGCTCACACTTGTGGGGTCGGCCCAGGCTCCATTCAGAGCATGGAGGTTAGAAGCGGGTCTTTTCTAAGCTGACACCTCAGTTGCCCCTGGCTGCTGGGGCTTTCGTCTGCGGGTAAGGCCGCCTCCACGGTGGCCTCGGATTTGCTCCCTAACCTGCGGAATTCCCTGAAAGCGGGGTGGTTAACCGCGTCCATCCAAGCACCTAGCTGGCGGCAGTGCAAGCAGGCAGGGCCTCTGTGCTCGCCCGCGGAGTCCTGCCGAGAGCTGCCCCAGCTTCCCGGCCCGCCTGCGAGCCTGGCTGCCAGAGACTGACCTTGAACCGCGGCCTGAGGGCTGTGGTTTTTCTGGCCTGGGGACAGCCTTGGGCACAAATTCATTTTGGAGTTGAAGCTGTGCTGTGGCCAGGGAGGGGGTGGGGGCCTCAGAGAACGTGAGCGCCCCACCCTGCACTTGCCCACCCGCTGTGGACGGGAGGTCCAGCGTCTCCCTGCGGTTTCTGCCCCCTTGTTCCATCTCAGACAGGTCGCCTCTCCCTTTCTGTGTTGGTGTCTCTCCCTTCACAGCAGCGCTGTCCTGGGCTTCTCGTCTGTCGGTGGAGACTTTCAGCCCATCGCCCTGGGCTCCGGGTCCCTGAGGATGGTGTCGAATGAGGTTACCGGGCATCTTCCAGAAAGAGAGCTTTTGAGAGTCAGGGTGTCCCGCCCATGCCCGTGAGACACCAAAATTCTTGTAGACCCCCTGAGAAGTTCCCACCAGAAATGTAAGAGATCCCCTGATTCAGCCCATTTCACAGAGTAGGAAGCCGAGGCCCCAGAGAAGGGGGTGGACTGGCACGAGGTGCTGACAGTGCCGATCCCCAGAACCGCTGTCCAGAGGCAGGGGAAGGGCCGACTGCAGACGCCCCTCAGGGCAGAGTCCCCGCCCAGCCTCCCTCCTCACAGTGTTTTTCTTATTTTGCTTACAGATCAAGAGGACGGACCTGCGGTGTCTCTGCCCCACGGCCGTTTTCATGGCTGCTTAAAATGGTCTATGGTCTGTCTTTGTAAGTAAAATAACAAAAACCACAGGCCTCCCGGGAGGCCCTCCCCCAGCACCCGTTGCCCACCACAGTCTGGTGCTACCCGCCTCCCTGAGGGAGCAGGCGTCCGGGGCAGACCCAGGAGAGCGGCGCAGCCAGGGTCCCCCAGTCACAGACCCGCCTTCACCCCCAGTCCTGCCGCTCACAGCTGTGCAGCCTTGGGCAGCTGGACGGCCTCTCTGAACTTCCTCTTCCCCAGTGCAAAACGGGGCAGGTCACGCGGGCCCCAGAGTCATGAGAAGGTCAAGCGTCAGTGGCAAGTCCATCCACAGCCTGTCTTGAGGGCAGACCCCACTCTTGCCCTTCCAGACACGACATCCTCGCGCGGGCACCATCCCCGTGCCTCTGTGTCCCCCGCCTAGAACGGAAGTCGTGGCACTCGGAGCCCAGGGCAGTCACCAGGGCCCCGCCGGGTGCTTCCAGCGCTCACTGCGAGCTCAGCAGGCGGGCCGCACTCGGCCGCAGCTGATGGCTGTGAGGGGCGCTGCTCGGCCCGCCAGTGCACCGGTCCGCCCAGGTGTGGCTGCCGCGCGGCCCCCGGGCCCCGTCTGAGCGGGAGGGCGGCCCAGCGGCTGTGCGTGGCTTCTGTCGTCTTGCTCCATCTGGGGCTGGCGTGGCCTCGGAGCCGCGGGCAGGACTGGGTGGTTTGTGTGGGTGAAGAGGATGGTGACTCCCAGGGCCCCAGGCAGGGACAGGGGATGGTGGGAGGGGCTGTTTTCAGGGCGTCGTCCCAGCCCTCCCCCCGCCCAGGCCCGGGGCTGGGGGAGCCGTGGGGGTGCTTGTGTGTGCCCCCAAACCTCGGCCGGGACACGTGTGGTCTATCTTGGTAACACACCTGTTGTGGGAACGAAAGCACTTGTGGCCGGGGTTATTTTCGGCGTCTCTTCAGCAAGCTGCAGAGGCTGCCCGGCAGCCCGCAGGAGGGAGCACGGCGAGCGAGGCCGGCGGGCCGCCGGGAGGACCAGGCGCCCAGGGCAGGCTGGTAAGGGAGCCTGGAGAGGCCGGGCCAGGGGCCAGCGGGTGGGGGCCCAGGCAGAGTGGCACGCCTTAGAAGCCTCTGGAAGGTTCAGACCCCGAGTGACAGCCCAGCTCTGCCATGAGTGACCAGAAGTCCCTGCTGTGGTGAGGTCCCCGTGGCAGCGGGCCATCTCCCGGGCTGTCTGGGGTGACCGCCAGTGGCTGTCATCAGTCTTGGCCAGGGCGTGCGTGTCAGCGTCCACTGACGAGTCGGCTAGAGCTCAGCAATGAGAGAAAACTAGCACCAGAGCGGGGGCTTCTGGCCCCAGGACCCCTGGTCCCGCCTCGGAGAGGGTGAGGGACAGGGCTGTCGTGTCCTGCGTCCTGCGTCCGGTTCACTCTGCACCCCAGGGCGACGGGAGGCCCTGGGGCGAGGCACACTCTCCTGCAGGAAGATCCCAGCTCAAAGGGTCTCTTCCGGGTCCTGGAAGAGCTTCTAAGATCCCCCAGCCCTGGGGGCAGACTGGTTTCAACCTGCACCGTGTCTTCAGGGGAGGGAGTGCTGCGCTGAAGGCCGCGTGGAGGATGCTGGGCTCCCCTCCCACAGCCTGTCCCTGCTTGGGAGACAGAGGCAGCCGTCTGTTTTGGGGCCAACCCTGGCCTTCAGTCGCAATTCCAAACGTCTGCTAAGTGGGGGCCGGTTACTGACGAGCGATCACCCAGCACGTCAAGGCAATCAGGTCAACTGTTTTTGGCCAGTGCGCGGCTGGACAAGCAGAGAGCAGCAGGGGCCAGGCACCCGGCCCTCGGGGCCCTGAATGAAGCCCTACCTCTGGTTCAGGCCAAGGGCCGCTCGCGGATGAGGAGACAGGCCAGGGCCCGCGTCTCACCCCCAAGGCACGTCTGGTCTGGGCCAGGATGCCAACTCCCGCCCAGGGCTGCGTCTGTCTGCTGCTGAGGGTCTGCTGAGTGCCGCGTCAACCAAGGGGTGGGAGGCAGCCTGGGACCCGCGTGGCACATGCAGTGACGGCGAGCCCCATGGCCTGTGGCTCAGTGAAGGGGGCATTCACAGGTGTCGCTGGTGGTGGGTCAGTGGGGACAAGCCAGTCATCAAAACTGGAGGTGCAGGTCGTGTCTGGGGAGGCAGCGCCAACCAGGCCACAGACTGCGGTTCCCAGAAGGGTGGGCCAGCTCCAGAGCCCACGGGTGGATGCTGCAGCCCTCGAGCTGAAGACAGCGAATGCCGTGTCCCCTAGGCCTGCAGGGGTAGCGGAGGGGGTAACTGGGACCCGGGCAGCCGGGCCGTGGGAGAGCTGAGGCCCAGGGGGGACGGCAGGCACGCGGCTCCCGCCCTTCCAGGCTGGGCGAGGCCGAGGTGGTCGGCAGAGGTCGCCTCCCAGAGCCAGGGCAGGAGGGCGGGAGTGGCAGGCCCACCGCGCGCATGAGCCGAGGAAACCACGAGCATTCAGGAGCCACTTCCCAGAGCCGAGCCGGCGGCCCCCCTCCCGAGTAAAAGGGCTCCTGCTCCCCCTTCTCCACACACAGGCCAGAGGAGGTGCTGGGGCCTCAGACAAATTTGGCCCTGAGGGAGCAGCGGGTCTGAGCTGTCCTGCATCCCCAGATCCCGCACCCCCTGTACGCACAGACCCAGCAGGAGGGGTAGGCATGAGCCTCGTGGACCAGTTGAGTGAGCGAGAGGTGTGTGCACAAATGTGCCTTGTGTGGGCATGCACGTGTGTGCCGTGAGGGGCTGCGTGTGCGAGCGTGCATGTGAGGGGTGTGCCGTGTGCATCTGTGGGTGTGCACGTGCACATGGGCGAGTGAGTGCACGTGCGTGTGGCATGTTGTGCAGGTGCGGAGGGAGCACAGAAGGGAGCAGGGTCTGGAGCAGTCGTGGGGCCGTGCCATGTACAGGAGGCGGTGGAGAGGGCAGGCCAGCGTGCACGGGCTGGGTGGGGAGCATGGAGCCTGCCTGGAGCAGGGGCACGTGCTGTCCACCCACCGAGGGGGTGAGGCTGGAGTGGCCGCTGAGTTTGTGGGATGTGCCTCGTGCCTCCCAGAGGCGTCCAGTCCCCTTCCCGTGTCCAAGCCCCCTCCACCATCACCAAGGGCCCTGGGAGCCCACGATCTCTGACCTGTCTGCAGGATCTGAGGCCGAGGGAGTGAGGACAGGCGGCCAGGCACAGGAGGGCTCCCCCAGCCTCTGGGGTGCAGGCTCAGCTGAGGATTACAGTTCGGCCCCAGGACCATTTCACAGCAGTCCCGGCAACTGCCAGTCCTGGGCTGACAGCACGGGTCCGGGGCCCCTGCCATCTGCTCCCCTCAGGCCCTCAGGTCACCCTGCCATCTGCTCCCTGCAGGCCCTCAGGTCACCGGCTCGTCCCCCACAGGCCGCCCGGGGCCAGGTGCACACACGTCCGCACGTGCAGCCGCCCCAGACAGCCGCCACCCAGTGCCTCCCCTGCCGGCACCAGCCCACTTGTCCTGGGGGGTCAGGTTCCCCTGCCCCACCCCACACCCCTCCAGCCTGGCATCGGGGCCCTCGTGTGAGTGGTGGCGGCTGTGCAGCCTGTGGGGCATGGCTCGAGGCCATTGCGGCAGAGGTGGGGGGTCACCTGCCTTTTCGGGGGGACAAGGGACTTCTCCTTGGAGGAGGAAAGTGGCTGGCAAATCTCAGTGGTGGAGAAGCCCCTCCACCTCTTCACAGTGGACGCCCAAGCAGGCTGGCCAGGAGGCGTGTCCACTAGGCAGCATGGGGGCCCTGGTTTCCCCTGGGTGTGGAGGGCCTGACCGTGCCGCCCAGAGCAAGACCACAGGGCCTTGCTCTGCCCCGCCTGCCGGGGCTGCCCCGGTTGGCACGTCCACCTCGGGGCCCGGGGGATCTCTGCCGCGTCCTCACGCCCACCCTCCCTCCCGCAGTGATGAACGGCAGCGGCCACTCACCGACGGCCATCCACGGCGCCCCGTGCACGCCCAACGGCTTCAGCAATGGCCCGGCCACCTCGCCCACGGCCTCGCTTCCCACGCAGCAGCTGCCCCCAGCCTGCGGGGCCCGGCAGCTGAGCAAGCTGAAGCGCTTCCTGGCCGCCCTGCAGCAGTTCGGGGGCGACATCTCCCCGGAGATCGGGGGCCGCGTGCGCACGCTGGTGCTGGGGCTCGTGGTGAGTGGCTGGCGGCCGGGCGGGGCGGGGGGCCCAGGCCGCGCCCCGCCCTCGGCCCGCTGCCCTCCCTGGGCTGAAGCAAGGCATCGTCTCCCCTCAGAACTCCACGCTGACCATCGAGGAGTTCCACGCCCAGCTCCAGGAGGCCACCAACTTCCCTCTGAGGCCCTTTGTCATCCCCTTCCTGAAGGTAAGGCAGACCTACCTCCCCTCGTGCAGGGCCCAGGGAACCCCGAGTCCTTTTCTCTGCCGGCCCGGACCAGGCATTGCTCTCGGCCCACCTGGGGCCCTCAAGGCTCCCCATCCTTCTGGGGAACAGTGCTGAGCTGTCTGGGCCGCTTCCTGCAAACTACTTGCCAGACCAGAGCAGTCAGCTGCCAGCCTGGTCCTCCCAGAGCTCCCAGAGTCATCCCTGTTCTTACTGGCCAAGTTCACCCATCCACTTGACAGCTGTTTTTTGAGCACCTGCTGTATGCCAGCTGACAGTTGCCACAGACTCTGGAGAGGTGTGTGCAGAGCTGCAGGGAGGGAGCGTTTTGATGAGGATGGAGGAGGGTGAGGGCGGATAGCAGGGAACAGAGCCTTCCAGGCAGCAAGGGCAGCGTCTGCAAAGGCCCTGAGGCAGGGGTGTGCCTGGCAGCTTTGAGGAGCAGTGAGGGGGCTGTGTGGCCGGGGCAGAGTGAGGGGAGTGGGACAGTGGACAGACGGAGGGACAGGCAGTGGTGGGTGTTTACGGCGGTGAGCACGCGGATGGATGAGAGGCAGCCGTGTGAGCCTCACGGAAGACAAGCAAGGACCGGGGCCTGTCATCGACACTTGGCGGTGAGCCACGGCAGCAACACCAGAGCTTGTGAGCAGTGCAGCTTCCCGGGCCCCGGCCCAGACCCACTGAATCGGAACCTGCGCTTTAATGAGGTGCTGAGCGACGCTTGTGCGCAAGAACAGGACGGTGCAGGTGCAAGCAGGCGCGGACGTCGGACCTTCACAGGCCTTCGCTCCCCTCCGAGGGGCGCCCATCGCCCGTGCACCTCCCCGGGTCAGGGTCCCACAGAGCTCACTTGGGAGACACTCGCCTTCAGTGCCACCAGCCTCCCCTGTGGGGCTCTTGTTTCCTGGCCCAAGTGATGCTTCCAGCTGTGGGCCCTGCTCGCCTGCATGGTGGGGCCCTGGTGGGGCTGCCTTCCAGAGGGTCTTGAGGACAGACCAGACCAGACCAGACATGCCCAGGGTCAAGCCCTGACCCGCCCCTTAGCCCTGGTTGTCCTGGGACAACCTAGTTCACCCAAGCATGTCAGTTTCTGCAGCTGTAAAGTGGGAAGGTTCTCAGGCTGCAGGGAGCGATGCGTGGAAGAATCTGGCTCGAGCTCAATTCACAATGGGCATTGTCATCCGGGGTTTAAACATTCCACAGACGAGTTGTGCTTTGCAAGCCTCCTCTGCAGCCGCCCAGGCTGAGCCCCCAGCGGCCCTGTCGAGGTTGGGGGGCCCCACACAGGCACTGCCACCAATCCGGTGAGCATGTGGGAGCCCTTGGGTGCCCACTGGTGGGGGGGGGGTGGAGCCGAGGCTGGAATCTCTCTGACTCCAAGATCCCCAGCCTTCGGAGGTGTGCCCCCAGCCCACACCTTGTTCCTGGAGGCCCCACTCCCGCTCCCACCTACGCTCCGTCCCCTTGCCCTCCTGCCCACCCCCTGCTCTGCTCACACTGGGCCGGCCAAGGGTTGGGCCCATCTGGCCACTGTTTGCGACTCCCGCTCCTCCTTTCAGCTCTGCTGACTCCAGGCCCCCGTCTTCGGGGACAGAATGCACTGCTTATGTCTGATCAGACGTGGGCAGCACACGTCCCGCCCATGTGAGCTGCCCTGGCTTATCCGAAGAGCAGGAGTGGGGGGGACATCCCGCATCCTGCGCCCCGGCCCTGCCCCGGCTCACCCCTGTCCCCCCAGGCACACCCTGTAAGGAGTCGGGCAGGACACGCCCGGCCTGGCCAGGTGCCTCTGTCGCAGCTGTCACGGGGCTGCCAGCGCCCCGACCGCTCTCCGGGTGAGGGGTCTGCTGGCTGGGTCACATGCCTGTGACCCCACCCGACAGGACTGTCAAGGACAGAGTTCATTCATCCGCCTGACCTGGGGCTCCTGGGGTGTGGCCAGTCCTGCTCCCAGGGTTTGTGGCAGGAACTGCAGCTGGCCCTCCAGCTCAGACCCAGCTCTGACCTTGGGCACCTGAAACTTCCACTTCTCAGCCCTCCCCCAGTCCCTTGGGTGTGAAGCCTCCCTCCTCGGGGAGGCTCACAGGAGCCTCTGGCCCAGGGTGGGAGGAGCTGGAGCCTCTCAGCTCCAATTGCAGAAGAGACAGAAGTCAGAGAAGTTAAGCAGCTTGCCCACGGTCACACAGCACAGCCAGGGCCCAGAGTCATGCAGGCTGAGTAATGATGGAGGAGGCACTTGGCAAAGCAGTGGGAATGTCACAAACCCTCGTTAAAGGGGGTGTCAGTTCCAGCGACACGTCCCCGTGCTTGTTTGTGCCACCGATTGCCCTCTGGCCTGAGTTCCGGCGCGGGAAGGAGGCGGTGTCAGGACCTCCATTCAGGCTGGGGCCGCGGGGCTCTTGGTCAGTCTGTCAGCATCTCAGTGGCCACGCTTCCCGGACACCCCCAGCCCCAGGGACAGAATGGGGGCTGTGGCCCCAGAGGGAGGCGAGCCCCCCGCAGTCTACCCATCTCTCTGGCCTGGGGTCCCTGTTCCCCCCACTGAGGGCCCCGGGCCCCCCGAGCTCGCTCCTGAGCCCAACACTGTGCATGGCCAAGGGCTGGGGCTTTCCAGAAGCTGGGAGGTACTGCCCCGCCGGGCCAGCCCTCCCCCTGCACCGGCTTCCAGCTGGCCTCAGCTGGCCAGGAATCCAGATGTTTCCACCGCCCTGACAGCGCCCAGACCAGCCGTTGCCCACGCGGTCCCCCGCCCTGCTGGCGAGGGAGAAGGAGGGTGTTTGGCGTCTTCAGACCTCCCGGGACCTCCTTTCCCAGCTCATGCTCCTAACGTGTTTGACAGATGGCAGGCTGGCCCCTGTTCAGCTATCCAAATAGAAAAACAGGCCTGGCAGCCGGCGCTGCCTGACAGAAACGCCCCAGCTGCCTGGTCGGTCCGTGTGGATGCACTCATGGGGGCTGGGGAGGCAGAGGCGGGTGCAGGCTGCCCGGGCGGCTCTGAGACACCATGAGAAAGTTGGGGAATCGCATTTATTTACAAATACTTAGAACTCTGGCTCTCCCAAGCGGCCTGCCGCTGGGCCCGCATCCAGCCCGCACCCTCCATGGTGGCTCTGGGAAGACCGTGGAGCCCGCCTGCAGCCCCCGCGCACTGGAGGCCCGGAGCCAGGGTGAGGGTGGAGGCCGGAGGTCACAGCGGTTTCGCACAGTTGTCACAGGCAGTGCTCTGTGTTCCAGTCCTGTGCCCACCCCGACGTGTCATTCTGTGCCCTGTGCTGTGTGGCCTTACCGCAAATGCGGAGCCAGGTCTTCATGTCTGACCACGGAGGTGACACACGTGGCGGCTCAGAGCAGTGCAGACACACAAGCACACTCTGTTCAAGGCCGGGCTGGGAGCCTGCAGAAGGGGGAGGGCAGGGGCCAGCCCTGGGGGCTTCGTCCTGCACGCGTGGGGTCTGCACACGTGGGAGTCCAGGCTCTGGGTCCCGCTGCATTCCAAATCGCCGTGCACCCTGAGGGGCATGGTCCCACCTCATTCCCAGGCTGTAGTGGAGGAACTCGAGGCCCAGAGAGGTTGTGCAGCTTGCCCAAAGGCACACAGCAAGGCCAGCCACCAGCCTCCCTGCCTCACTCGGAGCACCTCATGCCCTTACCTCCACGAGCAGTCAACCCTCGCTCCCCACAGGCCAATCTGCCCCTGTTGCAGCGCGAACTCCTGCACTGCGCCCGCCTAGCCAAGCAGACCCCCGCCCAGTACCTGGCCCAGCACGAGCAGCTCCTGCTGGATGCCAGCGCCTCCTCCCCCATCGACTCCTCAGAGCTCCTGCTGGAAGTCAATGAGAACGGCAAGAGGAGGACACCTGACAGGTACCTGGGGAGGGGGAGGGGCCGGCACCCCCCCCCCCACAGGCCGCCTGACCGGAGAGCCGCCTCCGGTACCAAAGCTGAGTGGGCGCCCCAGGTCTAGAGCTGAGTGAATGCAGGTCCAAACCCGGTTGTGTTGCGTGGCTGCAGCCACCGGGCCTGTCAAGCAGCGTTGGCTGCAAGGCCGCTGCCCGGGCCGAGCTGCTGAGAGGCCGCCCTGTCTGGCTGGGGCGAGGCCTCCCGAGGACTCAGATGCCTACTGGGAGGACAGGGCGGTGTCTGTCTGGCGGGAATTCCCTGGCTTTTCCCTTCGTGCTGGTCGTGCTCCCCAAGTGTCCAGGAGCCCATTGTCCCCAGGTGCCTGGGCTGCCCTTGCTGCCGGGCACCTGCCCTGCTGGGGGGGGGGGCGTCTCCCCACTGCCTCAAGGGGGGCTCGGGCTCCTTGCCTGACCACTGTGCCCCAGGAGCCCACCCAGCGGGGTCCCCAGTCCCAGAGGAGGAGGGAGGAGGGGGCTGGGTCCCCAGCAGGCAGCTCTTATCTTTCCCGATGCTCATTTGGCTGTGTCTCCCCTCACTGTCTCTCTGCCTGCACCCTCGTCTCCCTCTCACCCCTCTGTCCACGGATCCTGGTCCCATGACCACTGGCCCCCCTGCCTGCTTGTTGGACTAGGACCAAAGAGAACGGGTCAGACCGTGACCCACTGCACCTCGACCACCTCAGCAAACGGCCCTGCACCCTGAGCCCTGCCCAGCGCTACAGCCCCAGCCATGGGCTGCCGCACCCCACACCACCTCCGCACTACCGCCTGGAGGACATGGCCATGGCCCACCACTTCCGTGACTCCTTCCGCCACCTTGATCCCCGGGAGCTGCGGGAGCGCCATCGGCAGCTGGGTGAGAGCATGCTGTGGGGGGTGCCCGCCAGCGGCTGTGTGCCCCACAACATCAGGGGGACAGCTGGTGCTGCCCGGTGCCATATGTCCGGGAAGGACAGACACAGAGGAAATGGGTGCAGAGAAAGGATTTGAACCTGGATGGGCTGCACCCCGAAGCCTGAGGGACAGCCAGCTTTCCGGGACCTCTGTCCTGGGGGGCAGCCTGACATCCCCCAGCCTCAGGGCTAGGAGGGCCCCTCCCTTGGGGGTGGGTGCTGTGGCCACAGGGGTGCATGTCCTGGGGGCTGGGCAGGGACAGGCACGGGACCTAGGGCTGCTCAGGACACACCTGTTTACGGGCAAGGTGGGCGGGCGAGGCCTGGCATGAGGGCGGCCCCCAGGTCCCAGGAGCTGCAGCCACTGCCTCCAAGTCCACGCACCCTGAGGGAGAGCAAAGGCTCCCTGAGACTCCTCAGCCCCGAGCGCCACTGACTGTGCACGTCCAGCCGTGCTCTCGAGCGAGGAAGTGAGCCCCAAACACCCAGGGAGAGGACAGAGATGAGGGAGGCTGGGGCGCCACGGCATCGCCCCCAGGGCGCGGGCTTCCAGCAGGGCTGTGACCTTCCAGCATCGAGACTCCCCAGGTGCCTGGGAGCACCCCTGGTCAGATGGCTCCATGCCTCCCTGTCAGCGGGGCCTCACAGCAGCCCTGCCCCAGTGGTGTGAGGGGTTAATACAGGGCCCGGCCCAGCGGTTACTGGTAGTGGAGTAACAGGTCCCAGTGGACCTCATGCCCACATTAGATGCTTTACTAGGGCTAGGAGGCAGCAGCTCGAAGTGCCTGACACACCTGTGTGACGTGTCTGCACACCCACACCACAGATGGGGAGACTGAGGCCCAGGGGGTATAACATGCCCAAAGTTGGCTAGCCACGGCTGTCTGATCTTCTGACCTGCCCATGTGCTGTATCAGAGGTGGAAAGCCCAGCCCTTCCCCTACATATTGGTGTGGGACAGCCTGGGAGCAGCCTAGGGCACCGATGGGGGACCTAGAGGCAGGGTCAGTGGAGGCCTTGCCCTGTCCAAGGCCGTCTCTCCGCCCCCACCCTGCGGAAGCTTCCAGGGCCCAGGCCCAGGCAGCAGGTGACAGCGTCTGGCTCCCTGCAGCCGGGTCAGGCAGGTGCTAATTCCCACCCGCTTCTGCTAACACAAAAATAAACACCAGCTGTCAGAGAGATCTCAGCCACTATTCTGGTTGGGGCGCTGGTGCCGGCCCCCGCTCTGTGGACAGTGCCTCCCACCTCTGCTGCAATCTGGGCAGAGGCCTTTCAGGTCTGGGGGCCAAACAGGCCTAGGTGGACCCCAGCCCAGGGAGTCAGTGCCGGGACACGGTGGGGGTGGGGGGGTGCAGTGTTTGCATAAGCGGAGGAGGAGCCGTCGTGAGGGGGCAGATGCTGCCCTGCTGGCTGGCGAGGACTTCTCAGCTCACAGTTCCTTTGTTTCTGATTGCGGGGTAGGGACACCCCTTGTTTCAGCCTCTGGAACTGTACCAGCCAGGGCCTGAGGGCTCAGCTCTGGACAGGGCCAGCCTTGCTTGGCCTTGGTCAACGTGTCCCCTTAACCAGCCTGGGTTTCCTCATCCATAAGGTGGAAGTGACAGTAGACCCCTGCCCCCAGAGGCCGACAGAGGGATGAAAGGGTGAAGCGCTTGGCGCCGAGCCCTGCTCCGTACCCGGGGCTCCCCTCCAGCGCACCTCCTCTCCTCACACCCCCGGGAGGCAGGCAGGGTAGGCAGACGGAGCCCTCGGGCAGGACAAGGGCCCAGGTCCCACAGGGAATGCGAGTCAGGGCTTCCGGCCTTTCCCAGCCCCACCACTCCCAGGAGACCACACATAGACCCGCTCACCCGAGACCCAGCAGATAAGCCAGAGCACGTCCTACCAGGCTGGAGCGCAGCCCAGGGGACACAGAGGTGAACAGGCCACGCCGGCCACGCCCTGCGGACTGTTGGGGTACTGAAGAAGCAGCGAGGCACCTATAATTACTAAACAACCAGAGATACGTGGGGCTCAGGAGTCTGAGAGCCCAGGGCTGCCGAGGAGGAAGGGGCCTGTGACCTGGGCTTTGAACGAAGCAGAGCAGTAAAGCACGGGCCGAGCCGGGCAGTCACAAGGATGCCCTTAAGTGAGGTCTGAGGCCACTTCCCAGGCAGCAGGGGTCAGAAAGTGTGGGAGTGGCTGGATTTGGGTGGGAGGCGGGGGGGGGGGGGCCAAAGCGAGGGACGGGCACCCAAGTCTCTTCCTCCCAGCACGAGAAGAGGCCAGGCCTGTTCGGCCCCCGAGGGCAGTGCCCAGGGTTCCCGCTTTCACGCTCTCACTGTTCCCCAGGAGGGCACAGCCCATGGGCGGGGCCTGACTGCACAGGGAGGGGCTTCGAAAGGGCAGGTCCTGGAAGCAGGAGGGTGGTGGCTAATGAGCAAGGGGCGGGGCCTTAGCGTCCACTCCCCCTGCAGCGGTGCACGGGTCCAGGCCTGAGGAAGTGATTGACCACCGGCTTACGGAGCGCGAGTGGGCGGAGGAATGGAAACACCTCAACAACGTGAGTGTCCCGGCGGGGGTCGCAGGGCGCAAGACGACTCCCAGGCGCTCGGCTCGGCCTGCAGGGGCTGTGGGGGCGGGGCTCGTGTGCGCCCCGCTTTGCCCTGCTCCCACCTGGCTCAGGCTGCAGGCGGCTTCTGGTCAGCACCTCAGAACCCTCCATTCTCAGCCCTCATTAACCTTCCAGAGGAAGGTCCCTTGGCCATAGGGGTGGGACCCCTTCCACCCCATTTTCAAGGCCATCCCTGCCCCACTTCCTTTTGGGGAGGGGAGCTCATGAGAGGGCGTGTTCCCCAGAGCTGCACCCGGGGCTGCTCGGCGGGGTGGACCACACCCTGAGGGCTGGAAGGAGTGCCCAGCCCTGGGTTTGAGCCACCAGTCTGGGGCCCCAGGTGCTGGGGAGTCTGGGTGGAGACTGGTGGGCCTCCCCAGCCCTGCCCAGCTGCTCAGGTGTCTCCAGGCAGTGGAAGTGGGTGTTAGGCCATCTCCCTGAGCCCCCGTGGGCAGGCCTGGTGGACGCGCTGGCCCAGCCCAGGAGTGTGGGAACATATCCCCAGCTGTCCCCCTCATCCCAGCGGCCACACCTGGCCCTCCTGCTCACGCTGCCTGCCCTCCCGCCCGCAGCTCCTGAACTGCATCATGGACATGGCCGAGAAGACGCGGCGGTCACTCACCGTGCTGCGCCGCTGCCAGGAGGCTGACCGCGAGGAGCTCAACCACTGGATCCGGCGCTATAGCGGTGCTGAGGACAAGAAGAGCCCCGCGCCCGCCGCCCGGCCCCTGCACAGCTCTGCAGGAGTGGAGGGGTCTCAGCTAGGTGTGCACACGGGCAGGGCACGTGACCGGGGCACCGAGGACTAAGGCCGTCACCCACACAGGCAGGGCCCTCACGTGGCCCTGCAGTGATATGGCTAAAACCATCTGACTTCGGAAAGAGGGGTCTTTTTGCTGCACAAAGGCGCTGCCTGACCCGCTGGGAAGCCCAGCTCATGGTTCCGTTGGGCCAGGGGCTCAGAGCTGGGAGGTCCCCTGGACAATGACCGCGGAAACAGGCCGAGCACGGCCCAGCTCCCAGCAGAATCCAAGGTCCATTGGTCCCAGGGCATCTTCCTTTCCTGACACTACCCACTCCCACCCCAGCCACGGACACAGGTACCATGGGGATCTCAGGGACCCCCAGGTCACACAAGATCACATGCACACCCTGCCCTCATGGCCCGGCTGGGTGTGGCCCCACCCTGAGCGTGATGCTGGCCCCCTGTGTTTCAGACGTCCACCAGGAGTTCATGCCCCGGACCCTCTCTGGCTACATGCCCGAGGAAATCTGGAGGAAGGCTGGTGAGTCTTGGTAGGGGACAGCCCAGGGCCCCAGACCCTCTTGCCATCCGCATCGGTGGAGGGGGGCTCAGCTGGGCCCTCTCCAGGCCTGCTGACTCAGAATCTGGCGGGGGACTGGGTCTCTGCCCTCCAGGGGACACCCCTCTACCTGACGAGAGGTCCCCCCACAGCCCTGCCAGCACACACATGCGGGACGCCCGCCCCTGGGTGGTGGGCAGGGGACACTCGTCCGGGCCGGCCCATATACCGACCAGCCTGAAGCGTCCTTTGCAGAGGAGGCAGTGAGCGCGGTGAAGCGGCAGGCCATGTCGGAGCTGCAGAAAGCCGTGTCGGACGCCGAGCGCAAGGCCCACGAGCTCATCAGCACAGAGCGGGCCAAGATGGAGCGGGCCCTGGCCGAGGCCCGGCGTCAGGCCTCCGAGGACGCCCTCACTGTCGTCAACCAGCAGGAGGACTCCAGTGAGGTAGGGCCTCCTGCCCACCCTGCATCCCGTCCCCACCTCCCGGTCCAAGGCTGGAGCCCCAACCTCCCAGCCACGCGAACCAGGGAAGCCCTGGGCCTCTGGACCCCACACGGCCTGGTGAGGCGGGTCTTGTGGGCGTCCCCATCGACAGGTGTGGAAACTGAGGGCTCCAGAGGGTCTGTGGCTCGCCCCAGATGACACCCTAGGAAATGGCAGGGCGTCCGTGAAAGCAGAGGCAAGCAGCGGGGAGAGAGTCATGCTGGTGCTTGTGTGCCCGGAGGGCTGGGCTGGTCCAGCAGGGCAGCTGGGGACCCCGGCAGGCTCCATTCCCTCCTTGTCCGAGAAGGGCTCAGGCGACCGAGGGGTCCAGAAGAGGGAGAGGCCCTTTCCAGGGGGCTCCAGGACTGTACGGGGGTGGGGGCGGCACTTCAAAACGCTCTGGGTTGGTCTGTGCCGGGGCTGGCCCCGAGGGAGGGTACGGAAGAGATGGACTCCCGTCCCAGTCAGCTCGTGCATCTCTGTACGGCTCTTTTCATGGACACTCTCAGCCAGAGCAGAGCAGACCTCACATCCGAGTGGGCAAGGGGGAGCGGGGAAGGTGGGAGGGCACCTGTGGTGCTTCAGGAGTGGACGTGCGTGGGGAGGATGGGGTGCCAGGGCAGCCCACTAGCAGTGCCATCCGAGCAGTCCTGGACGAAGTGGGCTAGCCGGCGGCGACCTGGGGAGCAGCAGGGACCGGCCAGGGCGGGTGGGGCGGCCATGCCTGTGTTGTGGCCCCGCAGGAGGCTCTGGAGGCCAAGTGGGCACGTGGGCCTTTCTCCCTCGGCGGGTTTGGGCCTCCCTGTCCTCCTGCCTGGGCTGCCGCCTCCAGCCTGTGCCTGGAATCCCTGCCCACCTTCTGCTTGGGTGGCTGGGGTCCTCACTTGTTCCACGGAAGGTGGGCAGAGGCCCAGTGGTTTGGGGAGGTCGTGACCACAGCAGCTCGGGTCATGCACCCCATGTCTTTATTCTGCTGGGGCTGCCATGTTCTGATAGCGGAGACCCAGCGAAGCCAGGAGGGCTTCCTGGAAGGGAGGGAAGGGGCCGTGGCTCCCTCCCTCCTGAGGGCCCCGTGGCCCCGTAAGCGCACTGTGAGCCTCACAGGGTGGGCTTGAGCTGTGGGAGCCTGTCCGCCAGCAGCCCAGCCGAGAGGCTGTGCAGGCTGAGGGTCCCCACAAGGTGTGATGCTTTGGAGTTTTCTCTTCTCACTTGGTGGTGCCCTGGCTGGGTCTGCGCAGGCTGGTTTGCAGGGTGGACTTCCCTGTCCTGCAGCCAGGTGGGGTGCTCTGGGGAAATGCGGGCCCAGGCTCGGCCGCCCCTGACCACGCCCCCCCCCCCCCCCCCCCCCCCCCGATGCAGAGCTGCTGGAACTGCGGGCGCAAGGCCAGTGAGACGTGCAGCGGCTGCAACGCGGCCCGCTACTGCGGCTCCTTCTGCCAGCACAAGGACTGGGAGAAGCACCACCACGTGTGCGGCCAGAGCCTGCAGGGCCCTGCGGCCGTGGCGGCCGACCCTGCGCCGGGACAGCCAGACGCCGCCAGCCTGGGCCCCTGCCTGCCCGCCACCGCCGCCAGCCCCAGCGAGGCCGGCTCCACGGGGCCCTCCCGCCCAGGTTCCCCCGGCCCGCCCGGCCCACTGGACGCTGCACCCCGCTGACCCGCCCAGACCCCGGTGCCCGGGCCAAGGATGGCGCACCTGCCGACCCGCCCAGCCCTGCCCCGGGCCCACTGGACTTGTGCCCAGCCCTGGGAGCCTGGCCGTGGGAGTCACTGCTGCTGCTGCTTCTCTCCAAAAGAAAACACAGAACCAACATAGCTGCACTGAAGGCAGCTTCCTCGGCTACCTGACGGTCACGCAGCGACCTCTCCTCCCATCCTCAGACTCAGAGCCTCCCGGCAAGCTTTAGCCCACGGGACGTTCGCCGGCCAGAGGGTGACTGGCTCCGTCCACACCCACCTCTCTCTTTCTCTCTGGGGTTTCTGTCTCTGTAACTCTCACACACTTTCAATGAAAAAATCTCATTGTTTGGTGGCTTATATTTTCATTGAAGAATTTTGGAGGTTTTGTGGCAAAAGAACTACTCAGTAATGGACAAAGAAAACTGTGGGGATTTCCCCTTCCTGATGAAAAAGGGAAAAAGAAAGCTGTTCTTTCACAGCTGGAGACCTGAGCCGCTGAGTCACCGAAACCCCCCAAGGCCGTGTGGCCGACGTGCTGAGGACGGTGAGAGAGAGCTCAATTTCTGACTCAAGAAATATTTTTTTGGTTTCAGATTTTTTTCCTTTAATGTCAAACTCTTTGGCTTTAAGTAGAAATCCAAAAAGTTTTTTTAAAACAGATAAAGGACCACACCTGTAAACTACCTTGCCAGCTAGCCAGCCAAGGACGCCAGACACACCTCTGCTCCCAAGGAGATCCAAAAAGCAGACACAAGAAGTCAGAATCCAAAACTGTTTTGTCATTGCCAAAGTATGTTTTTCACTGTTTGGCTCCACACCTGGGCTTGTTCAGGAAGTCGTGGGTCTTCTCTCTTGCTTGGATTCTGTTTCAGGGGTGTTGGGACATTGGGGTTTGGAGCGTTCTGCCCAACAAGAAGCGACTTCTTTCTTTTCAACTCCACCGCAGCGCCTCCGCCGGGGACGGGCGGGGTGGGCAGCGCGGCCCTGGGCCCCGTGTGTGCGCATCTGCGTGTGCGCCTGGGGCACGCCCCGCCGTGTGTCTGCTCGTGTGCGGGGAGGATACCTCGGGCTGTCCTCACGCCCCCTGTGAATTCCCATCGCATTTCATTTTCTCCACTCGTGAAAAAAAGTGCTAACGTGTCCTTCCCAGAGAGACCGTGATTCGGAGACAAAACTGTGACAATCTTTTGGGTTGATTCTTGACTGCTTTCCCAAGCGCAGGAGACAGCACCTGCTGCTTCTCCGCCCCCTCCTCTACCTCTGCTCCCCGGGCCACGAAGCCTCCCCAGCTCATCTTTCCGGCTCAACCCCCGCGTGTCCTGCCACTCTTGTCTTCACACTTTTGCAGAAAATGAAAACACACACACACACACACACACACAAACGCAGTCTGTCCTCCCTGCACCTCCTGGAGTCTTGGTCACCTGCGTAAAATCCCGTGTTTCTGTCCAGCTGCTCCTCAGGGGGTGTCTCTCTGAAGTCCCACCCCCAGTCTGGCCTTGTGCCCTGGCCCCACTCACCTCCCCACGGTGATCTCAAGGAGGGAATAAAGGAATAAAGAAATTCTGACCTGTCCTCAGTGGGAGAGCAAGCAGCAGACACGGCCCCCGATCTGCGCTTTCCTGCGTGGCTGTAAGAAGTCCCCAGGACTGGAGTGCAGTGGTGACCAGCTACTGAAACCCGGGGCCCAGCCGCCCCGCCGAGAGGCAAGAAGTCAGTAGCACACGAGAATGTGAATGTACATAGTCCCTGCAGAGGCCCAAATGATGGTGTTCATGAGGGGGTAATAAAGAAGAGATGTTTGCCAAATTAAAAAAATTAAGAGAAACTACGGAAGTATGTAGAGTTAGGGTGATAGATTTTCAAAGAAATCTGAACGGTGGTCCCACGAGGAGCACTGGCTTGGTCTGATCGCTGTCGTTGTTCAGAGTGGTAGGAAGTCACCCTTTGAGAATCGAGAGGAAGGACTCCACCCAGCTGCCAGAGGGCAGGTGCTGTCCGAACCTGGGCTGACAGGAGCCCCCGCTGACTGCGGCCCTGGCAGCCTCCACCCCCGCCGCATGGCGCCTCAGCCCCCCCCCCCCACCAAGGCTCCATCTGTGGGTTTCAGAAGAGCAGGGACCTTGTGGGATTCGGGCTGCCGTGAGGCAGCCGGTGGCCGCCTGTCGTGTTTCCAGTCTGTTCTTCCTCTCCTGAGCATTGAGCCAATTAAAACAGCAGTTTCGCACGTGCTGTGAAGTAGCCCTGCCTCCCCTTTGACTCTGTTCCCACAAGATTGTGCCACGGAACGGGCGCTTCCCTGGGCAGGCTGGGGTCTGGGTGAGGAGATGTGAGGCCCTGACGCTGGGACCCTGGGGCAGGGCTGCTGTCCTGAGCCAGGCCTGGGAGGAGCCCGCCACCCGCGGCCCTGCTGCTGGCCTCTGCTTCTCTTCCCCTTGCCGGGCCCTTCTTTGGGGACAAGCAAGCACACCAGGGATGGCAGCCAGCTGGTGGCATCTGGCCAGCCCAGCCTGCAGGGCCAGCCCACCGGCTGAGGGTCAGCTGCCCGGCGGCGCCTCCCACCCCAGCTGTTGAGAAGAGGTCGCTTTCGAGCAGCTGTAAAAGGCCACCTTTCCAGTGTGGGCCCCACATCCCTCTCTTGTCCACCAGGACCTGCCACCAACCAGGGCTGCAACAGCCTGGCACAAGGGGCTGGCCAGGGCGGGCAGACAGCCTCTGCCCGCAGAGAGCGTCCACAGAGGCGAGTGTGGGTAGTGGTGGGGAGGCTTGTGGTGAGGACCCTGAGGCCCGGAGTGGGTGGGAGGGGGTACCTAGTGGGCACCGTGTCAGTGCAGGCAGCAGGTACGGTCTGGGTCAGACGAAGCAGGTGCTCCACCCCCGCCCCCACCCAGGGTCCCTTTGATGCTCAGGCCCCGTGTGGCCCAAGACCTCACAGCAGAAGCAAACAGAATGAGTAGCTTTGGTGGGAGAGTGGGGCAGGCAGATCTCTTGCATCCAGGGTTGGACTAGTGGCGGGAAGTATCTGAGTCTGTGTTTCACCTGCTTTCGGCCCCTGGAGGCCCTGCCTCTCTCATGCCAAGAGGGGTCTGGACAGAAGAGGTCCCAGCCTCCTCTCTCTGCTTGGAGACCATCCTGCCCTGCTCCCTCTCGGGCTTGTCGACTGTCGATGCGTGCGCGAGTGTCTCCTCCTCGTGGGCTGCCGAGATCAGACACACTGGTGACCCCAAAGCTCTGTGGAGTGCGGCAGCTTCCCCTCCTGCTCCGAGGCCAAAGCCAGGACAGGAAGGCCAAGGGAGGCAGGCAGCAGCCAGGGCTCCCAGCCCACTGGTCCAAGCCAGGCCAATGACAGGCGGGGACGGGATGCTGGCACCTGGGTCCTCTTCCCCGTGGGGAAAGCCCCCTGGTGTGCGAGACCCTCCAACTCTTCCCTCCCCCTCCTCTGGCCTTTCTCTGAGGATGTGTCACCATCCCCAGGTGGTTTCTGGGGTGTGTCCTGTTCTGTGGGCAAAGACCAGTGTCTCCCATTCCCGCTGTGGACAGGCTGGCACACCCCAGACCCCGTCTGAATAAAGAGGGACCCTATCCTCACAGCTCGCCAGGACCAAAGGGAAGCCTTGGGTGTTGCCAGGGCAGAGAGGGGAGCTGGAGAAAGCCTTAGGGTCCAGGAGGGGAAGGGCCGTAGGACAAGAGGAACCGGCCTCCTGGGAAGGGGCCACCCTGTGGCTCAGCAGGTGGGGGTTGCTCATCAGGGCCAGAGAGGCCAGTGGCCGAGGGAGACAGACGGGAGAGGGGCGCTGCTGCTGGCTGCGTCCCCGTGACACCCGGGAGGGGGCCCGGGCAGACCCTTACGGCCTCCTGTTTGCCCATTTTTCCAAGTGCATCCTCAGAATGGTGCTGAAGTCCAGTCCCCGGCATCTGCCCACCTCGCCTGTCCTGGCTCATTGCAGCACAGGGGTCTGGGTATTATTCTGCCCGACCTTTTGGCCCACCTGCAATTACTTACTGATCCTTTTGTCAGTGTATCCTGACCAAGCCATTCACCTATCCACCCATCCACCCATCTTCCATCCATCCGTCCACCCATCCGTCCACCCACCCACCCGTCCACCCACTACTCTACCCCAGCTGTCACTTAACCTCCCATGCATCCTTGCACCGTCCACCTCTCTCCACCTTCCACTCCTCTGCACACCAGGTGTGTGTCTGTCCACCCGTTTTCTGGTCTAACCCACACACAGCCATGCTTTAGTCCATCCCCGCTCCACTCTTCCATCTACTGAACCCAGAGTAGCAATACCAACTCCCTGAGTGATGCAGAGCTGCATCGAGCCCCCATAACTCCGGGGACAGAGAAGGGCTGCTGCAGGCATTGTGGGCAGATCAGGCCAACGTCCCAGCAACAGCTCCGGCCAGTCTGGGCCTGCCTGGCAAGTGTGGTGGCCATGGACCAGAGGAGGCGCTGGGAGGCGGCCCATACAGCTGCTCAGGGGCCCTGTGACCGAGGCCACCAGTTGGGGACAGCACGTTGCCTGGCAAGACCCCGACAACGCCGGCGAGGCCGCCAGGTCCTCTCCTTGTCACCAGGGGTCACTGCCTGGAGGAGGCGTCCCCAGGGAGGGAGGGGGAAGAAAGAGCCCAGCGCTGGCCTCCCCGGATGCCAGTGCTCCTGGACCCCGTCTTCTCCCAGGTGCTCAGGAGTGGCTTTACCTCACTCCCACTCCCATCTTCCACCCTGGGGTCCTGGACGCTGGAAACTCACCCTCAGAGCTCTGGGTAGGTGCAGACACAGACCCGCCCAGGCTGAATTCAGCTGATGGCAGCCGATGTTTCTTTGACCTTGAGGCCCCGGCCCAGCTGTGGTCCCAGCGGCCTGCTACACCTGTCTCCGGGCTCCCAGGACACACAGGGCACCTTCCAGAAGGGCTGGGAGGCTGCCACTGGATTACAGGAGGAGAAAGCGGAAGGGAGCAGAAGCCGCAGGGAGCCAGACCAGGGATGCGCCTGCTCCTCCGGACGCCTCGCGGACAAGCCCGGGGAGCCAGCCGTCTCTGACAGCAACCTGCACAGGTCCCCCCAGCATTCCAGAGAAGCCGGTCTGCTTGCTTTCTGCTCTTTTCGCTTCGATGCAGCCGGCCCCTGGAGTGCCTCCCAGAAGGCCCGTCACAGCGGCCACGCAGCGTCAGGCCTCAGCTGGAGTCTGGCTTTCGATGTCAGAGTGAAGGACAGGACCCAGCCAGGCCAGCCTTCGGCCCCTCCGCTGGCCGAGGGGGCCGGGGTGCAGCCCCACGCAGCCTTGTGGGGGATGGGTTGATTTTCCACTTCTTTCTTTTTCCCTTTATTTTATGTTTTAATTCCCCAAAGTGAGTTGGGCCGAGAACACTGGGTCGTCCTCCTGGGCTGTGCAGGGTCCTGGCGGCCGCCCCCGTGTCTTCTGATGTCTCTGTTTGATCTGGGCACCGGGAGATGGTGCCACTGGGGTCACATGGATTCTGTGCATGTAATAAAGCCACCCTTGTCCATCTTGGGGCTCTGCCTCTCCTTGGGTTCCCGGAGACTCACTCTAAGCCTGTTTCCCGTATTTATTCACCAGATTTGTGTTGGGGGCCTTCTCAGTGCCAGGGAAGAGAGACAAGACCCTGCTCCATGGCGGTGGATGGACAAACATGACGCCGTGCTGAGGGTGCGCAGGCCCCACAGTCTCCTGAGCGCTCACCAAGAGGGGTGAAGACTGTGTCCTCCACGTGGTCTGGACGACCTTGGACCCCAGATGACACCCATGGCTTCAGGGGCCCTTAGCCTCCCTGCCTGTGGCCATGTGGGCACCTCGCGCAAGACCCTGAGGGTGAGCACCAAGGGAAGGGACACCTTGACCCTAAGGAGCCACAGTGTCACAGCCATGGTGTCCCAGCTCACAGGACAGTCCTGCCCAGAGCAGGTGCCCAGGGCTTGGGCTCCGGGCTCGCTGGCGGCCCCTGGGAGGAAGGCGTGTTATTAATACTCGGGCCCAGTCTGGAACATGGTGTATTTTGAAAGACGTCACTGGAAAGGCCAGTATGGGGGCGAGGCCATCCCCACGCCAGGCGCTGGCGGGAGCCCCATCCGGGCCTGGTGTGTCAGCAGTCTCGGCACAGGAGAGGATGACCACGATTTTCCATTGCGGAGGTCTGAGCTCAGAGGGAGGCTGGCCGGGCTGGGCCCGAGTCCAGCCGGCTCTTGGCTTGGACACAGCCGCCATGGTGTCCTGCCCCCCACGAGGAGGTAGAGGAAGGGCCCCGGCCAGGGCCCTCCATGGGGCCTTAGCCCACGGGGGGGAGGGGACCTGACTGCCCCACGTTCCAGGGCAAAGACCTGCACGGCTGCACTTCTAGCCTCATCCAGCCAGCCCCGGGCCGAGGCTCTGTCCTCAGTGCAGATGTGGACACTGCCCTTCAGGCACTCTGGCCGGCTGGGGAGACCTAGGGACGTGTAGCTTATGTGGGACAGACAGAGGGTAAGGCCCGGGTGCCATGGCCACAAGAGGAAGAAGGAGCAATCAGGAAGGCTTCCTGGTCGCAGCGGCACAGTGGCAATAGTGCCCCCTGGAGCCTCGTATATGCAAGTACCTGCAGCTCTGTGGACACAGGGGAAGAGGGGGTGTCCCGGGAAGAGGGGGTGTCCCAGCAAGGGGGTGGGCAGCGGGTAGGCCCTGCCTACAGGCTCACAGCCAGCTCAGGCCAGGAGACTGCCCACAGACCAGCTTTCCTCAGGGCCCGGGGTCGGGCAGGGGGCACTATGCAGTCTTAGCTCAGCCTCTGCCGAGGTGAGAACAGAGTCGGAGAAGAAAGACAGCTGCAGTGCCCCCCCACTTCCTTCCAGGGTGCACGGCGCCCGGGGGTCACAGTCTGCAACCATTCCCTTCCCCACTTCCACGTTCCCAGGAAGAGACCCCGACTGGACTGACTGGGACCCACCAATTAGGGCCCCGAGGGCAGGCTGTGGGCTGGGGAGGGGGGCAGACCCTCCCAGAGGGGTCCCCAGAAACACGTCAGGAGGATGAAGACACAGAAAGAGCGCTCCCAAAACAAAGCCGGGGCGAGAGGAAGCCAGAGCAGCTGCTCGGGGAGGACAGACAGAGCCCAGAGCGCCCCGGGACAACGGCCTGCAGCTGCCCGCGGGAGAGCGAGGGGCAGAGGCCGGGCCTTCACAAACTGTCCTCCGCCCCCAGGATCCGCGGGATCTGCACAGAGTTCACCATCCTGCCCCGCGCCCCAGCAGGATTCCGGATGCATTTGAGTGGCTCCCACCCAAAAGCTGGCCCAGAATGGGGGTGGGGAGGAAAGGGGCCATGGGGAATCGATGAGAGGTCAGGAGGAGGGACAGAGGCGTCCGTCTCCCCTCCAGGCCCCAGGCCGCCTGGGCTCTGCATGACCCAATTTGTGAAGGCTGTCTCAAATGCCACCTCCTCCAGGAAGCCTGCTCTGACCCCATGGGCCCCCTTCCCACTTCCGCACGCTCAGGTCATTCGCTCGCACCTGTGTCAACCTAACTGGGGCTGCCCACTGGAGGTGCGGTGCTGAGTGAGGGACATGGACCGGCGACCCCAGTAGCTTCCTAGCTCCAGAGTTGTGGCAAGTGAGGCTCCACCCCAGCTGCCCCTCTCCACCTTGAGTGTTCTGGAGGGGCCTGCCCCGTGAGGAGGAGGGGCCCAGGGGTAGGGGTCTGGCCTCTGAAGCCTCAGGCCCAGAAGTCAGGGTGGAGGCCCGGCCCTAGCCAGGAAGCTCTGAGGTGCTCTAGTGGGAGCAGCTGGCCTGGGGGAGGGCTTAAAACTCCGGCGGGCGGGCAGGTGCTGGCGTGGAGGTGAGCACGGAGGACCTGCCCGCCCTCCTCCCCCATCACCATGTGGCCCTTCCTCAGCCGCGCTCTCTTCCCACCCCCCAGTGAGGCCTGGCTCCGGAAGGCTTCCTCAGACCCTGAGGCCCAGGGCTGGGGGGCCTGGAGCTGGACGGAGAAGACCCCTCTGGGCTCAGGGGGTGGGGGCGGGAAGGAAGGGAAGACAGGGGAAGTGGAGGGAGAGGACGCGGAGGATGCCGGCATCCTGCTGTCTCTGTTGGAGAGGGCGGACCTGGCCGAGTGTCCGGGACCTGACCAGGTAACAGCCACGTGGAGCGCCGGGCAGAGGCTGGCTGGGGATCTCAGGAGTCCCAGGGTTCGGGGGCGGGGGTACGGACGGCAGAGCTTGTACCCCAAATGTGAGAGAGCCAATGTCCCCCTGTCCGGAAGAGGGAGTAGGGACACCCACCCCTGCACAGGCTAGGGGGGAGGGGCAGGGCGGCTCCTCTGGCCTGGAGGGGCCTCTGTGTTGGGGGTGGGTTACAAGGGCTTCTCTGCAGGCCCACCTGGCCTTCCCTCTCCCCTTCGAGGAGCCCCCAGCACGACCCTCAGAACGGGCAGGGTCAGGCCCACTCCCCTCTCCCCTCCCTCCAGAGGAGCCTGGGGCCATCGTGCCTCAGGGCTCAGCCTGGGCCTCTGCTGGCAGGAGCTGGAGGCCATCAGACTGAAGCTGTGGGCCATGGAGCAGGCCCAGGGGCAGGAGCCGCCTGGGGTGCAGGGCCAGGAGAGGGAAGAGGAGGGCCCCGGGGCTGGGCCAGTCCGGCAGCTGCTGAGCCCTGAGCCAGGTAGGAGCCGGCCAGCCAGGCCAACCCCTTCCCCGGGCAGGTGGCCCCCAGTCCTCTGGCAGGCGGCTCTGGCCCCCCTCTGCTTGTAAATTGGGGTGGCCGCAAGCTGCTGCAGGAACAGTGCTGTCTCCTGGGGAGAGGCCAGGCCTGGCATGGGTCCTTCTAGACAGGCCCCCAGGGGCGACTGTCTCCCCCGAGGGCTGAGGACTGAGTCCCTGCCCAGGGCAAGCCCTGCGGTCCTGAGGCCCCTCTCCCAACAGACACCCCGGCAGAGAAGACGGAGGCCGACCACAGATCCGTCTACGTGGGCAACGTGAGTGAGGAAGGGGAGCGAGACGGGGTCTACAGCTTCCTCGTGGCTCTGAGGATGAGAAGAAGGGACACGTATAGGCAGCAAACTCAAAAGCCACACAGGCCTGGAAGGGAAAATCAGGAGGGCGGGTCCAACGAGGGGGCCGTCCCCAGGAGGGAGCGTGGGCCTGCTGTGGTTAGGCCTGATTTCCCACCAAGGACTGGGATTCGGGATTTCCACATGAATCTCCCAGTTGGCTGATCAACGAATTCTACTTTAAAAAGCCACACGGCCTTTGCACAGGCCAGTAAACTTGGGGAGCATTCATCTGGGTACCCAGTTGGCCCCTGGTGGGGCTGGGGAGCAGAGGCCTCGGGGCCCCATCAACCTCTCTCTACCAAGAAAACGTGCGGAAGCCCCCGGGAGGGTGAGCCACCCCACACCAGGGCCTGTGCCTGCAGGTGGACTACGGGGGCACAGCCCAGGAGCTGGAGGCCCATTTCAACCACTGCGGGGAGATCCACCGGGTCACCATCCTGTGCGACAAGTTCTCCGGACACCCCAAGGGGTCAGTGCGGGGGCCCTCAGGGAAGGGGCCTCAGGGAGGGGTGGGGCGCCAGGAGATAGAGCCGTGCAGGTGAGCCCTTACCTGCCCTGCCCCGCCCCTCCGCAGCTATGCCTACATAGAGTTTGCCACCGAGAGCTCGGCCCAGGCTGCCGTGGAACTGGACAAGAGTGTCTTCCGAGGCCGGGTCATCAAGGTGTGTGTCCCCCACCAGTCACCGCACGGCGTGGGGTGGGGGGCTCTGCTCTGAGCATCTCTGTGTTAACCCATTAATCCCCAAGGGGCCGGGAGAGGCAGGCACGAAGAGGCTGAGGCACCGACCAAGGACACACAACTGCCCCAGCCTGACACTTCTCCAATCTCCAGTGTGGGTTTGGCCTGGGTGTAGTTCCGGGGAGGCTTCCTTCCCGAACCAGACTGCCCCCTGCAGGAGGAAATGGCTTGACAGAGGCACGTCACATGACCACGGCTGTGGCTGGACTGTTTGGGCCTAAGTGGGGATCTTGAGATGGCTGGGAACAGGTGAGGGTCTGATGCCTCGGGCAGCCCCATGCCTTGGGACAGCCAGGGCCTGGTGGGCGCTGGGGCCTGTGCGCACTTGTCTGTGAGTCTTCCATAGAGAAACCCAGGACAGCTTCCTGGAGGCAGCTTTAGCCCAGCACGCTGCCCTGGGCTGGGGAGGAGGGTGTGAGAACAGCGGTCTCGGGCAGACTCGTCCTTTGCTTTCAGGTGCTGCCCAAAAGGACCAACTTGCCAGGGATCAGCTCCACGGACCGCGGAGGCCTTCGGGGACACCCAAGCGCCCGGGGGCCACCCTTCACCCACAGCAGCCTCCAGGGCGGGGCCCCTTTCAGACCACGAGGGCGGAACCGGTAGGCGGGCGGGGCCCGAGGGCGGGGCTCCGGCGGGCGGGCCTGGAGGCCGCTCACCGCCGTCTCTCTCCGTGCAGGGCGCGCGGAAGGTTCTCGCCGTGGTACTCGCCCTACTGAAGGGAGGACCCGACTGGGAGAGCGGGGCGGGGGCTGGGTCGGGAGAGGACGGCGGTGCTGCACGCGGGACTGGTTACTCCGCGCAGAATAACTGCCCCGGCCCCTTCACTGGGCCGGAGGACGGGCCGCAGCCCGGGACCCAAGCCTCCGCTCCCGAAGCAGGGCACTGGGTGGGCCTGGCACGGCGTGCTAGTCGGGGCTCTGCGGGGCACCGGGCCAAAGGCGGCACGGGGTCAGCGTCGGGTTGCCTTTTATAGGAAAGCAGAACTATGTGTCTTAGTGGTAAAGCATAAATTATTAAACTTGAATATTTTTTAAAAGCATATGGCAGCAGATCTCCTTACTTCACCTTGCTGGCACGCGGTTTCCTCAGGGGCAGACTCTGCAAAGAAGGCAGGTGATGGGGTGTGGCCGGGGCCCTGAGCCCCAGCTCCAACCACGGCCCACTCACAGCCAACGGATAGCACGGGGCCTGCGGCAGCCCCGCCAGACCCGTGCTGCAGGGGCAAGCTTCACTGGGTCTTCACCCCAGGTCTGCTGGCACATGCTCCTCCCTTGGCGAGTGACACAGACCCTGCCTGCTCCGTGTGTCCCCGGGCACCTGGCACAGGCCTGGCCCTTCTCAGACCGGGAAGCAGAGGAGTTTTCCATGCTGGCACGGTGACTGTCGTCCCCTCTGACGCAGACACGTCAGCTTCCTCCCTGAAGGTACAATGTTGCTCTCTGTCCTCTGACTGCATTCAGGGCTGGGAAAGACCTGGGGCGAGGACTGCAGGCCACCAGGTTCTGGCCTTAAATGATTACTAGCGAGTCCCTCCCTGGCCTTTTCTGAAGCAACTCTCTTCGCCTTGTAATTTTTTGATTATCAGTTCTTTAAGCCACGAACACAGCTGCTCTGGGCTCCAAGCCACAGGTGGATGGTCCCCAGTCCCAGCGTCTCCTCTCCAGCACCAGCGAAGACAGTGTTCTCTGGGGAGGATGAGAGGACGGGCCTCTTCGCTCTCCGTCCAGTCTTCGACTTCCTCGCTCAGGCCAGGCTCACACTCCCCTTGTGATCTGGGGTCCGCGTTGGCCCTTGTAGCAGGGAAAAGATGAAGGAACTGCCAGCCGAATCCCCTTTTGAAATCTCTCTCCTCCAAGTGCCTCCCAACACCGCCCATTTACATGCCGTAACTGCCTGCCCTTGGGAGGGAGGAAGTGTCTTTTGTCTGGTCATTGTCCCCAACACCACCAGGGTTCTGTTAGAAAGGAAGCAAGGAAGAATGGACGTTGGGTTGGCAACATGCAGTCCCTGCCTCAGCCATGACTCAGGCAGGAGAGACCACTACTAAAAGCTCAACCAAAGATTTGAGTATGGGCTGTGGAGAGAAATCCTGTGTGGGGGCGGCCTGCGTCAGAATCAGCACCTGCTTGTCGGCACTTCTGGGCCCCCCGCCAGGGGCACCAGTTCCATCTGTGGCAGGCGGGGTGGGGGAGACCTGAGACTTGTGTCTGTAACACATGCTCCCAGTTCTGTAATTTGAAAAATGAATCCTGTGCTCATAGGACGGGAAGGAAACCCACAGACAAGCAAATAGAGCGCGTCCCAGTCCCAGCCCTAGGCCGACGACCCTCACAGCCCCCCCACCCCATTTTCAGGGGGTCTGAGCCACCTCCCTCCTGGTCAGAGACCCTCTCTGGAGTGATGGTGGGGGATAAGGGGGAACAGAGGGACTCACAGTGGTTTTGGGGTATCTGACTCAGGGAAGCCAGCTGAAACAGCATGGAGCAGACTGCGGGTGGGCTCAGACCCGGAGGGTCCTCTTCCACTTCACGAGCCCCGTTCGCAAACAACAAAGGGCACTAGAACCTGGGCCACCTGATCCCAGAAGGGGCTGTCACCTCAACCATGGTCAACTCGTTAGGGCTGTCACCCAGTGTAGTCACCCCCCGGGTGCCTGGGGGACAGCGGGGAAGGGGGCTCATCTCCTAACGCCCTCCTGGCCCCAGGAACCGCCGTGCACTAACTGATGGCAGAGGGCTCTTGGAATCTGCTCGTTCGATGCCCAGAAAGCAGGCAGCAGCTGATGAGACGGTGCGGTTATCCCGAGAAGGCTGCCGTCCAAGGCCGGGGCATGACCAGAAAGAGGAGGGCCCTCCCCAGGAGGGAAGGTTGCAGGCCGACCTGTGTGCCCCTTTAATCCAGCCCTGGGCACCGGAGGCTGACCCCAACAGGCCAGCCCACCTGCTCAGCCACTGGAGGGTGCGGCGGGAGGGACAGTGGAGCAGGGAGCCCTTCTGCCCCCTCGCAGCCTCTCCTGGGCTCCCAGCTCTGCGAGCTCCTGTCACCCTGCTCCCCCTGCCCCTCTGTGCCCAGTGGGGACAACATTCTCTGCTCTGTCTGGTCTCTGACCTCTTCCTTGGCCCTGAAAAGTCCCAGGTAAAGTCTCTTTGACTAAGTTAAACCCTCTGCTGACACAGAAGGAAAAAGCCAAGCCTGATCTCGCAAGACCTTTAGTGGACACGCAGCGTGCATGAGGCCCCGCCCCACCGCGGCACATCCGTGACACCCGGGAAGAGGTTAAAAGTTATAAATATACATCTGAACAGCAGTTATGTACAGAACGCTTCCCCTCAGCAGACCTGTACCATCATGGACGTCACCATGCTGTCAAAGGCCCTGCAGAAAGAAACAGGTCAGTCAGGGAAGCAGCCCTAGCCGCCATCCCCTACCGGCAGAGACGTCAGTCTCCGGGGTCCAGATGAGTAACCTCGGCTGAGGCCAGGCTGCGTCCTGCCACACCAGGCAGTGGGAGTCTGAGCCTCCGGCCTCATTCCTGCACGCTTTCCCGTGGTGCTGCCCTGCCTGGGTCTCCAGGCAAGGCTGGGTCTCCAGGCAAGGCTGGGACCCAGAATGAGCCAATGTCACCGCTGAGGGATGGCACCACAGGAAAGGCCTGGCTGGGGTCACCTGCTGGCTCCAGGGAGCCCCTCGGGAAGTTTCTGGGAACAGAGGGGATTCCCGGGAGGCAGGGCTGGAGTGTGTGTACGTGAACACTCCTTTGGGAAGCATCCTTGTGAGGCTCAGTCTGTGTTTACCTGAAGGCTGCTGGGAAGATACCTGCAACCTCACTTCTTAAGCGTCCAAGTTCAACATCACAGACAAAATTGGGCTTTCTCCCAAAATGCTCTTGTCCACATGCCTGGGCCCTCACTGGGATCTGGGTAGGCGCCCGAGCACCTGCTGGGCGCACCTGGGAAGCCAGATGGGCGAGCCTTGTCCCTGCCCCACTCCCCAACTCCTCTCCGGTCTGTTTTACGTGTTGGAGATCCGTGCAGGAGTGTGTTTGGAAAAAGCAGGGTCTTGCTGCTTCAGAATGGCCGCCTCAGAAGAACAGCGCCTGTCGCTTGAAGAGGACTTCCCTCCCCCTCCCTCCCTTCAGCAGGGCCCGCCCGGTGGTGGGGGGGGTCATATCCCACCTGGACTGAATGCGGTCCCCCGGGTTGTAGAAGGGGTTGCACATGACATCTGTGTAGGAGTTGTGCAGCTTCCGGAACATCTGAAACAAGAGCCAGCACCATGCTGCATCCACACGTGCACACGGCTGCTGCCACACACGTGGCCTCTCAGCATTTCAACGCCTGCGACCGCCGGCGCACCGCCCGCCCTGCACTCACGCTGCGGATCTCGTTGTCTCTCAGCGCCGTGTTGGAGGAGTCCACCACCATGACAAACTTGACCTTGGAGTTGGTCACGTAGCCGTATCTGCACAGCTGGTTAGGGAACACGCTCCTGACACAGGGGACCCGTGGCGGCCCGAAGGCACCTCGCCGTGCAGTGCACACGCGCAGAGGGCCATCTGTGCACGTGCCACAGCTCCTGAGCTGCTTTGGAGAAACATGACAACCAGCTGGGTCCATCCGCAGTGCCAGGACGACACGACCATGCCGGGTGTGTCTGGACACTTCATTGGGGCAGCTTCTGGTATTTAGTGGAGGAGCAAAGGGCAGCAGCTATAATGGCTCAAACCGCAGGGTGACCTGCCCTCTTTCTGAATCAATTCCTGCCTCAGGAATGTTAACTGCAAAACCAGAGTTTGCATGAATAAGGCAAATCCTAACTAAGGTGCCCAGACCTCTAAAGGCCACTATTTCTTGTGGAACAGTGGCTCCCGGGCATATGACACTGGGTGAGTTACGTTACTGCTTATGGGAACATCTTTGAATTCCATGGGTTTCGGGCCACTTGTCCCAAGAACTGGTCAAGATTTTACAGTGACTCATGGGGCTGGGCCTGATGGTGACATGAATGAACACCACCCCGTTACTCAGGAGATGATGGCCCCTCTGAGAAGACACAGAGAGGAGTCCTCACAGGCATCAAGTGAGAGAGTCCCTAATTCTTCCACAAACCCAAGGGACAGGTGCAGACTGTCACAGTTCTCCAGGCAATTCAAGCCTGGCTATTCCCACTTTATCCTCCTCATTAAAGAAAAAAAGATGGGAGGTCCTAGCTGGCCTCGAGCTGCTCTAACTCCCCACTGGCCAAAAGCCCACATCTTTTTTCTTTTCCAAGTGATGTGCCTAGATGCCTTCCAAGGGGATCTGCTGCTCCAGCGCACCCCCCAACTACAGGCAGAGCCCCCAATGCGAAGCCCTGCAGAGCGACCACCCGCTGCCAGGCGTGAGGATACACCTTGTAGTCCTCCGTGGGGTAGAGCAGGCCCAGGTAGAGCTCCCTCTGGTCCACCAGGGCCTTCCCCATTGCAGAGATCTTCTCATCCACCACGTCCAGGGATGTGTGCACCATGTAGTGGAACTTGAGCTCGCTCTCCGTGGGGACGCTGCGGATGTAAAGGGGGTAATTCTGCAAGAAAGGGTGACTTGGCTGAAGTGACAGGAGTCCACCCCATGTGCACTGACACAGGACCCTCAGGAGGGAGGAATGGCCAAGCGCCCACACGCTCTCACTCCCTAAAACCTGCTGCTCAATACTACAATCTGTCTTCAGAGAACCTGATCTAGTCTGAGGAGGTTCTCGCCCCTCTGCACAGGAGCATCACTGGGGTGGCCAGGAAGAGAGGACAGCTCTGAAAAGCAGGTCTGAGTGCAGCCTGACCACCAGCCCTGTCGGGTCACTCACTTTCCACGGCGGGGGGGCCCACTCCTAGCACGTGCTCTCCTCCCGCCCCGAAATACTGGCTGGTTCTCAATACCTGAGCTACTACAGTCTTGTCGCCTGGCAGAGGCACTGCCATGCTCCCGCTCTAAACCCTTCAAGGCTCGGCGCAGGCCTCCTTTCATCTCTCCACAGCCATTTCTGACCGACCTAACCCCGGAGTTAAGTGTCCTCCCCAGGCTCCCACAGGCCACAATTCACTGCTTCTGGCCAAAGCCTGGTGCCGCCCAGACACAGTGTACAAGACGTTGTCCCTGGCCTAATGGGGATGACATCGGGTGAAGGAGACAGTCCACAAATCCGACAACTGATGAACAACGTAGCACGTGCTAAGAGAGAAGCCAACAGGCCAAGAACCTGAGGAGAGGACCACTGCAGAAGCCTGGCCTTACAGAAGGCCCGGGAGGACACCAAGGCTTTGTGCAGTGGGAGCGTGTGGATGGCCACGCAGCTCAGTCTTAGGCTTCAGAAACAGTTTCCAGAGAAAATGGCACGTGTGGTGGCCAGTGAAGGGGATGGGCGTGGGGGAGGAAGGGAGGGGTCCAGGTGAGAGGCCCGGAGGTGAGAGAGCAGCGCCGGCCGGGGGCGGGGTGGCTACCAGTAATTCCGTTGGTTGAGAGGAGGGTGTCAGTGGTATGGGGAGGGGGGTCATTCAGAAGTGATCCTACGGCAATGAGAAGCCACTGAAGAGACTTTAGCCAAGGGTGAGCCACGGTCGGACCTCTGGCTGCTGAGCACAGATAAGGCTGTCAGTCGTCCGGGTGGGCGGAGCAGGATGGACAGAAGCTGGGGAGCAAGAACCAACAGAGCCCGCGGACAGACGGCTGGGCGGAGCGGAGGTCGGGACGGAAGGGGAGGATCCGGCCTGTGCCGGCGGCAGGTGCAGGTCTGGGCGGCGCCTCCCCCGGGCCCGCCCCTGGCCTCCTGGGCTCGGCGAAGCCCCCGGGCCCCCTCCGGAGCCCCCGGGGCTGGGAAGGAGAAGAGGAGGGGAGGCGGAGAGCGAGGCTGGCGCCGGAGCGGCCCGCCCGCCCGCCCGCGTACGCACCTCCTTGGCGATCACCGCCACGCACACCGCCATCTTGGAAGCCCGGCCGACGCGTCACGTGACGGCAGCGCCAGTCACGCGGCCGGCCAGGCCCCGCCCACCTGTCTGTCTTCCGAGCGGCCCTGACCCCGCCCCTCCTATCACTCTGCTGGTCCGGCCCCGCCCCGTCCCCCGGCCGGAAGGGCCTCCCGCTTCGACGGCCCGGTTCCCGCGGCTCCGGGGCTCGGCGGCGCTCGGCGTGGTTGCCATGGCGGCGGTTGCTGCGGCGACGAGGTGGCAGCTGCTGCTGGTGCTGAGCGCCGCGGGGCTGGGGGTCACGCTTGCCCCGCAGCCGCCCAACATCCTGCTCCTGCTCATGGACGATGTGAGTGCGCGGCGGGCCGGGCCTCCGGAGGGCTGCGATCGGCCAGGGGTGGGGGCGGCCAGGGGTGAGGGCTCGCGCCTGGCCCTGCCGGTCGCAGCCTGGCTCGTGGGTGAAGCCGAAGTGAGCTGGTCGTGTCCAGTGTCCAGCCAGGAGAAGACCCTCGCGCACTGTTCCCCTCCCCGCCCCTCCCGCGCTGGAAGGACGGAAGGGCAGCCCCGCCCCTCCCGCGCTGCGATGCTGGCCGGGCGAGGACCAGCTCCCCTGCACCCCGGCGCACCCCTGCTGCCTCCACTGCTGGGGGCTCACCCTGAAAGCCTCTTCCCTCTGCTCTCGGTCCGCTGCCAGGGCACCCCTTCCACCTGCTCTTCCTGCGCTGTAGTCTTCTTGGTAAACAGGTCTTAGTAAATACAGCGCCAGCCTGAGTTCTGCGAGCCGTTCTAGCAAATTATCCAACTTTGAGGGGACTGTGGGAACCCCGACTTACAGGTGGCCTGGGACACGGGGTGGCATCTGAAGTGGGGTGGTCTTGTGGGGCTGAGCACTTGACCCGTGGTCTCTGATGCCGGGTCTGGGTACACAGGCTCAGAACAGAGCTGAGTTGCGGAAGTCCCAGCTGGTGCCCGGAGGCTGCAGAAGTGGTTGAGTGGTAACCCTCCCACACTTGGTGTCAGAAGTGCTGTGAGCAAAAATAGCTCGGAATTCCCCAAAAGACCAGCAGAGACACTCAGTAACCTTTGGACCGAGGCCACGAGCCTCACGTGGCTGCTGCTGGGCTGTCCTGGCTGGTCGGAATTGCGAGGTACTGGTACTGATTTCAAAGACCTCGTATGAGGAAAGGACAAAGTATCTCATGTAATAATATTTATTATTCAAATAATTCTTTATCACAAAACATTAACAACATTCAGATGAGCCTGAATAGGCCGTGGAAACCCGCTGGTAATTGCAGCACCCAGGGATGACACAGACGCGCTGTCTTTAGTCAGAGCTTCGTCTGGACGCAGCAGCTTCCGGAGTGGGCTCTGCACCTCCTGTCCCGCCAGCCCGCCCTGACGGCCAGTCCAGAAACTTTGATTCATAACCAACGGCACGTGGTCTTGGGAGCGTTTGCTTCCTGTGCTGGTGTTCAGCCTTCTCAAGGCAGAGGTTCCCGGGCAGGAGGGCTACTTAAGTGTTTGAGTCATGGGGGGCTGCTGGTCAGCTGAGCACCCAGCCTCTCTGATTTCTGCCCCTCCTGCTTCTTTCCGAGGTGACAGTTCATCAGTGAGCTTTCACACTGCAGGTTTGCTGAGGTGGTAATGTTGTGGGTTTACGGGGCTAATTCAAACCCATCGTGTGCCTGCAACCCCCCGTTTCCCTCTGCCCAGTAACAGTTCTGCTCAGGCCCTGAGTGGCGGAGTGTGACCAGCCCTGGGCACGCCTTACTTCAGGGGGCAGACGCGGGGGCCCATCCTCCTGCAGGCCTGGGGTTGGGCCCAGAAACCTGGAACAGCGGGCTGGGAGGCCCCCATGCCAGGCCTCTTCTGTGCTGGTTCCTCCTTGTGGCTTTGGGACCCTTTGACAGCTGGGGCCCAGGGAAGTCAGGGAGACCACTGTTCTGCTCAGCATATGACAGGAAACACACTCAAATTGACTTTAGCAAAAGTGAGAACTGCAGCTGTCCTGAGTAGACAGGCTTCCGGCCACGGGATCCAAAGGTTTCCCCCTCCACCCCCAGCTCTGTGTCCTTACCGAGCCTGTAGCTTCAGGCCAGGCGGGAGGGGCGCTGCCCTGTTACAGCTCCTCAGTGCGCCCTCAGGCCCAGTGCAGACCCCTGGTAGACGCCAGCTCGTGGACTGGGTTTGGAAGACGCTGAGAAGCATTTCTGAATGAGCTGACTCAGCTCCATACTCCAAGGCTGATGGGTGATGGGGACGCAGGGGCAGAAGCTCCCTCCCTGGCACCCCTGCCTGGCCAGGCCCAAGCACCGTCTGTGTCTCAGTTCCTTACCTGTAAAACCGAGAAGCTGAAGCCGGGCTGCAGGGAGGAGGGAGCCTGCATCCCCACAGTGGGCCTGTCCAGCCGGTGCGTCCGCCCTGGACCTCCAGACCCTTCCATCGTCTTGACAAGGACACACACAGGACCTGCGTTTCTTTCTAATAATCCCTCGTAGCAAGACGGTGTCTGCTCTGCTCCCAAGTCCTGAAGTTCCCACTAAGCAGAGGAGAGGCTGAGGGCAGGAAGGAGACCGTAGCCCTGGGCCCAGCTGACCCTCGCTCCTCGTGCATGTGGACGGGGGTCACACGGGGGCCCCCACCCAGGCTGCTGTGGGGGGTGGTCTCGTTAAACCCTGATGACCCTGCAAGGTGGATGCTAGCATCCCTATTTTTATAGGTAAGAAAGCCAGTCGACAAGTAGCAGAATTTGATGGAGGAGAGCAGAGTTAACGCGGCAGGCCAGTGACTGCCGCCTCAGAAAGGCTCACCTGTAAGCAGGGGGGCCCTTGGCCAGCATCTGGGAACTTACATTTGGGGATTGTTCCCTGGCAAGACGGGCTCCCTTTGTCTAAACTGTTTATGTAAACATTAAGGTTTATGCTGAGCCCCGCCTTCCTTCTGGGAGGCGGGATCTGGGCGGTGCCCGGCAGCAGGTGCCCACCTGACTCTCTGCCGCTCCCGCCTAGGATGTGGGAAGAGGACAGCCCCCTGTGCCCGCGGCGGGGTGGAGCCTGCAGCCTCGGTGCCTCCGATCCCTCTTCCTACCCCATCGGCCGCACCTCTTTCCTGTTGTCACCAAATGGAAAAGCCATTTCAGTGACTTCAAAGCAATCCATCTCCAGAGGGACCAGGCAGCTGGAAGGGTCTTTGAGAGCAGACCGCACGGGCCAAGGGCACAGGCCCCGGTCAGCTCTCAGACCCGCGTGTCAGGATGGCCTAACTCTGGGAGACAGCCGAGGGAGACAGCCACATCCGGGGGTGCTTGGAGGTGGGGCTCCCCGAGAGGGCGCCCCGTGGTCTGCTGTCCGGTGCAGGGGACGTTCGTAGTTACAGCCAGACCACAGACCCACCTGGGACCCTCCCAGGCAAACCTGCACACGCAGTCCCCACACGTGGCCTGAGCTGCCAGACCTCATGAGGCCTGGCCAGCGCGTGCAGACTGTGCAGAGTCCGCCCGGGGTCTGCACAGCCCCTGGGTCAGCGCCTCGGTGTGCGGGGTCGGGTCGGACCTATGTCTTCACACAGCCGAGACCTTCTGCGGGCTGGCCGTCTGCCTCGTGGAGGCCTGGCCTCCTTGTCCGTCTGTCTCATCTGTGTCTCTCTCTTATAAGGACACTGGTCGTGGGATTTAGGGCCACCCTGCCCATGTGACCTCTTCTTTGTAAAGTACGCCTGCATTCCCAATTAAAGTTATGTTCGCAGGCTCTGAGTGGACAAACTAGAAGAGGGCACCGTTATTCAGCCTGGTCCCGGCTGGACAGCGCAGTGCTGCTGACCATTGGTCAGTGACGGACACCTGGGGTGCCTGCTGTGGGGCGGCATGGTCGTGCGGTGTGGACACTCCCGCGGTGCCTGGGTGCCGTGCGGCCGGCGCTCTAGGCAGTGAGCTCAGAGAGGGGTGGCAGGTCTCACGGCCTCGCTGGGTTCGCCTCGTGGGGCCTCACTGCTGTCCTTGACTCTGAACTCGCGCGGCGGAGCCGGACGGCCTCTCTCTGTGCAGGAGATGCGACCGTGTGTCTGGTGGCCGATGCCCTGGGAGCACCGCCTGGCGGCTGGCCGCACACTGAGCTCACGCTCGGGCGCATGGGGCTCTGCGGCTCCGGCCGCGCGCTCTCTGCCTCCCGTCCCACCTCTGCGTGCTTCCTCCTGCAGATGGGGTGGGGCGACCTGGGGGTGTATGGAGAGCCTTCCCGAGAGACCCCGAATTTGGATCAGATGGCAGCGGAAGGGATGCTCTTCCCGAACTTCTACGCAGCCAACCCCCTGTGCTCGCCATGTAAGTCCGGTTTGGCTCAGGCCACCGGGGTGTGGGGGCCTGGGAGGGGGGCGGCAGCCCTGACTCGGGTCTCGGCTCCACCGTTTCCTCCAAGTGCTAGAGGCTGGCAGGTGGGTGTGGCCTTTTCCGTTGGCCCCTGGCACGCGGGAGCACCGGGCTCCCTGCAGAGGAGTGGGATCATCAGAGGCCACCAAGAGCCTGGAGGCTGTGAGAATTTTTGAGGCAAAAGAGGCCTCCTTGGTGGCGGCTGTTCATTTATGGAGCAGAGTGCCAGGGCTGGTTCCGGAAAGGCACTTGGCTGGGGAGGTGGTTCTCAGCCTCGGGTGTGGGGGCCTCGCAGGTGGGGAGGTGGAGTGTCCCCCTGCCTCCAGGGAGAATCACTGATCTCGAAGACCAGGTGTAACCCCAGAGTGGCAGCCACGAGAGGGGTCCTGGGCTGTCCCGGGGAGCCAAGGAGAGTGGCGGTGGGGGGTGTGGGAGATGCCGAGCCGTGGGCTGTCCCCGTTCCGGGCTGCACGGTCTGTGCGGGGCCACGTGCCGCCCAGCTGTCCAGAGGCTGCGGGGACTCAGGGTGCCGCAGGGCCAGGGTCCTGATCCCACTCATGTTTCTGTTGGGTCACCTCCGTGTAGCCAGGGCGGCTCTGCTCACCGGACGCCTGCCCATCCGCACCGGCTTCTACACCAGCAACGGGCACGCCAGGAATGGTAGGCGGTGCCCTCGGGCTGACGGGAGGGAGTTTGTCAGCTGCTCCCTCGGGTGACCTTGCCTCTCCCGAGCACACTCGTCACGCAGGGTCCGCAACTCCAGCTGGGGTATGACACACTATAAAACAGACTGCGGGGCTTCCATCCAAACCGTGTATTTTAGTCGAGTAGGGAAGAAGCAGGGATGGAGCCTGGCTCCCTCCTGGCCCCTTCCATGTCCCAGGGGTGGGGAGCATGGCCCGAGAGTCATGGTGCTGACTGGGAGGAGCGGCTGGAAGAGCACAGGGTGCCCCCGCCCAGGGCTGTGCCCCTTGACCCGTGTGTGGCTCACATGCTGCGTTGCCCTCCTAGCCTACACGCCGCAGGAGGTGGTGGGTGGCATCCCCGACTCGGAGCACCTGCTGCCGGAGCTGCTGAGGACGGCCGGCTACGCCAGCAAGATTGTGGGCAAATGGTGAGTCCCACTCGTGCCTGGCTGGGCGCGTCCGTGGAGGCTCCTCGCTGAACACTAACAAACTGGGGCCTCTCGGGCGGGAGGTAGAGTCCCTGAACTCCAGGTGCATTGAGACACCAAAGTGTTCCTGTGAAAGCTGGCGTGCCCGTGCCCACGGGACCTCACATCCCGAGGCTGGGGTGTCGGCTGCCACGCCATCAACAAAGGGGCCACGTTACTGCACACGTGCCAGCACAGGGCTCTGTCTGGTGGTGAAACGAAGAAGCAGGCAGAGGGCAGAGGACTGCTGTGTGGTGTGGAGTCATCGGGATCAAATGACCACTCTCGTGAAAGATCATGTCACTGCGCACGGTGTCGTGCTGTTTCTCATTTAGGAGTATTAAGCGGCTTCTCTTCTACTCCCTGGGCACAGCCCTAGAGGTCAGTGTGAAGGTCAGACGTCCTCTCTTTCCTCTCCCAAGTGGTGGAGCCCTTGGAGACCAGCGAGCCCACTTCCTACAGGAAGCCCTCCTCGACTTTCCAGTCCTGATTGTCTCTCCTTTGCCCGCTCTGGTTCAGCCCCTCTTTCCTGAACCCCTCTGGCACTCACCAGCGTGGCCTTCTCAAGGGCGAGCACCTCATCTGTGCCCCCAGGGACCACTGCTCTGCACAGCTGACAGTCACAGCGACGAGGATTCCGCAGGAACCAAGGAAGGAGTCCCAGAGACTCCTGGTGATCTAGAGTCTGCAGAATGAGGACTTCCTCACTCCTGAGCCGGGTTGGGAGCTGTCCTGCCAAGCAGACGAGCTCGGAGGCTGTGGTGGCAGCAGGAGAGCAGGGCTGACCAGAGTGCGGGTCGTGGGAGCCTGCATGGCTCCAGCAGCAGCGGGAAGGCCTGGGGAGATGGTGGCAGGGGCCGGCCATGAGGCCCACCAGAGCCATGTCAGGGCTGTGCCCACGGAAGGAGGAGCCCCTGTGATGACCGGCGCTCTGCCCGGCCTGGCCTCCTGTTCACGGTCACTGACTCGGAGCAGCCATAGCAGGACTGGGAGCCTGTCCCCACGATGGGCTCAGAGCAGGGAAGGAGGCGGCAGGGCCTGGAAAAGCAGCCGGCCTGGACTCAGATGGGCCAGTGCTGGTGGACAGGCCAGGGGCAGCGCTCTGGGAGGCCTGTGGCAGAGGTCTCAGCCTCTCCTCAGCCGGCGGTGGGGGGGCAGTTCTCAGCGGGTCCTGTCCAGGGCCACAGGGGTGTTGGCGGCTGTAGCTGTGACCTGCCTGACCTCAGGCCCCAGCACCACGGATCTGGATTTCCTTGGCTTCACCGGGGCCTGGGCTGGCTGAAGCCTGGGCTCCCGCGAGGCTGCCCGAGTCCTGTGGCTCAGTGTGCTGTCCCTCAGCTCACCCGCGGGCAGCGCTGACCCACGGCTGCTCTGGGACCTGCACTGTGCACTGACAGCGGAACGTGAGCCGGACCTCCGGGGGGTCCTGTCTGCAGAGGCCCAGGAGCATCGTGCACGGCAGGCTGGGGGGCTTGGACTGCGGCCGGAGGGCGGGCACTGTGTGGGGGGCCGGCTGGGAGGCCTCTGTGGACAGGACTCAGGACAGTTTAGGGCCAGCTGAAACCGAGAGAGGCGTCACCAGCACCCAGACTCCGCGGCTGGTCAGTTCAGTTCTGGCCCCGTCTGGCCCAGCCTCCTCTGCTGTCCCATGCCGCATCCTCCCTGACTGAGTGGCCGAGCAGTGCAGGGTGCTCATGGTGACCTGGGCTCGACCTGACCCGGTGCAGAGCCTCCCTGTGCCACGGGGGGACACTGGCTGCAAGAGGCTTTCTGCAGACAGCCGCAGGGAACCTTTCTGCTTCTGGCCCTGAACCCCGTCCCTAAGCTGCACCTTCTCCAGAGGGAGGCTCCTGTTGTCGGGAGGGCCCAGTGTGAGGCGCTGCAGGGAAGGGGCCTGTGGGCGGGAGCATGGGGCAGGGGCTTCCGACAGGGGGCCTGGGTCTCGGGAACAGCTTGGGCTGTCACCCAGGGGGACAGGCACTTTGCCACGTTCTCTTGTTGCCCCTGCATCCCCACTCCTGCCTGGGGCACCTGCGCTCATGGGACCTGGCACTGTCCCAGCCTGGGACCCTCGGCCATCGCCCGGGTGGACCGAGCAGGGAGGGGCGCAGTCTCAGGGCGCCTGGGCTCAGCACCCTCTGGGCGCGGGCTGCGGGCTTGTCTCCTTCATCATCCTCTGAAGGTGAGGGTGCCTGCGCGGGTCCCTGAATTGTTCTGGGTTCTTGTTTCTAGGCACCTGGGCCATAGGCCTCAGTTCCACCCCCTGAAGCATGGATTTGACGAGTGGTTCGGGTCCCCCAACTGTCACTTTGGTCCTTACGACAACAAGGCCCGGCCCAACATCCCCGTGTACCGGGACTGGGAGATGGTCGGCAGGTAACAGGCTCCCACCCGCCGCCCCCCCGCGTCCCAGCGCCCGAGCTCTGCCCTGCTGCTCCCTGTCCTGCCGAGAGCGTGACCTCAGCACTCCCAGGAGCCATACCTGCGTGGGTTTCTGAATGGAGCCACGGACACTCAGAACAAGGCGTGTCACTCAGCTTCTGGCTGCGGCCCCGTCAGCCCGTGGCGGCGGGTCGTGTGCCAGGCCGGGGGTGGGGGTGTCGCTCGGATGGCCAAAGGGGCCTGCCCTTGCTCTGAGGGGCCCTCTGAGGGGCCGAGGCTGCAGGCCCCGCCTGGTCTGGCCCACGGGCAGCTGTGGGTGGGGCCTTGGTCTTTCTTGAGTTTTGTTTGACTTAAGTTCCCTTTCTTTCTTCCTTTTTTTTTTTTATTGTTTTCATTTTGGTGGAAGCTTGTTACAGGTCCGTGGACCACAGAGCCAGGCCAGCCTTGCTGAGCTGTAGCTCGCACAGCACGGCTCCCCCTTCCGGATAGGCAGCCCCTGTCTCCTAGCGCCAGCCGCCGCCCCAGTCCTAGAAAGTCCACGGAGAGGCCCCCTGTTGTTAGTTTGCACCCCTTCCTCACCGCCTGCCTGTGCCTGCACAGGGGGCCCGTCCTTCCCCCCGGCATTGGGGTCTCCGTGGCGCCAGCCTCAGCCCACCTTGTCCTGGGCGGGCAGTGGCCTCGGGGCTGTGTGTGCTTCCGGTTTGGTTCAGGACAGGAGTGCTTCCATCTCTTTCAAACCAGGCCCGTGACTTTGCCTGTGAAGTCGGGGGAGGGGCTTTCCGGCCTCAAAGTCTGATTTCTGCCAGGTCTGTGCTGTTTTCAGATATTACGAAGAATTCCCAATTAACCTGAGGACTGGGGAAGCCAACCTTACGGAGATCTACGTCCAGGTAAGGGCGGCGGTGCTGGGCGGGCTGTAGCGGGGCGGTGGGCCCCGGGCCCGGGAGACACCGTCCTTCTCCCCAGGAGGCGCTGGATTTCATCAAGGGGCAGCAGGCCGCTCGCCGCCCCTTCTTTCTCTACTGGGCCGTCGACGCCACACACGCACCTGTTTACGCCTCCAGGCCCTTCCTGGGCTCCAGCCAGCGTGGGCGGTGAGTCCTTGGTCACAGGGACCTGGACCCCAGGGGGCTCAGCTGGGCTTGAGTACCTCCCGGGCAGGGCCCTCGGTACCGTCACAACTTGTAGACAGAGACCGAGCGTTGGCGCCTCTGTGAGGCAGTGGAAGGAGGTCTGAGAACCTGCCTGCGAAGGCCCCACCTTTGTGGGTCAGCGATCTGCTCCCCTCGGCCCCCACCGAACCCAGGGTCCTCCCCCTCCCCACAGGTACGGGGATGCGGTCCGGGAGATTGACGCCGGCATCGGGAGGGTCCTGCGCCTCCTGCAGGACCTGGGGGTCGCGGAGAACACGTTTGTCTTCTTCACATCTGACAACGGCGCAGCTCTCATCTCCGCACCCAAACAAGGCAGGTGCTGCGAGCAAACCAGGCTCCACCCAGGGCCCTCACACCCTACCCCACCCAGGCCGAGTGTGAGGGGCTCAGCCTGGGGCCGGCCTGGGCCTGGTCGCACAGGAGCCTGGCCCCCGTGTCCTGGGGGTACCCTCCTCCCTGGCCTTGCTTGGCCCAGGCCTTGTCCCCTCTCCCCAACTGCCGGGCATCTGGAGGGAGAGCTCGGGGTGCAGGAGGACGCGGCCTTCACACTGTCCTGGCTCTGCTGTGGACTGGCCCTGGGAGCATTTACTTCCCCGGGCCTCCCCGGTCAGCGCCTCTGTTCTAATCTCAGATGTAACACAGTGGCCATTGTCCACGGCTGGACACGCCTGCACCTTTTCCTGTGCTGGGGGGGCTCCCTCATTCTCTGGCCACCAGGCCCACTCCCACCCCTCAGAAGCGCCCTCACCGGGCCTGGGGGGAATGCCCCCACCCCCGCAGTGCTGGCCATTGGGGTCCCCATGCCATGCTCACTTCCAGACCCTACAGGCCCCCAGACCCTGGCCTCCCAGGCCTGTCAGTAAGTCGGGCTTTCCACCTCGTGGAGCGAGGTGGCTGCGCCTGGTCTCACTGTCCTGTAAGAGTTTCACGTCCCAGTGGTGACAGGTCTCTTCATCCCTCTCTTCTTGAGAGGCTGAGGCCCCGGCAGGGCCCTGCGCCCCTCAGCTCTGGAAGGAGGGCGGCAGGAAACCCCTGTCCCGCCTGCGTGGGGAGGCCCGGGGGGACCCCACATCCTCCCAGGGCAGAGGGGCTTCGGGCTCAGTTCTCCAGGGACAGTGACAGTGCTCTGGCCGAGCCTTCCTCCTCTCAGGAACCTTCCTCGTTTCCGGGAGCGACTGGGAGCATGCAGTTAGCCGGGACCAGGGCTGACTGCCCTCCGTGCCACCACGGCATGCTTCCGGGACCCCCTGCTCAGAGTGGGATGTGTCAGGACCCAGGACCTGCTCCCCGGGTGGGACCCAGGGGCCGATGCATTTTACTGGACTCCCCCAGCCCAGGCTCACAGGAGGCACCTGTGTGCAGTGACGCGTAAGTGGCCCGGCACCTGCCAGGCCTGTGTCGGGACTGTTTCATGGCCATGCTGAGAGGCCTTGTGTCTTTCGCTGACCGTGTGTTTGCGAGCTCGGTTAGTGTGCCGTTGCTCTCCACAGAGCTCGACCTTACAACCGCAGCTCCAGGGCATTTGCCTGGCGAGCCATCCCCAGGTGTTGTGAACTTGAACTTGAGGCCTGACTCAGGCTGGTCCTTCATCTCCACGACAGTCTCGGTGCCTCAGAATTCCAGCAGCCCCACCTCTGATGGGCCGGGCAGGGAGCCAGGTGGACAAACATGTCCCGAGGGTGAGTGCCCAGCAGGGCACCTGTGGCCCTGGGGCCTCGGGTCATGGTCTGAGGGGCAGTTCTCCCTCCCCAGGTGGCAGCAATGGGCCCTTCCTGTGTGGGAAGCAGACCACGTTTGAAGGCGGAATGAGGGAGCCTGCGATCGCGTGGTGGCCTGGCCGCATCCCTGCTGGCCAGGTGAGTCAGAGGCCTGGCCTCGTGCCAAGCCTGCAGTCCTCCTGTGGCGCGAAGACTTGGCCCCCTTGCTGGCCGGCTCCGTGTCCAGGCAACACTGAGGCCAGACGCCCGCTCTCCTGCACACGGGCCCCTCTCAGTCCCCTCATCCCCCATGGACAGCCGTGGGCCGTGAGAGCTCCATCAGGGGAGGAGGCATCCTGGCCAGCCTCGGGGCCAGTCTGGAGCCAGGCGGAGCTGAACGGGCTTGTTCCCTGCAGGACCTGTCAGGGCCTTGGGTGTGCTCACAGGCACCGGAACCCTGACGAGGGCGCAGAACCTCTCTTGGCAGTGTGTCTCCCCAGGCCACTGCTCAGGACACCCCCAGAGACAGCCTGCTGCGTCCCCGCTGCCCTCCCCTCCTCATAGCCCCTCACTCTGCCCACCCTTGGCCTCGGCCTTCCCTAACCGGGAGCCTGGGTTCTGACCCAAGGCAAGCGTTTGTAAAAGCGCGTGTCACCTTTCTCCCCCGACAAGCTTCCCTGAGAGCCCTGTTCTCAGCACTGGTGTCGGCTCAGTCTCACGGCAGCAGCACTAGGAAAGGTGTCTGTGTGTCCTGTCGCTGCTGAGACAGTCCCCACGCTCAGCGGCCAGAACAGCACCCTCACCCTCTCAGTCGGGAGGTCGGAGTCCAGCTGGGCCTCATGGGCGGAAGCCCAGGTGTCACAGTCCGGTCCCTCCTGGAAGCTCCAGGGGAGAGTCGTTTCCTCGTCTTTTCCAGCTTCTGGGCTTGTGGCCCCTTCCTCCATCACCCAGGGTGGCCGTGGCCAGTCAAGTGTCACCCCGTCACTCTGACTCTGCCCTCCTGCCCCCCCCCCACTGTTAGGACCCTGGGGTGACACTGGGCCTGCCCGGGGATCCAGGCTCCACGCCCTGTTCTAAGTCAGCTGGTTGGCGGCCTGGAGTCCCCTTTGTGTGAGGAAATGGTCCCCAGGCTTGGGGTGTGGATTCTCCTGCAGGGGTGTTGTTTTGCCAGCCATCATCACGTTCCCTCCCCACCACCGTCACCACCACCATCACCATCCCACCTGCTAACCAGCTGAGGCCCCGTGAGAGGAGGGCACATTGGGCCTCCCCGCTGGCAGGCGGCAGGTCTAGGAGCTGAGCCTGGGGAGGCCCTCCTCCTCCGCCACAGCCTCTCCCTCTTGGGATGGTCCCCACGGGACCCTCTCCCCGTCCCCTCTGCCCGTGAGAATCGCTGTCTGCCCTCGCCTGCCTGGCTCCCGGCCACCCTGGGCCCTCCCTGCTCCGCCCTCTGCCACGTCCCTGGGCTGCGGGCCTGCGCCCTGTGGAACGGCAGGGGTCTCACTGAGATCACCTGACGTTCGTCCTCCCAGCTTCAGGTACTCAGCGCCCCCTGCACGCCCGGCTGGCGACTTCGTCGTCCGTGGCTTTTGATTCAGAGCTGAATCTTGAAGGTGCTGCTGACAGCCTCCAGACTTGGTGCCGCGCGCCCACGGCAGACGGGCTGCGTTTCCTTGAACACACTGTGCCCGTCAAGGGCTTCTGTGTTTCACACGGGGCCGCTTCCCTGAGCCTCCCGGCTGCTCCGCGCCGGCTCAAGCACGTCAGCTGCGCCCACTTCCCGCGCCGCTCCTTACTTGTGCCAGACACCGAAAGTAGCTAGAATTTTTTTCTTTTGGTCTACAAAAAAGAAGGCAGGAAGGGAGGGAAGCCCCCAGAAGGCAGGGGTGCGGTCACCGTGTCTCACTCCTCCCCCTGCGGAGGCCCCACGGAGCGCGTGACCCACACGCCGAGCTCCGTGCCCTCACTGGACTGCAGGACCAGACGCTGCGGGTGGGCTTGGTCTCCCCATGGGGTGTCTCCTCGTGGAGGGTCCCCCTGGCTTGGGAAGTGCCAGGCTGGGGGAGGCGAGGTCCCGGCTGACAGTGGGCATCCCCCAGACCCGCCAGTGGGCTCCCCGGGTCCTACTGCTGCCCTGGCCCGCGCCCCGAGCCAGACTTCAGGAGCCCGGGCAGCGCTCGCTGAGCACGTAGGGCAGGGGCGTGCGTCCAGGGGGACCCGCGGGCGCGGGGGCCGGCTCTGCGGAGTTGGACCGTTCAGCTTGGTTGGGCACATCCGCCCTCCCGGCAGCGGCCCTCCTCCTCCCGGCGCTGTGCGTGCTGCTCCGGGGCCTCAGTCTTGTCTCCTCCTGCACTCGTGCCTGACTTGGGATGGCCACAGACGGCCCTGCAAGGCAAGGCCTGCGGGCATCTCCCTGGGGGCTGTGTCACCTCCTCCCTTCTGTCTAGTTCGTTCGCAGCCACGGCAGAAGTCAGAGCTTGGGAACCGGGGTGGGACAGGGCCTCAGCTGCCCTGGGGCCAGACGGGCCAGTTTGAATCCCGACTCGACCCCTGACCTCCCCTCGGCCACTCTCCATGTGAGGTGTGTGCACACACGCGTTTCTCGGGCAGGGAATTCCTGCGTTCTGCGTGCATGGACACTGCAGGCTGTGGCCGCGCATGTGTGTAACTCTCATACCACTGCAGACATGCCTGGCAGCAGAAAGCCATGTGCCGGGGACGTGGCCCTAGCCAACATCTGGGCCGGGTGGGCATCCTGAGTGCATCTGGGTCATGTCCATTGCAGGTGAGCCACCAGCTGGGCAGCATCATGGACCTCTTCACCACCAGCCTGTCTGTCGCAGGCCTGGAGCCACCCAGTGACAGGGCCATCGACGGCCTGGACCTCCTCCCGGCCATGCTGCAGGGCCGGCTGATGGACAGGTAGGTTCTGGCCGGGCCCTTGTCCTGCCCCGCACCCAGCACCTGGTATGAAGTCCAGCTGGCCAACAAAGCAGGTGTCCTCCCCCAGCTGGCTGGCAGAGAGGGTGGGACCCGGGGACTTTATGGCATGAGCCACACAGTGGGGTGGAGGGGCCTGTTCCTGCCTGCGGTGTCCCTCTCCCTGCCTCAGGCCCTCACCAGCTGTCCATGGCCTCAGAAGCCCAGCCTGTCCACCTCTGCGCTGGAAGTCTGTCCAGAGTCAGTTGCTCTAGCCCAAGCTGCTACTGTTTTGCTCAAACAAAATGGGTTTCCTAGGCTGCTGAGAAAGGACGTGAATTCTGAAACGCAAAGAGAGGAGTGGGAGCAGGTGTAGGCTGGGCACGGACGACTCGCTGTCTGTCTTGTCTTGAAGCCTGGCCTGAGAGCTTGTTCCCGCCACCATGGTCCCCCCCAGCCCACCTGCCAGGCCAGGCACCGCCACCCTCACCCGGCCTCCCCAGGGCTGAGGGTGAAGGGTGGCCGTGGGCTCCCCCACAGCCTGGGGGCCTTGGCAGTCCCTGCGTGGTCTCAGCACGGTCGCGTCTGTAGAGCTTCACCCCTGACCTCACTCAGAGGTGGGAGCCTTGCTCACCTTACCCTTCCTGTCCCCATGATAGGCCGATATTCTATTACCGCGGCAACACGTTGATGGCGGTCACCCTCGGCCAGTACAAGGCCCACTTCTGGACCTGGACCAACTCCTGGGAGGAGTTCAGACAGGTAAGGGGCTCAGGCCCTGTGGACTCTCTTCCCCACGACCCGTCCTCCAGGAGGACGCGGGTGACCAGAGTGGTGCCAGAGACCTCTGTGCCCCCAGCTTGCGTGTTTACCTGCTGTGGAGGAGTTGGGGGCCATGTGGGAGAGCTGCGAGGACCCCCTCACCCAGGCCACCCAGAGCCTGGGGGGGGGTGAGGCCTCAGGGCAGCTCAGCCCAGACCCAGGTCTGAAGCCTCAGGGGCCCAGATGGACCCCGGGCCTCCCCTGCCCTTTGCTCTCATCCCCTCACCAGGCCCGCTAGGTGCTCGGTGGCCCTGAGAGGCTGTCATGGCGTCTGCTTCCCTGTGCCTGCCCAAGGGCCTGCCGGTGAAATGCTGCTGCCCCAGAGAGCCGGGCACAGCCCGGGGTCCAGAGTCCCATCCCCGTTCCCACCCCACCCCTGTGCCCACGCGGCTCCCTCCCAGGTCCCTCAGCCCCAGCCCTCCCAGCGCCTAGGTCTGCAGACGCAAGAACAGCTGGCTCACGTGCCTCAGGTGGAAGGAAGGCCGTTCAAGTGAACGAGGAAGCTAAGTGCTGGGGCCCTCGCACAGACTGGGTGCAGGCCGCACGGTTGGTGGGTCCCCGGCCTGGAGCCCAGGCGGGGCGGGCAGGCAAGGTGCTGCTGTGGGCGCGCCTGGACCAACACCGCGCCACTGCCTCGTGTAGACGCAGGCAGCGTGGTGGCCCTGGGGGACAGCTGTGCGGCCTCCCCTCCCCCTCCCCAGGCCCCCTCCCCATCACATACGCCTCACTCCCTGGGTTTCCGGTGCTGGCTGCTCGAGGGTCGGGGGGGGGGGGTGTCCAGCTGCGCAGGGGTGGCTGGCCTTCTGGAAGCGACCCCTCGGGCCCCCTTGAGGGCAGGTCTGGTCAGGCCCGCCCTGCACCCAGGCCGGAGTCCAGAGGGCCAGAACCTCCTGCAGAGAGGGCGACAAGAAGCCTGGAAGGCCCTGCAGGCAGAGCCTAGCCACCTGCGCGCCTGCCCTGCCCTGCCCTCGTCCATGTGGGGTCAGCACGCATCAGGAGCTTGGCCGGCGACAGCTCCGCGTGGGGCTCCGTGGGGTGCACCGCTCCTGGTTCCTGAGGCTTGTCTGTGGGGCCCCTGGGTTGGCTTGGTCTGCACGCCTCTGTCTTCTTGGGCGATGAAGCCCAGAGAGCCCACTCCTCCACCCCACGCTGGCGTCCGGGGCCCCTTGTGGGAGGGCAGCTGCCCCGACACGGGGCCCGCGGTGGGTGCGCACCTTGTGGCTCCGTCCGGATGCCGAGGGGTGCCTGCGTGCAGCTGTGGTGACCCTTCTCCCTCCAGGGACCAGAAAGGCCGAGGGGATATGTGAAGTTGGGAGGAAGGGACCCCAAAAACTATGACAGTAGCCTCTCGGTCATTTACAGGCCCCACGCCCCAGGGAGACTGGTCCCCCTCCTCCTGGCCCTTCCAGACAACTAACGCAGCCCGGGGCCTGGGGGTGCAGCATAGCTGGGGCTGACTCAGGTCTGGGGTCCCCAGGTGCAGGGCTTTTCCCAACACCAGACCTGGTGCCACTGTCCCCGACAAGCCCCTGACCCTCCTCCCTCGTGGGGCCTGGTGCCCGCACGGCCTGCATTTCTGGACTAAATCCCAGGAACGCCTAGCAGGCTTGCCCTCCCTCCTTCCCCCCTCGAGAGCCAACGCTGTGGTCGCCATGGCCGGGTCTGGGCAGGGCTCCCCGCGCCCCTCTGTCCGCTCAGCTGCGATGCCCCCAGGGCAAGGCCTCCCTCCCCAGACACCAGCTGTAAGAGAAGAGCCCTGTGCTAATTAGCGGGATCTTAATTAAATAAGCTTATTTGATTTGCATCCAAATTATAATTTGTGTCATCTGTGTGGACTTGGATTCCTCTCCATTGACTGCTCCGCTTTCTCATGTCAAATGTGATTGTTTCTGCCACCACTGAATCCATTTTTGTCTGCTCCCAGAAGGTCAGAGGATCACCCACTTAGGGCCCACCCGTGGGTCTGATCTTGGCCGCCCTCAACAGCCCAGATCCCAGCCGCTGACTCGGGAGTCTGCAGTTCAGTGCAGACAAATGGGATTTCATGGGCTCCCAACTTCCCTGCTTTACTGACTGGCTGTTCTCAAGACACACGGGTGTTAGGGTGACCGCCCATCGCACTGCACTGGTGGTGCCCGTGGGAGAAGCAGGCGGCACTCGTCTGTCTCCAGCCTCGTTTTAGGGTTAATGTGCATGATCATGGCGCCTCTCCAGACCCTGTAAACAGTGTCCCACGTCGGCTGGAGGCTAGTGCCCAGTGCATCTGGATGGCAGTGCCTGGCTTCGGCCGACTGCCCCTGGACGGCAGCAGGCCTTTCCCTGAGCCAAGTCGGGGAGCCCCAGTGGGCAGCCTCCGGGCCAGCTCAGCTGCCCTCCCCACCTTTCATTTCAGGGCGTTGATTTCTGCCCCGGACAGAACATCTCAGGGGTCACCACCCACACACAGGAAGAGCACACGAAGCTGCCCCTGATCTTCCATCTGGGACGAGACCCAGGGGAGAGGTACCCCCTCAGGTGAGAATGGGGCACGCTGCGCCCGCCCCGCCCCCCCCACCGGGCCTCGTGCCCCCTCCTTGCACGGCCTCCAGCGATGGCTGAGGGGAAGGGGAGGGTCCAGGAGCGGGCTGGACGAGGACCTCTCCCCATTGCCCCCCACACCCATGGAGGCGGTGACACCAGCCTGGGTGCCCGTGGGGCTCCTTTGCCTGGGATGGGGCAGCACCTCCCGGCGAGGCTCCCAGGGGCCTCTGCTGACACTGGGGCACTTGGGGGACTTCCTTCCTCAGTGGCATCTCCCTGCTGGGGCTTTGTCCAGCTCAGGCCTGGGTCTGTGGGTAGGAGACTCAGATGGTACCATGGATGAAATAGTGTCCCCCACATCTGTCTGCCAGGACCTCGCAGTGTGGCCTTACTTGAACCAGGGACTGCAGAGGTTATCGGTTTAGGTGAGGTTTGAACTTAGGTCAGGGTGGCCCTGAAGCCAATGACTTGTGTCCTTATATTTGAGACACAGATGCAAGGGAGAGGCCGTCTGAGGACAGAGGTAGAGGTTGGAGTGATGCGGCCACAAGCCCAGGGACACCTGGAGCCCCCCAGAGCTGGAGGGGCAGGAAGGCCCCTCCGTAGAGGCTCGGGAGGCGGGGTGCAGCCCTGTGACCCCTGATTTCAGACTCTAGACTCCAGGGCGAGGATGAATTCCTGCTGCTCAAGCCCCTCCCCCAGCCTGTGGCCATCTGTTGCCAGGGCCCCAGGACACGCACTCAGGCGGGAGCTGGGAGCACCTGTGGTCACCACAAGTCTGGGAGGTCTGAGCCCAGGGCTAGGGCTGGGGGTTAGAACCAGACTGAGTCCAGGGGAGACGCAGCCTGTGAGCCTCGCCCGCCTGGAAGTCTCTTTGGAGCCGAGGCCCAGCAGGACCACCTGGAGCAGGCTGCAGGCAGTGGTCCCGCTCCCCAGCCCAGCTCCAGCCCAGCGTAGTTTCACAGCCACGCGGATGTCCTCTCCCTCTCGCGTCCCAGCAACACCTGTTTGCTGCCTCTGACTTTTGTCCAGCCAGGCCATGGTGGGGGCACACAGTCCCAGCTCCGGCAGCCCCCAAAGCCCTTCTCCCATCTCACAGACGAGGAGGACCTGGGGGAGGAGATAAGGAGAGTCGTCTGAGCCCCGCTGCTGACAGCAGACACACCGAGGTGGCTCCCAGACACAAGTGCCCCCTGGAAGGTGGCAGCAGCGAGTGGGAGCCTGGCCCAAAGCCATGCCCCGCCTCAGCAACCCCCGAAGTTCACGGCCCTGGGGTCTGCCTCTCAGGGCTGTGGCCAGGACATGGGAACACACCTACCAGTGTGCTCCCAGTAGACCCCCACCCTCACCGTTGGGGGGCACTGCCCTGCCCCAAGAAGAGGGCCCTGCCCAAGAGGCTCCTGACACACCCCTGCTCCCCCAGAAGCCCGTGGCCCCACGTACCATGGGGAGACCATACAACTTGCCCAAGGTCACTCTAGGGGGACACAGGGCTCTGGGCAAGATAACCCTGGAGCCGCCGCCTGGCCCTGAAAGGCTCAGATGAGTGCCGGGCCTCCCAAGCGTCCTGCAGGCACTCACACAGAGAAACCCTTCCACCCATGCTGTTGCACAGAATCCTGGAGAGACACGAAACAGGCTGGAGACCTGGCTGTAAAAAGCATGTGGGTTGAATGTGCGGTGATTGCCACCAACGGAGCAGGGGGTGGGGGGCCCGGGAGCCACACGGTCTCAGGAGCATTAGAGACACGGGCAGGACCAGCCACTCTGGGGAAACAAAACTAGGCCACGGGGACTACAAGGGACCAAGAGTGAGGACAGAGCCCAGGGCCCGCAGAGGCCTGTGCAGCTTGGGGAGCCCATGACAACTCCCCTGCTGGAGTGGCTGAAGGGCGGCTGCAGGGTTGCAGCTAGTGTCCCTTGTCACAAGGCTCTGCCTGAACCCTCGTTCACTGGGCAGTTCCCGGGGTGCACGCCTCCCTCTGGGCCAGATGGGCAGGCAGGTGGGGCTGTAGTCCCGGCCGGCCGCTGTAGCTGTCTCCTGCCGGGAGGCTGCTGGAGTGGGCTCCCTGCGGGCCCGGCGCTGGTCCCCCCAGCGCCCCCGACCCCTAGCCTCCCTGGGTGGGCTGCCCTACTCGCTGTTCCTCCCTCCACCTGGGTGACCCGGTGCCCTTGCCTGCAGCGTTGCCAGCACCGAGTACCTGGACGCCCTTCATAGAATCACCTCCGTCGTCCAGCAGCACCAGGAGACCTTGGTCCCCGGACAGCCCCAGCTCAACGTGTGCAACCAGGCGGTCATGGTAAGTGGTTTACATGTGGTGGGGGGGCATCCCAGGGCCGGGTGAGTGCGGTTGCTTCTGCTCTCAACCAGGAGCTGTCGGAGGCCGCACCGAGTTCTGGCAGCCGAATGCCTCGTGGAAGTGCAGCCTTCCCGTCACAGGCAGGGGGACCTCTGGGCAGCATGGCGGGACCCCAGCAGGGAGTGTGCTTCCCAAGGCTGCTGGAGCTGCAGGCTGGATCCCCACTTCCTGCCACTGCTCTGTCTCAGTCCTCACCGCAGTGGTGAGGGGAGCACTTGGCCCCTCTGCAGGTGCAGGACAAGCCAAACCCGTGTGGGAAGTGGGGTGTGGACACGCTGAGTGGATGGCCTGGCGTGCAGCCCATGGGCCACCTCCCAGCACGGCTGACACGGGTCCCAGCCCCAACAGACCTCATTGATACGTGAGGAGCCCGTCCGCAAGTCTGTCCCTTAGCTGGGGTCTGTATAGCCCCCTGCTCCACAGAGATGGGTGATCTCATGTCCCCAAGGCAGAAGCTCCAGCAGCACCCCAAAACCCGCAGAGCAAAGCCGGTGGCTTAGCCCGGCTTCTAGCCCATCGGCCCTTCTCCCCCCATACCCAGCTCTCCAGACCCGCCTGGCAGCCTGCTCTGTGGGCTGAGTCTCCAGGTGACTCAGAAACCAAGGGGGTCCTAGTGACCTGAGGGGTGAGGAGGAGTGATGGACCTGGACAGGCACTACCACCACCTCCTGGCCACAGCAGGAACTGTGGCAGCCAGGCCACCCCTGGAACATGAGAAAGTGGGGACCCCCTTCCCCACCAAGTGAGCTAAACGCCCTGGACCAGGGCAGGTTGACCTCCAGGCTCTGAAGCGAGCACCGCCACCAGAGAGGTGCAAGGCCTTCCCCTGTGTGTGGACACATGTGGATGTGCAAAGCCCTCCCTAGTCCCCATGCCCTGCCAGGGCCCCTCCACACACAACCCAGGCCAGTGGGTGAGGACTCTGGGTGGTGTCCTCTGCTCTCAGGGACAAGAGCAGGCCCCACCGCTGCATCAGAAACCCTCCCCAACCCCCAGACTCACAGGCTGGGCCCAGAATCTTCATTCTGCGTGCTCCCGGCCTCTTCCTCTGCTCTGCCTCAAAGGTTGGGAACTGCTTCCTTACCTGAACCTGGCCCGCTGTGACCACAGGGCCACCTGCTGCCCCCGGGGGTGGGGGGAGCTTCGCCCATGGCTCTCACTGGCTCTGATGCCCCAATTCAGTAACACACAGATTCTGAGGGTCTGGTGGGGTGGGCAAGTGCCCCCCAGGGTGATTTCGGCACCTCTTGGGTGGGGACACAGCAGAACCAGGATGGCTCCCTCTTAGGGGCACAAGTGCCCAGTTCTGTTGCCAGGAAAACAGCCACACTGGAGCAGGTTAGTTCTCCCTGGGGCGCTGAGGCCGACACCTGCAAAGCTTTCCATGGGAAGTCTGGCCAGACCCCCTGGAACCCGGCTCCTCCCCTCCCGCAAGACGCAGCGGGATAACCGGCAAGCCCTGTCAGTGACAGGCTGTGCGGGCCGGTGCAGAGCCAGGCGGCTCCTGTGCCGGCCTCAGGCATTGCGCTGAGTGGCCTCCAGGCGAGGTGGAGACAGAGGTGGTTTCCACGCTGTGGCTGGGCCATCCTGGTCTGGCAGGTCACAGGCCTGGGCAGGGCAGTAGTCTGCAAACTGCTGAGTCCACAGATGCCTGGAATAACTGTTCTCTCTGGATTTTCATTACCCAGAACTGGGCACCCCCCGGCTGTGAAAAGTTAGGGAAGTGCCTGGAACCCCCAGAGTCTGTCCCGGAGAAGTGCTCCTGGCCCCACTAGCACCTCCTTGGGCTCCAGCGAGGTCCAGGATCTCCAGACCCTGCAAGTGCCGGCGGCTAGGAAGGCTCCGGCCTCAGGGCTGCTGTGCTGGAAGAGCACCAAGGGTCCTGTGCCAGACGGACGCCACCTGCTGCGCTTACCTGAGCCGGGCCCTGGAGTTACTCCTCGGTCACTGCCGCCTCAGGCCCAGAGCAGCCCCTGAACTGGATGCTGCCCAGCGGGTCTCAGGACCCCTGTGCAGCTCATGCCCTCCCCTTCTGCTCCAACTACCTCCCGGCTGGCCCCAAGTACTTCAGGCCTGGTGTCCAGGGCAGCCATGACAATCCTGTGTCACCCCTTGGCGCTGTGCAGAGGGGATACCCTGGCATCGCCCACGGTGGGGGACTGGGAACATGAAGGGGAGGAGGCCACGGGCCTCCCTGACCCAGACCCTCCACAGCCAAGTGGGGACAGCTGATGCCACCCCTTCCTTAGAGATCCAAGCCCCCCACGCCTGACCCCAGCACACTCTGGGGCCTGTCTGCCTCACAGCTGCCCTGCCGACCCTCCCCTCGGGCCCAGGGTGGCAGAGCTTAAGGATAAGCCAGTTCACCAGCGAAATCACAAGAGCCCTGTACAGACTCCAGCACCCTCGCCCTGAAGGCCCCTGGACCATTTCAACCCCGAGTGGGGCTTCCACTCTGCAGACTGTCATGCCAAATCTGTACTGGTGTAAGATTGGGGAATTACGAAGAAAACAGTTTTAGAATAAAGTAACACATTTAAGCAGCCTTTTTTCAAAATGAGATTCTATTTTGGGGGAAGTTGCCCCCTCTGGGCACCATGGTGGCGGCGGAGTGGGATGGCACTGCCGCCCCAAGGCTGAGGGAGGGGTGCTGCGGCCGCCCCGGCTAAGCATCCCGTCACTCCCTCCTCCCCACCCTGCCGAGAGTCCAGCCGGGCTGGGAAGGGCTACCTCCCACTGCGGGCCCTGCGGGAGCCGGGCATCAAAGGCCCGGGCTTGCCCCTCTGGCTCGCCCCTCCGCGGGCCGCTGGTCCTCCCTGAACTGCTCCCCAGCTCCGGCCCTCCCCTCCAGGCCGCTGCACAGCACTCCCGCTCGGGACCGCTCCGAGCCCGGCCGAGCCCCCTGCGCCCCGTGCGCGCGCCGGCGCCCTCGCACCGCGCTGCAGCTCAGTCAAGACCCGCCCGGGAGGGAAGGAAGAACGCGCGAGGCTGCGGCGGGGTGAGTGCGGGCCTGCGTGGACGCCGTGTTCCGTCAACCCTGACTCGCACCTGGGCCCCGCGCGAACGTCCCTGAGGCGGGGACGCCTGTGTTCAGGGAACAAGAAACAAGCACGAGTGTATAGGCCGGTGGCACTTAAGAGTCGACGAAATACCAGTACCTCCTACAGGAGACGGGTGGGCCCCGCCCCCGGGCCTGGCCCTGCCCACCCTCCTGCGCAGGCGCGGAGCCTCCGAGTCCGCCCGGCCCCGCCCCCCACGCAGACGCCCGGCTGCCGAGCGCAGAGCCCGCCCCTCGTGTCCGAGACACGTGCGGAGCCACGATGGCTGACCCCGAGCTGCAGCTGGTGGCGCGGCGCATCCGCAGCTTCCCCGACTTCCCCATCCCGGGCGTGCTGTTCAGGTACGGGCGGACGGACCGAGGGACGGACGGGGCTCCGTGGCCAGGGCTGTGGGGGCGCGGTGGGCTCTGCGTGGGCCCGGGAGTCACCAGGCCTGACCTCGCGTACCAGGGACATCTCGCCCCTTCTGAAGGACCCCGACTCCTTCCGCGCCTCCATCAGCCTCCTGGCGAATCACCTGAAAAAGGCCCACGGCGGCAGGATCGACTACATCGCGGGCAAGTGGAGCGGCGGGCGTCCGCCGGGTCCCCGGACCCACCCCGGACTCTACCGCGTCTGCCCGGCACCATGAGGGCGCGGTGGCGGGGTCCTTTCTCCTGGGCAAGGCAGACCGGGGGAGGGAGGCCCCACTTCTGCTTGGGGGAGGGCACTGGGGAGGGTCCTTCAGGGACCTGCGGGAGGCCCCAACGGTACCTGGGTTGTAAGGACAGACTCGCTACCCGACCCTTTGCAGCCTGAGAGGAGCGACAGGCCCCTCCAGCGGCCTGGGAATGGCCGCAGCCGGGTGGGTGCGGGCGCGAGGCTGAGGGCAGACCCCCCATGGTTCCTGGTTCCTAGCCCTGAACAGGTGGGGCCACACAGCAGCATTTCCCCCGAGTGGTCTGGCCAGAACCCACTGGGTCGAGCATGCTTTCTGGCTGCCTTCTGATAGTGGACGTTAGGCCTCTGCTGTGTGCCACGCCCTTTACCCAGTAGCCGGTTTCAGGAAAGCTACTTTCCTGAATCTTGTCTTAGTGAAAGGCAGGTCCCTGTGTTCCCTGAGGGGCCACGGGGGTGGAGTGGGGGTGGGGTGCCCGAGTTGGATCCTTCCCTCACCAGGCTTCCCCATCACGGCTCAGTCCACCACAAGGCATGGCCAGTGCCCAGTCACTGCCTCTCCTTCTGGACTCGGGAGTTCCTGGGGAAGACACTGCCTTTAAGGATGACTTAAGTGTCTTTTAAGTTTTATGGTTACCACCAGCCACTGGTGACCAGCTGAGCTTTGGAGAGGTCGGGTGACTTGCCCGATGCCATGTGACTATCTACTCAACCTTGTAGGGAGTTTTCCAGCATCCAGCAGTCCCTATGCATGATAGGTAACTCTGTCCACATTCTCCAAGTGGATGGGTGTCATCGGCCCTTCAGCTGTAGCTAACAGGGCCATGTGTCTTGTGTCATGGTGGTGACTGGCTGCCACTGTCCAGCCCTGATCCATGGGGACCCCAATCCTGCTGTGCCATGCGGCTGCCCCCCAACACCCCAGGTTTCCCCGACAGGCCTAGACTCCCGTGGCTTCCTGTTTGGTCCCTCCCTGGCCCAGGAGCTGGGCTTGGGCTGCGTTCTCATCCGAAAGCGAGGGAAGCTGCCAGGCCCCACTGTGTCCACCTCATACGCCCTGGAATATGGGAAGGTGAGAAGGCTGGGGGCTGCCTCCGTGGACCCTCCATCCCCAAAAGGAGAGTCATGGACTCCAGTGGAGCTGCCATGCTTGGAGTGGACAAGGGCGCTCAGAGAGGCTGAGAATCTGGGCCAGGCTGACACAGCCAGGAGACTGGGTGGGTTGGAACAGGGGCCCATGCTCTGCACTCCCAGGCCACTTTTTGTAAACTGCAGGTCACGTGCCCACTTCCATTCACAGGCTGAGCTGGAAATCCAGAGAGACGCCCTGGAACCTGGACAGAAGGTGGTGGTTGTGGATGATCTGCTGGCCACTGGTGGTGAGAGTCTCCCCCAAGCAAAGAAGCCTGCTGGGGTTGGGGGAGTTTGTCTTGGCACATGTGAGAGGTCGGTCCCTGCCACCTCTTCCTTCCCCAGCCTCACCCTGTCTCCCCTGCCAGGGACCATGCGCGCAGCCTGTGAACTGCTCGGCCAGCTGCAGGCCGAGGTGCTAGAGTGTGTGAGCCTGGTGGAGCTGACCTCACTGAAGGGCAGGGAGAAGCTGGGGGCTGTGCCCTTCTTCTCGCTCCTGCAGTACAAGTGACCCCAGCCAGGGCCCACACCTAACTGCAAGGGGAGAGGGCTGGCCTTGGTGCCAGTGACCCCCCCACTGGCCAACAGGGGCCCTGGCTGCCCGCCTGGACTTTTTTCTGTCCCTATGGCTGAGTCTCCAGGCAGGTTGCTGCCTGGAGCCCTCCTGTGGGTTCTGGAAGTGCCAAGGCCTGGAGCTGGTGGCTGGAGCCAGCCAAACCCAGGCCACTACAGGCGTGTCTACAGTGCAGTGAGAATATGAATAAACAACTTTCTAGAGCAGTGTCTCCTTCCCAGTGTCCAGGGTGGAAGGTGCAAAGGCCCCCCGGCGGGCTGAGCACTTGGTGACATTAGCAGTTGGGAGTCATCACTCACTGGGGGAGTCATCTGAGCACAGTAGGGCTTCCCCTGCTGCTGTAACTCGTCACACCGATGTGCAGACTTAAAACAACTTTATCTTACAGCTCTAGAAACCAAGTACAAAAACCAAGGCATGAGTCGCAGGGCTGGTTTCTGGAGGCTCCAAGGAGGACCTGGGAGGGCCAGTTCTGGGCTTTCCCAGCTCCTAAAGGCACCTGTGTTCCCCAGGCTCGTGGCCCCTGCCTTCATTTTCCAATCTCAGATTCTGCATGTCTTCCTGTTGAGAGGACCCTGCATCCACCTGGAGAGCACTTGTGGACAACTGGGAGGGTTATTCCACTAATGGGATCCCCTCTCCCTGACCCCACTTCCTTGCACCCTGTATACAGGGGGGCCCACAACACTGGCTGGAGACCCTCGAGCCCAGCAGCCAGAGCCCAGGCGACCCTCCTGGGGACTCTGGACAGGGAAAGCAAAGTGCGTCGTCTTCTAAAGGGAGTAAGGCCCAGGTACAGAGGCCAGGCTGTGTTGGCACGCCCACCAGGCTCACAGGGCAGCCTCTGCACGGGCAAGGCGGGCCAGCTGCGCCGTGACGCCCGCCAGGTCAGCGGCCTTGTCCAGCTTGACGTAGATGTCAGTGCGGATGCGGTGGAGGCTGAGCCAGTCGGGCAGCAGCTCGGAGAGGAGCCGCACATGTTTCTCCATCTCCTCTGTGGAGGGAGGGGATGTGTGAGGCTGGGCCCGCAACCCATCTCCGCCTCGCAGGTAGACTTGGAGGCCTCCCGTGACAAGGTAGGGAAGGACTCATGCAGTGACCACAGCCCCACCAAGGTGACCCCCCACTGAGCACCACCTGCATCCCAGCCCACAGAGACACTGCAGCGGGAGGCTGCCTGCAGCTCAGAGGGCCTAGAGGCCTCAGAGGGAACAGACGGTCCTGTGGGGCCTTGGAGCCAGCGAAGGGACTGCAGAGGCAACAAGGCTGGGGGGTGGGGAGGGTGTGCAGGCTCTCAAGCCCAGGGGGCCAGGTGCAGCCTTAGGAGGGGACCCTGAGGGCACTGCGCCCACCCTCTCCCAGGACACGGAACCCTGGGGAGGGGCCCTGCACACACCGTGGCTCATGGCCATGCTGTAGCTGCCCACCATTCTGGCACAGGCCGCCTCCATGGTGAGTGCCGGCTTGCGCTCTGACACGAAGATGTTGCGCAGCACGTGGGCCAGCACGGGCAGACGCTCTAGCTGCTGCAGCCGCTGCTCCTGCTCCGGGCACCGTGTCATCTGTGCCAGCTGCTTCTGTGCCTCCTTGGCCCGAATCTGCAGTGGGCACAGGGCAGTTAGGGGATGTCCGGCCTCACACCCCCCACCCCACCCCCGGGGACACTCACCCGCTCCAGCAGGGCCTGGGACACCCCCTTCAGGGCTGCAGGCGCAGTGGTCGGTGGGGTGGCTGGCAGCGCCAGGCTGGGGGACCCAGGGCTGCTAGGCTGGGCCGTGCGCAGGGCCAGGTCACTCAGGGCCTTCTCCATCTGGGGCAGGTCAGAGGGGAGAGATCAGGGGAGGCTCCTCACGCTCCATCTGCGTGGACCCAAGTCCAGGTTCACCCCGGCACATAAGGGGCCTGTACCCATTGCCCTGGGGCAGAGCCAGCTGTAGGTGGTGCGCCAATCAGGGAGGGCACGTCCCACCACGGAGACCCACGGCCAAGGGTGGAGCCTGTCAGGTGCCAACTTGGGGGTCAAGCTGCCCCACCCCGGGCTCACCTTGGGTGACATCAGGCTGCGGGCACGGGCCAGCACCTCCTGGGCAGTGGCCACCTTCACGGCGGGCGGCTGGGGCAGCTCGGCTGGCTCGATGTCAGGCACTTCGTCCACGTTGAAGCGGGGGTGCCAGCGTGTCAGCTGGTCCTCAGGCACTTCCATGGGGGGATTCAGGGAGGCCAGGAAGGCCTGTTGTGGGGGGAAACCAGGTGACCATGGGCATGTCTGTGTGAGGGTGAGCAGGGCTGTCCAGGTTCCTGTCCCAGCTAGGCAACCTCGGGCACAGCATAGAGCACTTCCAGCACCCAGCCAGCCTCCCAGGGCCCGAGGCCATAGCCCCAAGTCCCCTGCTCCTCTGCTAAGAGCCAGGGTCCCCATCCAGCCCCCACCCACCCATCGTAGAAGACGGCGGTGAAGCCTGGTTAGGAGGAAGACTTTAGAACACAGCCTTGAGGGGAGCCAGTCTCCTGCTGGGTCAGATGGGGCCCTGACGGCAGGGCGCCTCCTACAACTCGGCAGGGCGCCTCCTACAACTCGGAATGAGCTGTCATCCACCAAGGACTGCCTGCTCACCCTGTGATGCTCCCGGACACGCGCCACCAGATTCTGGCTGAAGACCTGGCGCCGGTGCAGCAGGCATGATGCCGTGAGCTGGGGGGCTGGGCTGCCAGACTCTGTGGGGAGAGTCCAGGCCTGAGCCCCAGGCCCCATGACCATGGGTCTCAGGCGAGGCTCAGTGCCCTGACGCCTCAGACCCTCACTTAAAAAACCGTGCAGCGTCACAGGCAGGGAAACCGAGGCTCGGTACACTCACGTGGGTCCAGCAGTGGCTCGATGGTAAGCTGGTAATCAGACCGCCTGACGCCATCCTTGAAGGTGGGGAGGAGGCGTTCCTGGCGGAAGCGGTAGGACCCGGGATACACGGTTTTGATTTGGCCCACGTTGCGCTCCTCAAAGCGCCTACGGGACAAGGGTGCGGGGGTCAGAGCTGGGTTGGGGGCACAGACTCCAAGGGCGGACCCTGGCCCCCGCTCACTTGCGCATCATGTCCTGGACGCCCCGCTTGACCTTGGCGAAGGTCACGGTCTCGGAGCGGTTGTGGAGCATGCCCACGATGGTGTCCATGCTGCGGAACATCTCGGCCAGCACCTGGTACTTGTAGGGCAGCACGAGGCCCGGGGGCCCCGGCTGGGCCAGGGTGTGGAAGCGCTGGTAGGCAGGCACCTTCTCTCCACTGCCAGGGAGGGAGCCAGGCCTTGAGTGAAGCACCAGACCCACCCCATCCAGCACCCGTCCAGGCAGAGTGGCCCGGGAGACCCCAGGACACACCACACACCGGTTTACAAAGCCCTGCACGCTCACCATCTCCCTATCATGAGCACTGTCAGGGATGGAGACAGAAAAATGTGGCTTCAAACCCAGCTGTCACCCAGGGAGATCCCTGGCCACCCCCAGCCCTGGCTTCCTTGTCTCTAAGAGGCATGTGATGACCAGATGACCAGGGGAGGACAGACGTGGGACCAGGCTGCAAGTACCCAGTAACTCCTGGCCATCAAGATGGTCTCAAGTTCATAAGGCCCACAAGACAGGAACTGGCCCCTCTCATGGATGGAGACTGAGACCAGTCAACTGCACCCACCCCCTGGAAGGAGCAGCCCCTGGCCCTCAGCCCAGACCTGTCAGACCTCCCACCAGCCTGCCCTTTCCTGGGGTGCCTGACTGCCCACCCAGGACTCACCATGGCCCTGCCAGGTACCCCTTGTCTTCCAGTGCACCGGGTTCCCCAGCATCCTTCCTCTGGGCACTTGCCCTCAGCTCCTGGACCCGCGCCCCCAGCTCCTGTGCCCGCTGCAGGCAGGACTTGAGCTCAGAGAGGGTGACCTTTGAGGGGACCTGTGGACACAGGGTGCTGTCAGCTAGCCTGTCACTCCAGGCCAGTCCATCTCCCCTACCCTCAGTCCGGCCTCACCTTATCCTCCCGGGCCTCCAGGCAAGTCAGCTGTGTTGAGAGGGCGGTCTTCTTCGTCTTCTTGCCGGGAGAAGAGTGCTCTGGGGAGCCAGGGGCAGCCGGGAAACTGGGGCCAGTGACCTGGGGACAAGGACCCTAGAAAAGACGGAACGACAAGACCCTGGGTCCACCACCTCGTCAGACAGCCACTCTCCTGTCCCCGGCTAACTGGAATACGAACCACTCACGGCCAGGCCTGACCCCTAACCCCACCTGGCAGACGCCTGACGTTTACTAGCCCGCTGCACGCCGGCCCTGCCCCAGCTTTGGACAGACGCTGCACTGCAGCTGTCACAGGAAGTCCTCGGGAAGGGAGGCTACTGGATCCCGCCTACCAGGTGCACGTGACCTGGCCCCAGACCCTCCTCCCACTGGGGGCCGCGGTTTACCCTCCGCGCAGGTCTCTCCCGGAGCCCCTCCCCGGCCTGTTCCCTCCCCGCCCCGGACGGCGCACCTCTCCCCCGTCTCCCCGCCCATCCCCCTCCCCGGCCTGCTGCCCCTTCCCCTCGGCGCCCCGCGCCCTCACCTCGGCGGCCGGCAGCCGCAGCCTCCTGCGCGCAGGCGGAGCGGGCTCGTCGCGCGTAGGCTCGGCGGGCGGGCGGGCGCGCTTGCGGCTGCTGCCGGGGCCGGGGCCTGGGGCCGGGCCGCGGGGCGCGGGCATGGCGGGGCTCGGGGTGCGCCAGGCCGGCTTGGCCCGCGGCGGCGCGGCGCGGAGCCCGGGACGGCGGCTAGCGAAGAAGTCGGTGAGGCGGCGCTGCGCCATGGCGGGAGCGGGAGCGGGTGCGGGTACGGGTGCAGCAGGACCTGGAACCGCGGGACCGCGGGCGGAAGTGGCTCCGTTCTTCCCGCCGATTTTCGCGCCGCGGCCTGGCCCCGCCCCGCCGTGGCCGGAACCATCGGTGCGGAGGCCGGGGGGGAGTTGTCAGGAGATGGATGCGCCCGAGCGCGCGCGCGCTGGCCCGCTCGGGCTGCGCCTGCCGCGCATGCGCCGCAGCGCGGTTTTTCCGGGCGGGGCCTGGGGGCGTCGGAGGTCTTGGAGTGGTCGTTGCCGTCCTGGTATGGGCTGGACGGCGCGGCTCCTTGAGGACGTTAAACCTGTGCTGTCCTGGGAAAGAGAAAAATGCTGCCCTGCTTTCAGCTGAAATTTAAACTAGTAGGTGCCAGGAAGCTGACGCCGCGCCGCGCCGGACCAGGAGGGTGCTGCGCACGTGGCCGCGGGCGGGGTCTCCGCGGGTCCTGGGCCGGGCCCTGCGCCCAGTGTGCAGACCGGCACGCCGAGGCTGGGGGGCGAGCCTGGGGAGTGTTCGGCAGTTAGGCGGGCAGAACGAAACCACAAGATGTGTGAACTGCTCACATCTTTAAGGGTGAACGTTATGATTATATCTCAGGGTGTTATTTTAAAAAGGAAAGTTGCTCTCAGATGGCTGAGTTGGGAAGAAAGAAGTTAGTTTTTAAAACCTCAAGCTTAGGTTACCTGGCGGGATCAGTGCCCGTTTTATTCCCGTCACAGAAGAATGCAGTCAGCCCGGTCCTGAAGTGTGACCACAGGTCTGGGAGGAAAAGAAATCACAGGGTTTGTCTTGGGGACGGGATGAGGGCTGAGAGAGAGGCTTGGCTTTGCCATCTTTTCCAGGGTTTCTGTAAAAAGCGTGAATTGTGCCTTTAAGAAAAAAAGTTAAAGGAACAGAAAACTCAATCGGGTGATGCTGTTGCTGCTTGCAAAATGACAAGAGTAAGAAAGTTGGCGTTGATGTGACAGGTGGTAGTGGTCATCCTTTCCCATGTTAATAAAGGGACGCCGTATCTGGACCCCTATTTTGTAAGTAGAGGGTAGCAAGTTACTAGTGCACCAAAAATCAACTCAGACAGTTACAGGCAGCATTTTTAAGGCTACATTTTGTTACAGTTTTCTTCTAGTGTGTGTGCTCTGAGCCATCAAGTAAAATGTATTTCTTAACCAAAACTGTGGTGGGAGGGGGCGGTTGGAGACAGAAACTGACCTCAGGCAAAGTGGAGCACTCCTAATCCAAGCCTGCTGTGCATTACAGAGGGAAACCTTGTAGGATTCCAGGGCTACAGCAAGAGCAAGCCACAGGCATAGCCTCTTCTGAAGACCAGCGGCCATAAGGGGACCTTGTAAATCTTGGCTCATAGCTGCTCATCAGGAGGGAGCGAGCTGTCTTCTCTGCCAGCAACAGGCTGGTTCCCCAGTCTCTGTTTCACATTTTGAAAACAGAGGAACACCTGGTCTCAGAAAGGTAGGCAGCAGGACCTAACCCCCCCTCAGGCTCCCCGCCTGCCCTGTATGGATAAGTTGATGTGCAGGAATGCGGCCGGGAGGCCTCCCAGATGCTGAGCAGACTCCCCCAGCCTGGAGCAGCTGCAGAGTGTGGGGCTCCTGCCGTCCCGGAGCTGTGGTGGGGGGCCCGAGGCAGGCCCCAGGGTCTCAAGAAGTCCAGGGCGACCGCATGGGGAGGGGACCCCCCTCCCACCTGGCACACACCGCCAGGCGTGTCCACATTGAGGGGACTCCTAGGAAGGAAAGAGGCTTGCACAGCCTTGCTGTGGCTTTTGGCCAGCTCTGGGCACGAGCCTGGAGACAGAAGCGGGTCCTAGCACGTCCAGAGTGTGTCGGGGGTGAGCTGGACCCAGCACTCTCACTGCACTCTAGCCAGGCCACAGGCCACAGTCCTCAGTGCTCCTTTCCTGCCATGGGTCCGCGTGGGCTGGACTTCCTTCACGTGCTCTGACCAGGACCGCTCATCACGGCCGATCTGACGCAGGGTGGCTGTGAGATTCCACGTGTCTCCGGTTCACCCGGACTTCAAAGAGGCGCGAACAGTAAAAGAACACCACTCTTCTCACTTGAAAGTTTTTGCCCTGGGAGATAAAATTAGTTTTCATTTTTTAAAGATACAGACTTAACTATTGTTATTTTTCTTGACTTAACACAGAAGTGTGTGGCAACAGGGGCAAGAGTATATGGGGATTTTCTGCATTTTCCACTCAATTTTGCTGAGAACCTAAAACTGCTGTAAAAAAATAAAGTCTGTTAAGAACCCCCCCAAAATACAGAAGTGTTTCTCAAAAGCCTTAGTTTTAATTCTTAATATGGCCGATACTGTTTTAATTTTTTTTAAATAAAACATTTCAAATCAACTGTACTTCAATTAAAAAGCAAACAAATAAACAACCCATTTAAAATATGGGCAGAAAAACTGAAAAGACATTTTTCCCAAAGAGGAAACGCAAATGGCCAACAAGGACATGAAAAGCTGCCCGACCTTGCCAGTGTCAGGGAAATGCAGGTCAAACTACAGTGAGACACCATCTCACACCTGTCAGGATGGCCATCACCAAAAAGAACACAAATAGCAAATGTTGGCAAGGATGTGGAGAAAAGGGAGGCCTTAGACACCGTTGGGAATGCAAACTGTGCAACCACCGTGGGAAACAATATGGAGGTTTCTCAAAAACCTAAAAACAACCACTATGTGGCCCAGCAACTGCACTCCTGGGCATACACCTGAGAAAGACAAAAACATTAATTCAAAAAGACACATACACCCCCCTGTTAACAGCAGCACTGTTCCCAATCAGCAGGACAGGCAGGCATCCTAGTGCACGTCTGGACAAGTGACGACACAGAAGGTGCAGCACATACACGGGATGGAGCACAGCTCACCCGCAAAAAAAGGAGGGTATTTTGCCATTGTGGCTCTTCATTCACTTTTTTTTTTTTTTTTGGCAGTTCAAAACCCAGAATTTTATAACTGGCATAAACATTTCCATTGCATTGAAACCAGCAAAATACCTAGAAATAAACTTAACCAAGGAGGCTACCTGTACCCTGGAAACTGCAGCACTGACGAAGGAAATTGAAGATGATACAAAGAAATGGAAAATTGTCTTGTGCTCTTGGATTGGAAGAATCAACATTATCAAAATGGTTAACATGGCCACTACTGACAGATGTAACCCACATCGACAAAAGCCCTTAGGGGTCCCCAGTAACTGTTAGAGGTGTACGGCCGTGAGGCAGAGCTGGGGTCTGATTCCAGAGCTCTGCACGGGCAGCAGCCAGTGGGGTAACACACCTTAAACAAGTTCATCAACAGCCCAGGTAGGCTGGGTGGGAGTGGCACCCCCTCAGAGCCTGGACAGGCTGGGAGCAGGCAGGGCAGCTCCGGGAAGCGCAGTGGGGTCCAGCTTGCCGGGGCCCCTGGAGCTGTGGCAGTGAGGGTGATGTGTTGATGGGAGAGGGTGCACACGTCATCGTGGTCTCGTAAGTGCAGTGGAGGCCTTATGCGGGCAGTATTTTGAAAGGCTCCTGGCTGGGACGGAAGTTGGAGTGGAACTGGAGACAGGGAGAGGCTGCTGCAAGCACTCGGGAAAACCCTAAGGCTTTGGATTTTGGGGGTGGTGGGTGGGCCCAGGAGCAGGTCAGATGCTGGCTCTTCCGTGGGCCTGCGTGTGTGGCTGTGGGCGTGTGACCCCGTTGCCCACGAGGACATCCTGCGGGCCCAAAGGGCCAGCCTGCAGGGTGCTGTCTCGAGGGCAGTGCTCAGGGAGCAAGAAGTGATTGGTCGGTAGTCGTGGGGCAGAGCTGGTGCGTCCGACCAGACAGGGAAGGCCCAGCCCAGGACTTTGGGGTTGAAGGGAGGGACGGTGCAGCCAGGGCAAGAGGACTCAGGGTTCCGCAAATGAGTCTGAACTTCCTCCGAGGCTGGCAGGGCGTGAGCGGCCGGCACGTTGACAGTAGACCCGTTGGTTGCTGCGTGCAGGCCGGTGTGGGGCCCAAGGCCAGGAAGAGGCCAGGGCAGCCCCACTGCTGAGAGCCCGGCGTGGGAAGGGGGCACGGTGGACGCGCCCCAGCAGGGCCGCCGGCCGACCCGCACAGCTGAGAGGGACTGGCTCCTTCTCGCCCTGTGTCAGCTGGCCTGTGGTGACCGGGAATGGGGCGGGGGTGGTGGGGCACAGGGGCCCCCTGCCCAGGCCTGTGAGGGGTGCAGCCAGCAAGGCAAGCCCAGGAAGGCGGTCTGAGGAGAGAACTGTCCACACGTCCGCCCCCAGCTCGACCTGGAGCCTCTGGAGGGAGCTCTGTGCGCGCCGGTGGCGGTGTGAGCGAGACCTCCCCGCTCCCTGCCCCCGAGAGCCTATGCGGCGCGTGCTGGGGGGAAGGGGACGGAGGCGGCCTTTCTGCACAACACAGCTACGGCTGGCTTTGCCCCGCATGGTGAGGGTCAGTTTTCCAAGCCCTCTGTCCTGTATCCGGGGGGTACTGGGTTGGTTTCTTTCTGCACTGGGACCAGGACACCTCCGTGGACAGTAGGTCCACAGCCTAGACGCTGAGGTTGTGCAGGAGGCCCTCAGCTCACAGGCAGTGGGCGCTCTGCTGCTGAGCATTCCTCTCAGCCCCCTGCGACTCGGCCAGAATTAAAGACCCGCCTGGTGCCAAGGCCGGTGCATCGGGTGTGGAGGCTTGGAGTAACTGAGATGGCCTCCCAGTGAGTGGCGGGTGTCCTGCCGTCAGCATGCCTGTGGGGAGCGGAGCTCGGCGGGGAGCGGGCAAGGGGCCTGGGGAGCGAGATGGGACGGAGGAGCCAGGGGAAGACATGTCTCTGTGGGAAGCTGTGGCTCAGTTGCACACGGCTGTCCCCCCAGATCCGAGCAGATCGCATCTCAGGGCTGCCCAGGGGAGAAAGGAGAAGCTTATCCACCAGCTCCCATAGGTCAGAGATCAGCTACAGTTCCTGCTGCATTGTGCACAGGTGGGCACCGTCAGCGTCGGGGACCGCAGGACCTCCTGTCTCCCATGTCTGCCCCTGGCCGGAGTCCCAGGCTGGAGAGGATGCCTCCCACCGGCTCTCCAGCCAGCTCTCTGCTCTCCAGAGCCACCTGCTGCCCACCTGCCCACTGTCACTTGGGGCCGGCAAGGGGTGCTCTCCTCCCTTCCCTGGGCAGCCCCGGGGCCGGTGGTCCGTACCACCCCAGCGATAGCGAGAAAACCAGTCAGAGGGCCAGGACAGGCTGCCAGCGGGAACCCGAGAGGCGCTTAGGCTGGAGGGGGTGGGGGGATCCACGTGTCAAACCTCCATCCCGGAGCTCCTGCGAGTGAGGACGGCGCAGGATGTGCCTGGCATCCGCTCCCCTGGCAGTGTGGGTGGAGGAAGGGGCCAGGTCGGGGGCAGCCAAGGCCACACACAGGCCAGGCACTTGGCTCTCAGCCTGACCAGGCCCCTGGGAGAGCCAGCCTCTGCGGTGGGCCCAGATGCGGGGGCGCGGTGAGTCAGCATGGCTGGGGGAGGCCAGTGAGCACCCAGAGGGCTGGAGAGCAGGCGGGCCTTGGCCCGAGGCCTGGTCCTCCTCTGCTGCCCCCGTGATGCCGGCCTTGTCCTCCCCTTGTTCCTTCAGAGTGCTGCTGGGTGATGACACCTCAGAATTTTCCCTGACCTCCAGAGTGAGGCACAGTTAGTGTGAGAGACCATCTCCTCCCCCCAGCGCCTTGCTCCGTGTGGCCTGTGGACCCCTGGGAGAAGGGATCCCCTGCATGGGAGGCCCCGGGAGTGCCTGAAGCCAGCCTGGGCCTCCCTACTGCAAGGGCCACCCTGCCCGCCCTCGCCCTGGCGTCCCAGGACCTGGCGGACCCTGGGCGAGTGGGCCTGGACTGCCCTTGGGCCTGGCATCCCCTTCTCTGAGCTCAGTTTCCCCACGTGTTATAAACCCTTTTGTGTCACTGATCTCTAAGACCACTGGTGCCCCCAGGTCCTAATCAATGAGGAGGTGATGGCCGGCTCACTCGGGCCTCACTTCCCGTCACACGTGCCAGGCACCAGCCTAGGGGTGAGCGAGCCCGTCCCGCCCTGAAGACGCCCAGTGGGAGGGGACGCCCCCCTCAACTCTCGCCAGACAAGGAGTCTCTCCACGTTTCCACCCAACGTTAGCCTGTCTCCTCTGTTCCTTCATTCACTTGCTCGGTGGAAGTTTGGTGCCAGACATAACCCTGAAAACTGATGGTAGAAATGATCCCAGTTCACAGGCAGGGCCAGGCCTCCACTCTCGGACCCAGCCTCCACTCGCGACAGCCCTTCCTGCCCCTGTCCCCACTGCTGCTGCACAGTCCGCCTCGCTGCCCTCCCAGGTGGAGATGCAGAGGCACCAGATGCTGGCGTGAGCCCGGCTGCAGAGGGCTGGGCAGAGCCGTCAGTCTCAGCTGAGTGAGAGCCTGTCACCCCCACCCTACCGGTCCCGCTAGCCTGTCAGCCACGGAGGACACAGCAGCTGGTCCACAGGGACCATCAGCCCCACTCGAGTTCGGCCGGCCCCTCCATCAACTGTCCAGCTGGAGTGCGGTTTTACTGCCGAGCTGGGGCTAGGGAAACCGCTGACTCACTTCTAACAGTCGGCTTCACGTGGAGAACACCAGCCACCCATCCGGCCACCTCTCCCCACAGCTCCACCAGCGGGTGTGGGTTTGGTGCCCATGCGTTCCTGGTGGCAGCCTGGGAAGGGCTCCCAGCCGCGGGCACCTGCAGCATGTTCCCCAGTAGTGGGTTCCAATTCCCAGCCTCCCCACTCAGCCAGGGCCAGCAGGCAGGTTCCGGACCAAATTGGAGCCACGGATGCAGAACCAGGCGCCACCGCTGACCCTGGTCAGTCACGTGCTGAGCAGGGTCAGAGCCAAATGCTGGGCCTTCTCGCAGCCAGGAAGCAGCCATTCAGCCAATTCCAGGTGGGCAGGAGCCAGGAGGGGATGGTTACTTGAGGCCAGTTCTGTGGCTCCCATGGGACACGGCCCCCAGAAGCAGCCAGGCCCGCCCGCCCGGGATCCGCTGGCGGAAGCAGGATTTTTGGGTGTGCTCCTCTGGACCGACTCCTGGTCTTGTTTCCAGGGCAAGGGGGCTGTGGAGACTCAGTGGGAACACACTTGGGGAAACTGAATAATAACCCGCAGTCTCATCAAGTCTCTGGCCGGGAGTCAGGAAAACGATGTTCAGAAGAAACAGAGAACGTGGTTGCCTCTGGGAGGCTCCCAGTGGGAGGAAGATAGCGTGTGGGCTGCTGGAAAATCTTCTCACTATGTGCGTACCTCCCATGGTAGTTGTTTATAGTGGTAAAAATCCATAATATAAAAGTTATTTTTTCAAGTGTGCGACTCAGCGGCATGAAGTAGATGTGTTATTATGTCACCATCACCACTGTTCCCTGCACCTTCTCATCATCCTGATAAGAAACTGTGCACCTGTTAAATAATTACTCCCCATTCCCACCTCCCTCGGCCCCTGGGAACCTGTAATCTAGCTTCTGAAACATCTGTCTCTCCCAGATGTTTCGTGTGAGTGGAATTGTACAAAACGTGTCCGTTTGTGTCTGACTTCTTTCACTTGGCAGAATGTTCCCACGCTTCACCCGCTTGGAGCAGCGTGAGGACCTCCCTTTTTATGGCTGAACTGTGTTCCATCGTGTGGATGGACCACATTTGGTTTATCCATTCATCTGTTCACAGGCACTTGTGTTGTTTCCTCTTTAATATGTGAGTTTATAGACAGGTAGCGATGGCCATGTAGCCCTTGGGAAAGAGATAAAGTCCCCTCTGATGCCACTCCTGCCCTGGCCTTTCTGGCTCCCTGAGGGACCTGACCCCCTCTTGCTCTTCAAGACTCGAGTACCACTTCAGTCAGCAAGTGCAGTAGGGCCCCGAGTTGCGGGGTGGTGGGACAGAGACGGCTTTGGGCTTGGAATCAAGAAAACTGGGCACTGGGCCTGACTAGTCCTTTGGCAAATGACTTCCCCTCTTGCCCCATGTGTCCTGGTCTGCAAAGGATTAGACACGTGTTACTCAACAGGCAGATTCCCGCCTCCCCCCTGCCCCCTGCTCGGCAAGTCTGCAGGTCAGGAAGTTCTTCTGCTGAAAATCTGTCCCTACGTGTGCTCATTTAAAATTTATTTTGTGAATCGGTGACACATGCACATGGTGAAAAATCAAACACAAAGGGCGTTTCAAAGATGTTTAAATAAAAATAAGTTTAAAAATAAAAATAAAAAGGGCATTTCAGTGATCATTAGATTTCCCTCCCATCGGACAGTGCAGCCGCACCCTGCTGGCCCGGCCACACCTGTATGCCCCCCAGAGATGCGGTGTCTGTGCGGACGAGGGCGAGCCTCTGCTTCTTGCAATTGTAATACTGTGTCTTAGAGATTGTTCCTTATTGCTGCACGGATTGTTGCTTGAATCTAACTGTTTTGAAGTCCTCCGCTGCAGGATAGGCTGTGATTTATGTAACAGCTCCCGGATTGGCCACAACAGTCTTTCCCCTGTCTTTTGCTGCTCACAATTCTTGGACACATACTATCTGCTCCTTCCCCAGCCCACCTGCAGGACAAATTCTGTGTTCTGGAGCCAGACTGGAGGGCGGGAAGCTCTGTGAGTCAGGTCCCTGTCGCTGCGGTGGGTCTGGGGGCTGTGGGCCTGCCTGCCTGGGGCTCTCCTCCCCTTGGACTTGCTCTCTGAGTCCTCCTGCCTCCCCCCTCCCCCAGACTTTGCTCTTGTGACAGAGTCCTTGTAAGGACTTAGCTTAAGGGAGTGGTTTTTAAACTGTTTACGGTCTTTGCACGTAAACCCTTTGAGCAAACAAGGCCCTGTGCAGGTGGACGTCAGTGTCCCGAGAGGGGCCCCAGCTGACCCCTGGTCACCCCGAGGGCAGGCCAGGCAGAGGGCAGGGCGAGGGGAGCCCTAACCCTGATGCCACATCTCCCACCCCTGGCATTCTGGGTGAGCGCCCCTCACCCCGTCTCTCTAGCCCACAGCCCAGGTAAGAATGATGATGGGGGTAACCAAGGGGACTGATGGTAACCCCTCAAGGATGCGTGTTAACTTCACGTCAACTTTTACACAGTCTGCTCTTAAATCCTCACAATTCTGCAGCTGGGCACCCACCCCATCCCATAGATGCCCCTGAGGCACCAAGAGGAGACTTGCCTCCTGGGGCATGAGGCCAGCAGCCAGTGGAGCTGCTGGGGGATATCCTTCTGGCACCTCTGTTGACCCTGGCACTGCTCAGAGACCCTGGCTGCAGTCCTTGCCAAGGGATGGCCGCAGGTGGCTAGATTCGGGCCTGAACTTAAGGGTGTTTCCAGCCACCTCTGCAAGAGGCTGAGAACATGCCGTATTTACAGGTGGGTCCTGGAACTCTCAATTAGCTAGACTGCACGTCCCTAGCCTCCTTTGGGCTCTGACCTTGGGGAGGACCCTGAGGCTACAAGTCTCAAGGGGTCTAGAAGAAGTCCAGGATCAGACATAACTCTGGCCGGGAGTTAAGACAGGAATGAGCAGGCAGAAGCAGAGGCGGGTAGAAAACCAATTAGCATTTAAACACCAGACTTCAGGGAAGTCAGCGTTTCTGGCTTTTGAAGAGTGGGAGGGTCAGGGGCTGTGTTGGAGCTGGCATCCTCAGCCCGCCTGGAGCCGGGCAGTGCGGGCTGCAGACTCTCGGGGTCCCCTGCACCCACCAGGCTCCTCAGTCCCTCACCCAGGACTGAGCCCAGGCACCCCGGTGGGCTCTGCCTCTAACACTGTGTGACCCTCTCCCTTTCTTCTTTCCCATCCCAACTCAAGGGTGGTGAAGGACAGCCTAGGGGGCTTGGGCGAAGTGCCCAGCACAGCCTGGGCTCAGACCCTGCCCTGTCCGCCCCAGGGCAGTTGTCACTTCCCTCCTACAGCAACATGATGAAGGCAGAGCCGAGGGTGGTGGCGGGCGCGAGTGGAAGCGGCCCCCAGCCCCCGGCGGACCTCGCGGGCCCTCCCACCTGATCCACCGCTTCGCGGTGGCCCTGGCCCTGAGCGCGGGGCCTCCGAGCCACCCCGTGGTCCCCAGGGGGCGCTGCGGGCTCACGTCCGCGGGAGCGAAGCCTCAGCCGCTCCTGCCACGCGGGGCGCAGTTGCGCGTGGGGTGCTGCTCGGGAAAGCCCGGCCCTTAACGAGCGCTCCAGCGGGGTCCGCCGGCGGAAAAGTGGCGCCTACCCGCCCCCACGCGACGCGGAGCGGCAGCGCCTAGGCTGTTGAGACCGGGGGTCTTCCCGGGGCGTGCGCCGCACGGGGGTGTCGTGTCCCTGCCGGCCGGTCGCGTCCAGGGAGGCGGGGGGCGGCGCGCGCCGCGTGGAGCCGCGGAGGGCGCGCCGGAGTGCGCAAGGCCGTCGGGGAGGCGCGGAGGCGGGCACGCCGGGAGGGCGGGGGGCCGAGCCTATAAAGGCCCGCGGGCGGGCCGAGGGAGGAGGGAGCCGCCGAGCCGCGTCCGGCCCAGCTCGGCCTCCGCAAGGCGCCCAGAGCCGCGCGCTGCGCTCCGCCGCGGGGCAGGACTCCCACCGGGGCGAGCGCAGGCCTCGGCCGTCGGCACCCGCGGGGCACGGCGGGCCCCGGCCGTAGGAGCAGGAGCAGGAGCAGGAGGGCGCGGAGGCGCTCCCGTCCCCGCCGACCAGCCGGGCCCTGGCCGCGGAGCGCGGCACGTGCGGCGACCCGCCCAGTGCGCCATGGCGCGCGGGCCCCGGGTCCCCCGCGCCGCCCCTTAGCGCCGCGGCGGCCGAGCGACCCCGGGCCGGCCCCGCGGGCCCCTCGGGCATGGAGCCGCACGTGCTCGGCGCCGTCCTCTACTGGCTGCTGCTGCCCTTCGCGCTTCTGGCCGGTGAGTCGGGCGGGCGCGGCGGGCGCCGTGCTGGGACAAGGTCTGCGTCCCTGCTCGCAGCCTTCCGGCCCCGCCGCCCAGTGAGGCTGGCCGGGGCTAGGACCGTGCGCGGGCGGGCGCGGAGATTCCCCGGGACGCGCGGCCCTGGGCGCCCGCATTCCAGAAGCATGAGAGCGCCGCGGCGGCCGGGGAGGCCGGGCCCGTCCGAGCGCCAGGCTGGGAGGGCGGCGGCGGGGCGGCGGGCAGATGGCACCCGGGTGCCCACGGGGGCGGGCAGCCAGCGCCCCCAGAGAGGGCGGTTAGGGCCTCCGCCCGGGGCGTTGGGGGTAGGGGCACGGGGGTGGGGTACGGTGCTGGCCCCTCTGGGAGGGGCTGGAGGGCTGGTGAGGGGGGCACGAATCTCTTTTTCTCTTTCGTATTAAAAAAAAAAATTGCAAACTTGCATCATGACTTCCTGACCAATCTGGGAGAAGGCGGTCTTCCTGCCTGGAGCTGTTTAATCTGGAGCCTCCGGAGCAGAACTAACGTCGTGCCCTGGGCTCGGCCCCCCTCACCCTTCCCCTTCCCGTCCCCTCCCCGTGCGCGACTAGGGCAGGCCCCTGCTCTGGAAAAAAATAGTTTGTGTTCCTCCCTGCCCTTCCTGGTGCCCTGGCTTACTCCGTTGAGCTCTAGTGCTGTGGGAGGGGCCCGCTGGGCTGGGGGTGGGAATGCCCCCCCCAGAAGGCTCTGGCATCAAGATACGAGGGTCCCCAACCTTGACATCAGTGCCTGCCGCCTGCCATATCTTCGGTGCCCCTTCCCGAAAGCACGTTGCTTGGTTCTTGGTGCCGGGCGGCCCCTCCCCTCTTTGGACACCCCTTCTGGCCTCCCTGTGCCCAGGGTGGGGTGCGGGAGACTTATCCCACCCTTCACATGCCGGCCCTCAGCCCTCACCTCCACTGGGCTGTCTCTGCTGGGTGTGAGCTGGAAAGTTGTCTGATTGGATTAATTCACGGAAACGTGGAATGGTTTGCATTGTGAGTCTGCCTGTGGATGGAGGTCTTTCGGACCTCAGTGGGTGGTGTTTTTATTCTGAAAGCCTTTCCAGGGCTCCTTCAATCACTCCAGGTGGGCTCTGCCAACTTCTGTGAAAGGTAGGAGCAGGCTCCAGAGGCCAGGGGACCCAGAGCAGCCTGCTCCCAGACAGTGTTTTGATTTGTAGCAGAGAAAGGTGGTGAAACTTGGGGAAATTTTCAGGACAGGAATCAATGAAAACCATTGAGGTCGGGGAGGAGGGTCTGAGTCAGCCTTGGTGTGGACAGAGCGGCCTGGGATGTGCTCAGGGATGCGTGGTGTCTCTGGAAAACAGACGTTACAGACAAGCAGAACAGACCCAGCGGGAGGCGGTTGGGCTCGGGAGCTCCTGGTGAGCTTCTCAGAGGTGCAGGTTCACTTCTGAGGGCTCCGCAGCACACCTGCGGCCACTTGGCCTCTGAAGACGGGCAGGGAATTGTTAGGCCTGCCCGGGTGGGGCTCCCTCCGGAGGGCCGCCCTCCCTCAGCGGCGCGGCTTCCTGGGGCAGGGTCGGCAGGCTTTTCCTGCGATGGTCTGCGGAGTAAATATTTTCACATCGTGAACTCTTCTGATATTTTTCCCGACTGTTAAAAACTGTAACCGCCACTCCTACCTTGTGGGCTGTGCCAGAACTAGTGGCCGGGCTGGGGTTTGCTGCTTGTGAGAATTAGCCTGGGTTCTCGGGCTCCTGGCTGCCACCCAGGTGGGTGACGGGGGTGGCCCTCTGCTTCTCTGGTCGCAGCGGCAGGGCTAGCTCAGGGCTCCCCCCTGCAACATGCTGGAGTCAGCTGGGAGCTTCGCACATGCTGATGACTGATTCTTTGTGTGCTTTACTCAGTTTTTCTCTAAACTTAAAACTGCCCCCCCAAATATTTAAAGTCTATTAATTATAAAAAAAAAAAAAAGGCTGGCGCCCAGGCCACACCCCACGTGGATTCTGTGCCTGGCCGTGGGGCTCGGCCTTTGGTAATTTTTCTTAAGCTTCAGGGCAGGGTGATGTTGAGCTGGCCAAGAGTCCTGCCCTGGGGACTCCTGAGAGTGGGGGCTGGCTCTCCGGTCCGGGGGAGGGGACCTTGCTGTGTTGCTGTGGGCAAGGCCCAGCTGGCTGCCTTCTGAGCGCCACCTCGCTCTGTGATGAGCTCTGGTCGGAATGGTTAGTTCTGCCATGTTTTCATAGTGAGTGGTGGGTGCTGGATTAGGCCTTCAGAGGGTGTTAGTCAGACTGGTGCCCTGAACCAGCTGGTGAGGGTTTGAGTCATCCTGGGGTGCCCCCTCCTCCACGCCACGCCCGGCTGGACTCCCCGACAATCCCACCTCCACTTCCTGGTCATGACAGGGACTCCCCGGCTCCCCCGAGAAGGGTGACGGCCTCAGATGGCTTGCCTGTTGTGCCTGCAGCCCTGGTGGGTCAGGACCCATGGCTGGAAGGTTCTAGAGAGACATCAGGGCAGAACGCTGTGTGATTCCCAGGGAATGGGCCACGCCTCCCGACTCTTGACCGAAGGGCCATCCAGAAACAAACACTGGCCGCTGGGCAGGTGGTTAGAATGCGGTTAGGGCGCTGGAATTGTGTCAGTGGCTCGGGAAACACGCAGCGCGGCGTTGTGGCTCTGCCTGTCGGATGGGCCTCCTGCCTCGCGGGCCCGCCCACCACGCGCTGGGCGTCACCTGCGCCAGCCTGATTGTCGCTGTCGTGTTACTGTTGAGAATGGGGACACTTCCTCCTTTTCGTAGCGTTTTCACTACCACCATCTCAGTGGGAAGACGGAGGCCTGGGACGGCAGGGCCCTGCTGGGACCCCGGCCTGAGAGTCCCCCCTGGCCAGGGGTGATGCTCAGCTAGGTGCTCAGAGCCAGTGGGGAGCCCAGGTCTGTCCCGTCCAGAGGCCTGCAGAGCGAGGGGTGGGGCTTGCTTTCCTGTGCAGCCTTGGGGAGGAGACACTGCCTCCTGCAGGCCCTCAGAAGAGTGAATGAGTCACAGGACGGGGGTGCCTGGCTGATGGGACCCGAGGGGTCAGTGTGTGTGTTTTCAGGGAGGGGCTGGGGTCAGCCCGGGGGCTGAGGACGGGTCACCTGTGGTCATCTCCCCGGCAGCCGGGCCCAGCGGGAAGGGCCCTGCAGAGGAAGTGTGGATGGTGGGGAGGATCCGGATCCTGGCCCCAGGGCTGCCTCCTGGGTGGCGCGCTCCCTCTGACATGGCACTGCATTTGCTTTCGGGGCTCAGAGATGAAGAGGCAAAGGAGCCCCGCCTGCTCTGAGCACAGCCGCAGGGGACGGCCTTTGGTTTGCAGCGTCGTGAGACAGAACCGGCCACTACAGGAGGCCCCTCCGGCCGCCTCCAGCTGCTCTTGACCACCCCGGCCCTCAGAAACCCCTCTCCTTAGAGTTCAGTGACGCTGGCCTTTTGTCTGTCGTCTGCTTTAGAAACACACAGACAGATATTTTTATGCAGGTTCTTTTTTGTGGAGAGTTGTTCCTTCTGGTTACTGAAGCAGCGTCACTCTTCCACACGGTGAAGACGCGGAGCACCTCAGACGTGGCTTCTGCAGGGCAGCGGCCTTGAGGGGTGCCTGCCTCCCGCTTTCCCTCGGGGGGAGCAGGGGCTGGAGCCTGAGGCTGCCCCGGAGAGGTTGCAGGTGCTCTGGGCTGAGCTCCGTCCCACTGTTGACCTTTGAACCCCTCTGAGTTGAGTTAAGCCTGTTTCCTGGGGGAGTTCATGCACTGCCCCAAGAACACACAGGCAGGAAATGAATCTGGGGATGAAATCTGTTCCTTCCCTGGGCAGGTGAGTCCCACCCCTTCTGCGGGCGGGGTGTTACCTGTGGGAGGGCCTGGGTGGAAGGTCTCAGGGAGCAGAGAGGGGAGGCTGGCTTTGCTGGAGGGGTCTGTGGGCGGCAGCAGCCTCTGCCCTGCGCTGAACTGGCCAGGCCCTCACCCCTCTCTGGGCCTCAGTTTCCTTGCCTGTAAATGAGACAATAAAAGCTTCAAGGCTGATCCCAGGTCTCTGATCTCTGTTTGTGGACTGGAGTAGGGGCAGGGCAGCCCTCCCACGCACCGTCCTGGTGGGCCCAGAGCCCCGGAGCGCTTTCCCAGATGTGCCGGCCCGGCCTCAGTGCTGGTGGCCAGCAGCCCGGCTGGGCCTCTGGGGGCTGGAGTGGAAGGCGGCCCACCACCAGGGTCCCCGCACGCAGGTCAGCCCAGCCGGCCTCAGGCAGCTCCCAGGAGGGGGAGGCGTGGTGTGCAGGGCCCGAGGTGTCTGCAGCCGGCAGCCGGCAGCCGGCCCCCAGCCCCCGAGTGTGACACCCGCCTGCCCGGATTCCTGGGCTCACGTGGGACCTCTCCCAGTCCTCCCAGTTCATTCAAGCGTTCTCTCACCCAGGTCTCACGGGACAGAGCTCTGGACAGGAGCCTAGGTTCTGGTTCAGGGCCAGTGGTGGCGGGCGTGGGAGGGGCCGGGCCAGTTCTCCTTTCTCACCAGGCTGAGGGCTCCTTGCTGTGAAGGCAAGTCTGGGCCCCTCCAGCTCCCGGTGCCTTGTTTCTGTAGGTGTCTTTGCCACGTTCATTCACACTTTGCTAAGCACGGATGGAAGGAAACAGGGCAGCTGGTGACCTGCCCCCAGCGACACCACGCAGAACAAGATCCTACCCGGGCACGGGGCTGGACAGGCCTGGGGAGACCCGTCTGCTGGAGGGAGAGAGGCGGTCAGCCAGGCTGGGGAGGGGGCAGGATGGCAGATCCAAGGCACCAGACAGGTGCAGCGCCCCCAGGTCGGGCCCTCTGTGGAAGGAGGCGAACAGGTGGCCTGGGGAGTGGGGGGCTCTGATGCCCTGGTGGTGGCCAGTCGAGGGTCTGGGTGGGGTGGGGTGGGGAGGGCGCGGCAGGGGCAGGGCTGGGAAGGGCTGCGGCTCAATCCCCTCCATCTGCTTTGATGTTTTTAATTTAGATTTAATTACACGAGTGATGTATGAATACTTGTCATGCAGCGGTGAAATGCCAGAGAAGATTAAGATCCTTTTTTACCCCTTTCTCCCCGTTCTCAGGAGAAAGCCTTGGTCAGTGGCCGGGGGCCCAAAGCTGCTGTGGTCCCTGCTCGTGGGGTGAGGTGACTCTAGGTCCTGGGGGCCACAGCAGCGCTCCCCCTCCCTGCTCACAGAGGAGCGTGTTTCCAGGGGTGAGCTGGGATCAGGAGCCTCCTGGGCTGGCGGTGAGGCTGAGACCAGGCCTGCGGTGGTCCTGAGGGGGCGTGACGGACAGCCGCCCAGTGACTCCAGGGCACCCTCGGGCCAACGTGCTTGGCCTCCCCAGTCCCCGCGCCGTCGCGGGGCCCTTGCTGAGCGGGCGGGTCGACTTCTCTGGTGTGTTTTAACACCATAATTATAGGGAGTATTTTTGGTTCCCTGTAACGGGCCAGCTGTTTACCAGGCTCCGACCTGCACTGTTTTTCTCCGTAAGTAAATATAGCCGGGCCTCTGCTTCTGCCCCGGGACAAAGAGGGACCGTGTCTGCCTCGGCCGCCTTTTGTGGTTTCCTTTCCCAGTGAACGGGCGGCTGAAACGGGCCCAAGCGCCCGCCGGCTCTGCCAGGGGCCCTGCCTCTGTCCTGACAGCAGGTGGGGGCTCAGGACTCTGCGTGCGTCCAGGTCTGTGACCTGAGCACGTGGTGGGGAGCTGTCCCAGCCGCGGAGCTGAGGCTGTGGGAGGCCCGTCCCTCCCCGGCTCTCCTCGCCTCCCCTGCCCCTCAGTGGCTGTCCCCCTCTGGGGGACACAGAAGAACAGAATCGCTATGTATGCAGATGGCTTGGGCCTGTGGGAGCAGCCAAAGGTGGTGACTGTGGTCAGGCCAGAGGGGCCTCCTGGGCAGGGGCCCCGGGGAGGTGCCCAGAACCTCCAGCCTCCCCCCCTCCCCCCCCTCTCAATTACTTGATTTTTGTTTATGGTTGAAACACCATTTAAAACAACGCATCGTCCTAACAGCACTAAAGGGAGCTTTTTAAAAGGAAACGCAGCCGCCGCCGCCGCAGCGGCTTCCTCCTCCTCTCCCCTCGCGGACGGCCGGGATGGTAGTGACCACAGGACGCGGCCTCCCAGAGCTCCGAGCAGGCTTTGTGCTGTGTGTCCCTGCCTCCTCTCCCGGGGTGGGGGCGGGTGCTGATTCACCCGAGAGCAGGTCGCCCACGCTGCCCAGGCCCCCGGGTGAGCGCCTCCCAGCAGGCTCGCCACGTGTCTGGGTGCGGTTTACAAGCTGCCCTGAGTACGAGGTCGCAGGGCCACAGCTCCCCAGCCCCCTGAAGCACAAGGCCTCCTTCCCCGCGTGCCTGTGTGGGCGGCGGCCCTGACCGCCTCCTCCAGCAGATGGCTCACGTGGGCACACACCCCTGCGTCGCTTTCCCAACTCAGTGTCCACTCATCACCCCACCTCCTCTGCAGCCTCCATCCATGTCCACGGGCAGACTCGGGACCGCCTTGCCCTCCTGGCCCAGGCTTCTGGCCCTGGGTCTAGGTGTGTCCATGACTGAGTGGCTTTACAGGGACACCCAAGAGCTGCCCACTTCCCACCACGCACAGTCTGCTGCCTCTGCCTGGCCCGGGGCCCCCGGTTTTCTGGTCTCCCCTGACTTCCCTGTTGTCTGCACGTTTAGTCCTAAGAGGTGAGCAGGCCGTGGCGCCGTTTCATGGATGAGCACACGGGCTTAGGGTGGCGTTATGGGGACAGTGGCCATCGGCAGCAGATCTGCTGGCCCCTGGAGCCAGAGTTCTCGCCCTTGGCACTCCTGCCACCCCGGCCCCGTGCCCCCCACGCATCAGCGTTCAGGGGACCCGCAGTTCTTCCTCCGACTGTGCCTCTTGCCCCCCACACCTCCAGCTTCTTTCTGGTCCCCCAACACCCCGAGCCTGCCCTCACCCCGGAACCTGCTGGCTGCCCCCTGCCACCACCTCCTGTTGCTGCCCCCTCCTCCCTCCCACACACTCGGTCACTCTGCCACCTTCTGTCAGTCACTCAATTGGCAGATGTGCAGAGAGCCTGCCTGAGCCAGGCCCTGCCTTAGGGTTCGGGGTCCCGACCGGAACCCCAGAGGAGGACGGTCCTTAGTCCACACTGAGATGTCAGGAGCAAGCAGTGAAGGGCCCAGACCTTAAGTCTTCTGCCTGGCGGGTTGAGAGTTGAGCACCGCCACGTACCAGCTCCCCAAACGAGATGGAGAATGCTTCTGCGCCTGCTGGTCACCCCCACGGCTCTGACTTCTGTCCCCAGGTCGGTTCTGCCAGCACCGGGGGTCCCTGTTTGAGGGACTGCCAGGCCGTGTGCATCTGTGTTGGCTGCCCTTCGCTCCGCACTGAGGTCCTGTGAGTCGCATGTGACCGCGTGCGGCAGTGCTTCCTCGGGTTTGGCGCCGGGTGGCGTGCTCCGAGCTCTCTGCCGCATCTGCTGACCTGTTCTCCCGTCCGGGCTGGCAAGTGCGTGCCCGGCGGCTGGGTGCCTGCTGCTCCCGGGCGCACACCGGGGTTTCATTCGCTTCCTGGCGTGGGGCTGCACGCGTTCACCTCGAGGAACTGCTGTCTGTCCTTCTGGCTGTCGTTCCTGCTCCCGTGTGGGGAGGTCCCGGCCGCGCGTGGCGCGCCTCTGCCTTCGGCTGGCTCGTGGGAGTGAAGTGGTGTCTCCTGAGGCCTCAGTCTGCGCCGCCCTGATGCTGGACGCTGTTAATCGCCTGGGGAGTCTCCTCTGTCTCGGTGCCTGGGAGTCTTTCACACAGCTAGGAAAGTTGGGTGCCCTTTTCTTTCTGGCTGTGGGAGTCCTTTGTGGACTCCAGCTTTTAACCTCTTTGTCAGCCTTTTGTCCTGTGGGTGCTTTCCCTGCCTGTGGCTTACGGAGCCTGGCCGTCTTTTTGGCGTCCTTTTAAGAGCAGGTGTTTTTAATTTGAAGTCCCGTGAATTGGGATACGCTCTCTTAATGAGTTAGCTTCCTGCGGGGAGACCCTCCCCGCGCCTGCCTCGCCCTGGGGGGCCGAGGCCTGGGTGCCTGGCCCTTGGGGCCTTCCCGCTGTGTTTCCTGACGGGTGGGCCGCTCCCCTCGGGCTGGGCTAGGCTCTCCTGCCTCTGCCTGCTACCCACCCCCTCCCCTGCTGCCTGCCCATCCCTCCGCCTGCTCTCGGGCCTGTAGGCCCCCTGTCCTGCCATCTGCAGGCTCTTGTCCTGGGTCACCGCAGCTGGGACTGTCACTCTGCCTTCAGTGTGGCCTCCCTGGGCCTCCTATCAGATGAAGCAGGCTCCTTTCAGCCTCCGGGCCCCCCTCCCTCTTGTTCTCAGGGGTGCAGTGACCATCTTTGTGCATGGCCTGTTTTAACTCCAACTGTTCCCTTCAGATAAACTCCAAGGACAGCACAGTCTGGGCTGTCAGGTGCACACCGGCCCCGGGCATGGTGTCCTGTGTGACCCGCTGTGGGTCACCCCACAGAGGAGCCGTCTGGGTCCTTGGGCCCTGTCCGTCCAGGACGTCAGCACTGCATTGCCTCCTTCCTCTTCTGTCCTCTGGGACCTGGCTCAGCTTGGCAAACTCAAGCCTGTTTCCCTGGCCTGTGCGGCCAGGCTCCCAGCCTGTCCCCCGGCCCCGGTCCCGAGCGAGCACGCTCCGCCCTGCACCGTCCGTCCCACTGTCGGAGTGGCACCTCTTTGTCCCTTGGCGCTGTTGCCCCTCAATGTCGTCGTGGCCTTGTCAGGGCCAGGGCTGGCCGTCGCCGCGAGCTGCAGGTGGGAAGTGGACAGAGGCAGAGTCTGGAACACGCTGGCTGTGACTGCTCGGGGCCCCACCGGCTCTCAGCCCTGCCCGCTGCCCACTCCTGTCCTGCTGCTGGACTGCATCCCACACCTTATCAGGGGTGCAGACCTCTCCAGCCGGGGGGAGATGGCCCGCTGGGCCCTAATCTCCAGAAGTCAGGAGCGGTGGGGGGACTGGCAGGGGGTGTGCGTGGCCCAGGGACGGTGGCCTCAGTCCCCATGTGGGCCCAGGAATGGTGCCTGAGGGGCCCCTTGGCGGGCAGCTTTGCTCTGGAGCGGGCTGTGCAATTTGTGCGCTCTGTGACCTCGGCAAGGACCTCTCCAGCCTCCGTTCCCTCTTCCTGGCAAACGGGCAGATGACATGACCTCGTGAGAACGAGATTAGCACAGAAGCAAAGGGCTCAGCAGGGTCCTAGACACAGGGCAGGCGGTGGGCTCTGGGTCCTGCGTCCCTGTGTCCCCTGCAGAGGAGGCCAGGGGATGCCGGGCCCAGAACCACTGGGCCCTCTTCCTCCCTCTTCCTGCCCCGTTGGGCCGTCCACCACTGCCTAGCCAGACTCTGGCCCTCCAAATCTGGGGGCCTCCAAGTGGCCTCCTGTCCCTGGGGTTGCAGGTGGAGACACTCCAGCTGGGGGGCGCTGACCTCCCCTCCCAGAGCAAGGCCAGGCCTGTGCTGAAAAGGCAGGTCCCAGGCCACACAGGGAGAGCCTGTCTGCACTCCGCGGGGTGTCCCGCCTCCCGCCTGCCCCTCCACACGTCCACCGCTTTCCCTAGAGCGAGGCCCCGCAGCCCCTCCTCAGCCCCTCCCCATCACCTCCCTGGGCCCCCAGGACTGGGTGGGACAAACCACATCTCCCACAGTTCCCTGGGAGGGCCCTGCTGCCCTGCTCTGTCTGCCCCTCCTCCTTGCGGCTGCGGGGGACCAAGGGTTGGAAGCCAGGAGTTACTTGCAGGGGCCAGGGGCCCATGCAGAATTGAGACCCAGCTGGGAGGAGACCCCTGACCCTCAAGGGCCGGAGGGCACGTGAGGCAGTTGGAGGACTGATTAGGGTCTCCAGAGGAGGCTCCGGGAAGCTTGGGGGCTGGACAGGCTGTATCACATTCCAGACCCGAGACACACTTCCAGGAGCCAGTTGGTGTCTTCGGGGTGGCGGCCTGGGGCGGGATGCTGAGGACCTGTGGGACGAAGTGGCCCCTGGGGAGGGCTGTGCTGTCAAGGGGCAGGGTGGGGACAGGTGCGCCTCTGCGGGGTGACCCAAGGACACGGGCGGGAGCTGCAGGGGTGGCCCCTCAGAGGGGAAGGAGAACGTTTGTCTTGTGCCTCTCTGCCAGCCAGACTCAGGCTCTCTCCTCACGAGCCTGGCCTGTCTGCGGGCGGGACCTCGTGGTGTGAGCATGGCTGCCAGCGGACTCAGCTCCCAGCGCCTGTCTGCTGGTTACTTGTAACTTGAGGCTGGCTGCTTCTCTGCACTGTGTTCTTGGTGGTAGCTCTTGCTGGCGGCTTTCCTAGACTCTGGGCCCATCACAGTTTCTTCACTGGCCCCTGTGCAGAGGGTCCAGGATTCCTGTCCCTCCTTCCAGTTCTGACCGCAAGTGTGTGACCTCAGCCCGTGGAGACACGAGGGGCTGGACCCCAAGGCAGTGGGACTGTCACCACTGGCGGGGTGGTTCTTGCAGTGGCTGTGCTTGGAGTCCAGCCTTCTGCCAGGGTGGCCGCAGGACGTCAGGGTGTTGTGGACGAGTGTTTGGGTAGTGTCACCCCTGTGCCACCCCTGCAGATCCTGTTCTGTGCCCGGGTGGGCAGTGGGGGCCGCTGGGGTTGCCCTGGGACCTCAGGTGGTCCTTCTCTGTCCTGAACGCTGTCAGCGGGCAGCTCCGAGGCCCTGCTGTGCTGGGACTCAGGCTCCGGCTTGCCCGGCAGCCGCTTTGAGGCCACGCGGGCCCCCCTCCTCGGCTGGGGCGGCGGGCGGCCTTGAACAGAGTGGTGGATTGGAAGCGCCCCAGGCCGAGCTTCAGCCTCTGGCCTGTCCTGTCAGACGAGGCTCCAAGCCTGGCTCTGCTGCTGGGCGCCCTGCGGGGAGTGACTCGGCCTCTGTGGGCCTGGAGCCCGCACCGCCCCAGCCGTCGCCCTTCCTTCGTGGGGCCTCTCTGCGCCCCGGTAACTCCACCTCTAGTGAGCAAGATTAGCACCTGCCCTGCCTGGCCTCGTGGCCCTTGGGGCGACCTGCCAGGTGAGGGGGCGGTAGTACCTTGTGAGTGCCAGGGGGGCCGGGCCGCCTCGCCCACGCCCCTGGGCACATCATCAGGACGTGGGTGCCGCCCAGCGCTTTCATCCAGGAGCCCCTGGCTGGAGCCTCAGGGCACGGGCGTGGCCTCACTTGCGGGGAATCCCGGCAGCTTGGTGACGGCCCCGCCGTGAGGTGGGGGTGGCGGGGTGAGGACGCGGAGCTTCAGGCTCGCTCAGGCGGGCGCAGTGGGACCTGCTGGGTCTGGCTGAGTCACGGCTGCTGGTGTTCCCGTGGGACAGCAGCAGACGCACCGTGAGGCCAACTCCCTGGGCCGCTGGTGGGAGGGCGGTCCCCAGCCCAGGCAGGAAGCGGCTGGCCGGGCAGGTGTGCGTGGAGCGCTGGCCTGGGTGGCGGGCACCCCTCCGGGCTCCCCCAGCGTGGCAGCCAGGACGTGTCTCTGGTGCTCCCCCACCCCGAGCCCCGCCCCAGGCCTCCTGCTGACTCGGCCTGGCCTCCGGAGGCAGCAGCACAAAGAGTCTCAGCTCCCAGAAGATTAAACAGGTTCCACGCCCACAGCTGGGAAGGACAGGAACTGGAGTCCACCGGCAGCGTGACCCGTGGGGGCGCAGGGGACAGGGATGCCTCGCGGACCCAGGGCCGGGCTGTCCTGGGGCTGCTTGTGCCTGAGGGTCCTGCTCAGGCTCCCGCAGGGTCCGTCCAGCCCAAGGGTGTGAGGGTGGGATTGTGTGTGTGGCCTGCAGGGCAGGTGGGAGGGACCCCAGCCTGCGCGTGTGTCTGCACAGGGGTGGGGGCACCCCTGGCCTCAGGAACCCCTCGAGGTGGAGGGACACCCTGGGGCACCGAGTGGCCCACGTCTCCGGCTCACCTGCCCTCGAATGCAGCAGCTGGACGGGGCATGGGAACTACACAGCCTGTCCACGTGTAGCGGGGACCCAGAGGGACAGGGCAGGGGCCGGCCCAGTGCCGCTTTCGGCCTCTTCCCCCAGGTTGACCCAAGCCTGCAGGTTCCTGGAGGCTCGGCCCTGACTCTTAGAAGCAGGAGAGCCTGCGAGGGTGTCTGTGGTCAGGGCACAGTGATGGGAAGTCCCGGGGCCCCTGGCTTGAGGCAGGTGGCCAGCATCTCCCAGGGCAGCCTTTGGCCTCAGGTGAGCCCAGGCCAGGCCTCTGGGGGCCGTCAGCAAGCTCCCATCCACAGTCTCTGAGGCAGTTGGGATTGGCGTCCCCACCTCACAGGTGAGGGAACTGAAGCTCAGGTAGCTCACATGGCCACAGAAGTAGGGCCAGGCCTCCGGCCAAGGCTGCTCTGGCACGAGAGCCGCCAGGCCCAGGGGCACATCCTCACCGCTGTGGGTGTCTCTGGCACTCGGTGACCTGCCACCGCGGGTGGCAGCCCCGAGGTGACAGCTGCCCCTTTGCTGACTGGCCGAGGCCTCTGGGGGCAGGAAGGGCTGGCTGAGACTGGGGGAGGTGGATGCGAGCTGGCCCACTCCTCGCTGCCAGGAAGGGTCCATTGATCCTGGCCTCCCTGGGGAGGAGGGAGCTGCTAGGATGGAGGCTCTGGCCCTGGGGGTGGAGCTGGCTCCTGCCTTGCGGGGGCCTGTCTCTCGTGGTCCCTGGGGACCCCCGCGGCTATCTGCTGCTTGCTTTGCTGTTAGGAATTAGATTAGTTTTCCATAAAAACAGGATGTGGTGGGTGAGAGGCAGTACTCGATCTTTTTTGTCACTCTTCTTTTTCCAGGAACTGAATGTATGGCTTCAGCCAGGGCGGCCCTGTCCCTGCCCGCCGCCTCCCCAGGGTGCGGGGACCGTGCTCTCTGCTCTTAAGTGGCTGCTCCTCCTCTGGTCTGGGGAGCTAACTCCATCATCCCGAGCCAGTGGGGACACTTCTGCCGGGTGGTCTGAGAGCCGGGCGGGTGTGGGAGGAGGGGACACTGCGCAGGCCGCCCTGGACAGCTGCGGTGCTGGACTGACCCCGGTGATGGCCTGCGCCTCGGCCCCTCCCGCACGGTGGCCCAGAACCTTGGGGGTCTGAACCTGGGTCTGGAGGGTCCGCTGAATGGAGGAGGGTGTGAGCTGCGGGGCTAGTTTCAGGGAGCCCTGGGCACGTCCGGGAAGGCTGGGTTGGGGTGTTAGGGAGTGTGGGTTTGTCCCGTGGGTGATGGGGCCACAGAGAAGGGAGTGTGGAGCTGAGCTCCGGGCCTCCTGGCTCCCCTCCCTCTCTGCTCCTGAGACTCCGGCCTGAGGCTGCTGCTGCTTGCCTGCGGGGATCGGGGGCTGGGGGGTCTGCCCCACAGGTAAAGGCCTGGCTCTGCCACTAGCTGGCTGAGTGGCCTCGGCTTGTGACCTGCGGGGACCTCCACGGGCACTGTCCCTGCTCTGGGAGCAGACAGTGCTGGGGCCTCCTCCCGCCGTGGGCTTGTCCTGCGAGCGCAGGGCCGGTGCTGTGGCTGAGAGCTGACGGCGCTGCACTTGGTGGGGTGAGGTGGGGGGTTCCAGCAAAGCCGGTCACTCCCTCCAGGGGCTTCGTGTCTCAGGAAGCCTCAAAGTGGATTTAAAAGGGCAGCAAGCCCCCAGAGCCGCTCAAGCCTGCGTTGGACAAGCTGGCGGGGGCGTGGGGGCCTCTGGGTTCTGGGCTCCTGGAGTCGGGTGTGGCCGGGGTGGGCCCCCGGGAGCCCGGGCAGGGGGCACCTGGCTGGCAGGCACGGGCCGGGCCCAGGAAGGCCAGTGCCCGTCGAGGCCACTTTTGTTCTTTCTGGACCCAACGGAGCACGGCCACAGGCCCGGATGCCCCTCTGGAAGTGACCCTACGTGGAATTCCAGGGCACACGAGTAGCTCTTTGCTGGAAGGATGTTCCACAGTTCACGCATGCTGCTTTCCGGGGAGGGGAGGGGGCGGGGGGCGAGCGGAGGACCCCTGGGCCTGGTGGGCGCCGTTCCACCTGGTGAGACATGCGCTGCCCGAGAACCGGGTGGGAGCTGATCCCGTTCCCGGGAGGAGTGGGACCTGCTGGTTTACTATTTCTGAGTTTCTCAGCATCTGAAAAACTCCTGAAAATGGAGGAAAGAAAGTGAACGTTCCACCAGCCGGTCAGGAGCCTTTCCTGCTGAGGGGAGACTGCAGCCTGCTCCCCGCCCTTTGGAGCCAGGGTTCAAGGCTGGGGAGACCACTGGCGTCCTCCCCGTGGGGGTGGCTGCTCAGAGCCCCGTGGGCTGCATCCCATTCCAGGGGCTGGTGTCCTGGGGGTGGGGCTGAGCTGCCCCGCCCAGGCTGGTGAGCCGACAGTGTTGATTTTTCCCTTGGTCTCTGTGAGCTGGTTGAACTTCCCAAGCCCACGGGGGGCCCCCGACACCCTGTCCATCCCAGCCCTGTGGTCCCCTGGGCCCAGACCTCAGAGACGGCCGGGCCAGCCTGCTGTTCTCAGCGCGGAAACTTGAAAGCCTGTGCAGTGGCCCGCGTCCTCCGGAGAAGCAGAGCCAGTCGCACGTAGATGGGAAGGTGTGGTGTTTTAAGTAAGACGTAGATACACACACACACAAGGAGGAGAGAGAGAAGGAAGGAGGTGTATCTGAAGGAGCTGGCTCACACAATTGTGGGGCAAGTCTGAAATTTGCAGGGAGCCCAGCAGGCTGGAAATTCAGGCAAGACTCGATGTTGCAACCCTGACTCCAAATTCCAAAGGACGCTGAAGAATTCCTTTCTCCTTAGGGGCCTGAGGCTCTGCCACCAGGCTTTGCTCTGATTGGCCACACGTTAGGGAGGGTGTCTGCTGTCCCCAGTGGGCCGATCTGTGTCTTAGTGCCCTCACCCTCACAGCAACTGGAGACTCAGAATTAACTGCCACTCCCGGCCTGAAGGCCCGTTACAGAGGTGCCCAGCCCGCCTGCCACTCTTAAGAAAACAAGGCTGGGTGTGGCATCTCCGGTCACACCTCCACACTGTCAGGCAGTCCCCGGACCTCCGCACCCTCATCCAGAATGAAGATGCCTGCCAGGTTCCGTCCTCTCCCCAGCTCTGCCGGGCACTCATTGGTCGCACGTTTTTGGGGCGCTGTCTGGGAACAGTACTGTGCTAGGGAGCGGGGTGGTCATGGGACAAGGGCCTGTGGATGTCCTCTTTCTCCAAAGGGGAACCGAGGCGCAGAGCAGGCTGAGCAGGACCTGACACGGTCTCCCGCCACCACGCAGAGGTGGTGGCAGCCTCCCTAGCACCGGACGGGGTGCCCTGCCCCCCAGCTCCTGCAGCCCTGGCGGGGGCGGGGCCCTGAAGGGCTCGTGGCCTCTCCCTCTCATGGGCAGGCTGCCTCCCTCCAGCCAGTGACCCCGTCTCCGCCTGCCAGCCCAGGGTGGCCAGGTGGCATTCCTCTCCAGGTGCCAGGAAGGGCCCTGGAGAGGGGGCGGGCTGCGACCAGGCTCTGGGCCATTGCACAAGCCAGACCAGACAGGCCAAGGGACTTGGGGTGCTGTGGGCTGGCTGATTCACTGGGCGGGGGTCTGACTCAGCGCCCCAACCTCATGTCCTGGGCCCAGAGCTGGGGCACAGACTCAGGCACAGGTCTGCCTGAGGCAGACGCCCACATTTGACGAGGCGGCCGTGGCCCGAGGGGTGGCTCCCGGGAGGCACCGAGCCGCCCAGGAGCTCTTTGGACCCGGCTGCTCTGAGCCTGCCTTAAAGTGGACGCTGCCTCCACTTGGGGGAGGCACAGGATGTGGGGAAGGCAGGTCGTTGTCCTTCCGGGGGCCCCCGGGTCACGCTGTTGGGCCGGATGCCATGCTTCAGGCCAGGTGTGGCAGGGGGTCTCACGAGCAATCATCTCACTGCTGCTTATAAATTGGGAAACCTACGCACCTGTTTCCTTCCGGGCCCCAAGGTACCCGTCTGTCTGCAGGCCACGCCTGCCTGGGTGTGCCATCCCACAGGGCCTGCCCCTGCAGGCCTGCAGAGCCTGGCTTCTGCAGGCGATGCCGATGGTTTGGCCTGGGAGCCCCACTGGGAGGGCCATGGCTCTGCAGGGTGGGTTAGCTGTGTCTTGTCACAATTAAGAACTTTCAGGGGGAGGTGGGCTGCTGGCTGGAGGGCTCTGGGAGGGTCCAGTCTGTGCAGGGGGCCTGGGCCCTGTGTCGCAGTGAGTCCTACCCCGGCCCCTGGCCCGCTGTCACCATAGGATCTTTGCACTGGATGTTGCCTTGCGGGATCTCAGGGGGCGGCTGGGTCAGGACCGTGTGAGTGGTGCCCACCCTGCCAGCCCCCCGCTTTCTGTTTTGTGTCCAGACTCTCCTTGTGATCCTTTCAGTGCTTTCCACATAATCCCCAGACCGTGGAAACTGAGGGCAGACCGGGCTCCCTGCTCCTCCTGGCATCGTGGGCTTATGACCATGCCTGACACGCACCTGGCTGGCCTATGTGTGTGTTATGTGGGGCCTGTGGCAGGTGTGGACCCTCGCTGTGCCTTCTGCAGTAGAGCCACGGGGCCTGAGTGGCTCCAGGTGGGGCCGTGTTGAGGGTGGGGAGGCCCTCGTGTGGTGGTCAGCCTGGGGGGTTTCTGAGTGAGGGAGGCTCTCAGCCTGAGAGCCAGGTGGGCAGTGTAGGGACAAGGCCTGTGTCCTGGCTCACAAGGGTCCCCGTGCAGCACAGCCTCGTCACCCCATCATTCCCGGGGCAGTGGATGGGTCACTTCTCGGAACCCCCACACTGTGGGATGGGGGCCGCCTCTGGAGCCCAGTCATGTCAACTAGCCTGGAATTCAGGGCAGGATTGGGAGTGGCCCCAGGTCACAAGCGTCCTTGTTTACCCAGAGCTTAACCCCATTCCCTCTGGAAGAGGCTTCTGGAATGTGCTGTCCACCCAGGGCCAGGCTCCCTGCACTGCCCCGCGTGACGGGGGTCAGGGTGTCACAGCCCCCTCAGGGTAAGGTGGCCTCTGCTTTCTGAGCCGCACCCGCCCCTCACGCTCGAGAGAACCCCCACGGGCAGAAGCCCCTCACACAGTCTGACAGGGGTCCTCACGGTAACCCAGGCCGGGCGGACAGGGCCGGAGCTGCGGTGTCCACTTTCTGGATGAGAGACAGAGGGCCACTCTGGCCAGCCTCGGGCCTCCCCTGCCTCCCGCTGCCCCCTTCACAGAGGACCCCCTGTACTTGGATGGCCAGCAAGGCCCCTCCTGCCTGAGACAGCTGCGCCTGCAGTGGCTGTGTCCCCAGCAAGGACGTCGGTGCCAGCTCCCCGGCGGCACTGGGAACGGGGGAATGGTAACTTGTTGTCCCCCCCGCCCACTACTGTCCGGTCACCGCATCCCCAGACAGGCCATCTGTGGACACTCTGGTTGTTGAGGGCTGTCTGTCTGTCCCCTGGGTGTGAGGTGCTCCTCGGGGTGGAGTGGGTGAGCTAGGGGACGGGACAGGGAAGAGCAGGTGGGACCCAGCTGAGTGGGGCTGGTGTGTGGAGGAACTGGCCAGCGCTGTCTCCAACGGGGCAGTGAGGCTGTGGGAGGCCCTGAGGTGCACACGGGCACCCCAGCTGGGCCCACCGTGCCTCAGGTTCCCCACGTGACAAATGGCACAGAGCCCGGGGTCGGGCCGTGGCAGTGCCCACCAGGGTGCAGGGAGGCCCTGTGTGTCCTGGTGCCAGTCACGCACAGTGGGGCCTGCCCCTTGTGGTCTAGGGGTGCCGCTCAGCTGGGAGCCCCTTTCTGTGAGGCTGGAGGGTGTCCCGCCCGTCCCTGGGCAGTCTTGGTGGCAGGGATCCAGGAGGGGGGCCTGCACAGGGCTGACCTCCGTGAAGAGGCATCCATGTGGCAGGAGGGCTCCCTGTGCTGGGCACTGGCCTTGGGGACACAGGCTGTCACCTGGCCCTCCAAGCAACCCCGGCTGTGGCCTGTGTCTCAGCCAGGCCCTGAGCTCTAGGTGGCCTGCGGAGGGGCCCCCTTGTCAGACCACATCCCAGACAGGGTGGGTGGGGGCGTGTCCGTAACTACACCTCACCTGCCAGCCCCCTCACGTGCCAGCCGGGACCAACCCTGCAGGTTCGAGTGAGGTCTCCTTCTGCTGGGGGGTGGGGGTGTCTCTGTGCAGGTCCCTCCCTGTGGAATGTGGGCCTGCCCCTGGCCTGGAATCCAGCCCTCTCCACTGGGGAGGGCGTGGTGGGGCCGGAGCCCTGACCCTTGAGGGGTGGGGGGACAGAGGCCACAACAAACAGTCCAGCTGCAAACAAAGGGCTGGTGGGTGGGGAGAGCTGCTCTTTTCTGGGGGAGCCCCAGGCCTGGCTCTGGGGGAGGGGCTGGCTGACAGTCTGGGAAGGGGGTTCCAGCAATGCTGAGGGTCTTCGGTGAAGGCTGTGCACTGGGGGAGGGGTCTGAGCAGCCTGGAGGGGAGAAGTGCAGAAGCACCCCGGCACCCCTGTGTCTGCCTGCAGTAGGGGACCAAGAGATCAGCGTCTGACCCCTGGGAGCAGCTGTCTGAGCATCCCCACCCTGACCCCGGACCCCCGGCCCGGGCTCCCCCCGCCTGGGCAGTGCTGGTTGAGAGCTTGGGCTGAGGTGTTTGAGCCCCCTGTGCTTCATCTGCTGGTCACCTTGGGGAGCCGTCTCCCCCATCTGAAACGGGCCCAGGGGTGCCAGCCTGGGCTCATGTGGGACTTTCCCGGGCAATGCTGGTGCGCCTTGGGAGATGCTGGGTTGTGGTTCAGTCCCCTTTCCTGGTGTTCTGTTCATGGCAGCCGCCAGGCCCCCTTGGCCCTGGGCAGTCACCGTAGCCTCACGGAGCTAGCGCTGCAGGGAGGGGCCCTGCCCTGTGTAGGTCAGGTGAGTTGTCAAGCCAGGTTTCCTGGACACCGTGCCGATTAAACCTGGACACCGTGCTAATTAAGCTCTCTGCCAGCACCGTGGTGCCCCGGGCTTCTTGGCCAGGGTCCAAGTAGGTAACACAGTGTCCCTTGGCCCCTCCTACCCGTGGGGCTCCGCACTCCATCCCGTGTCCCCCAGGAGCCTGTGTCCTTGTCTCTGGCCTCTGTTCTCCCACGACCTCAGTCTCTCTCCTGCAGAAGGAAGGGGTTCCTTTGAAGGTCGTTGAGGATTAGAGAGCTTTCGGACTGCGATGCCCTCTCCACGCCACGTAGTCTGTGCTGGCACCCCAGGAGGGCCGGGGACCAGCTCCTCCTTCCTGCGCCCTCACCCTCCTCTGCCCTGTAGTGCTGGGCAGGAGTAGGTCCACCACGACCCCCTGCAGGCTGTCCAGTGTCTGTCCAGCTGAGGGGACCCCCTCCCCAGAGGGGGTGCCTGGGGCGGATGGTGCTGCAGCTGGGGCAGGGTCTGGGGCATGTGCCACACGGAGGTGAGGGCAGGTGGCAGTGATCGAGGGGAGGCCGGCTGATGGGCCTGGTGCCTGAGGCTGTGGGGGGTTCTGGGCAGGCTGCGGCCCCTCAGCTCCCGCCCACCTTCTACGGGCTCAGGGCCCCAGGGTGCCAGGCCGCACTGCCCTGCTGGCCCCAGCTGCAGCTCTTGTCCCCAGAGGGTGGGGCCGTGCAGGGTGGGCCAGCTCCCCCTGTGCCCTCGGCCGGCCTCCCCAGCCTTCCTCTTCCAGAAAGCGAGTTTCATCTAACCCTGATCACCTCTGGGTCTGGGTCCGGTTTTTGTACCCTGCCTCGGGGGGCATGGCAGGTATGGCCCCCTCGGACGGATGGACAGCGGGGGACAGTGAGTGCTGCTGGGCCACCCCGCTGCCACGTCTGTCTCCCCTCTTTCTCCTCTGCGCACCCCACCCGCGCGCTGGCAGCAGCAAACAGGGAAGTGTTTATAGGTTTCTCCTCCAAGCCAAATACGGCAGAGCGAACAAGCTGGCCGGAGGTGCAGCCACTGGGGTCGGGCGGTCAGAGCTCAGATGGGACCCCCGCCCTGGCAGCTGCCCTGGCCTGGCAGCTTTCCCCTGGGGACCCTGAGCCTCTTGCCCCAGGCCTGCCCAGAGGAGCTTCACCCAGCAGGTGGTAGGGCAGGCCTGGGGCGCCCGCCGGGTCAGAGACCCTGGGTCTGGTTCTGAGCTGCCATGTGTCCTGGGGACCCAGATGACTCACATCCTTCCCGGCCTCCGGCCCTTCTGTGAAGGGGAAGCCTGGGCCCGGCAACCCGACGCCGTCTGTGCACCCCGCAGCTTACCTCGCGGTCAGTTCACTTGTTAACAGCCCTGTGCTGCGTGAGAACCTTCTCCTTGTGAGAAAGGAGACCTCACAGCAGTGGCCGGGGGCCCTCCCGCCCTGACTCTGCTTGGTGTACGTCCGTTGGGCCTTTTTAGCGTCCATGCGCACTGTGTCTGTTCTCGTTTGAGTTTTGTACCAGAGGAATTGTCACGTGGCAGGTGGCGTCTGCGTTGCATGTCCTGCAGGTTGGTTCGTGGTACTGGGCACCGTCTCCATGGCAACAGCTCCCTGGGGGGAGGAACAGAGGCGCAGGGAGGCCCCATCTCCCCGAGACTGAGGCCGTGGCGAGTTTCCTGGCCCCCGGTCCCTGGCACGGACTAGGCCACAGCACCGCCCCCTCCCAGAAGCCCTTCCTGACTACTCAGCCTGTGGCCCTTCTCCCTGTGACCCAGCAGCCGGCCAGGCCCACGGGACTCACCCAAGCAGGGGCACAGAGGGGAGAGGAGGAAGTGGCTGTGGGAGCTACAGCAGCCCCTGGGCTCTGGGCGCTCACCCTCCCACCCTTGACCCCGCCTTCTGCCCCCTGGGCCACCCAGACCCACACCATTTCTGGGGTACCAGCCCTGGTCTCTGGGACTCGGCTGCCTCACCTGCAGAGTAGCGGCCACAGCAGCACCCCTGCATCGCAGGTGCCTGGGGTAGCAACAGCCGTGCTGTGGAGTGTCCACCCCTGTCCATGGTCTTGGGCGTCTGACACCCCCAACCCTGCAGGCCCCTGCCCGCATGCCAGGGCGGGACGTCCAGCCAGGCCGGCAGGAGCCCTTTCCTGCGCAGCATGCCAGCTTTCCCTCTGCCCTCACCCCCATCCTATTGTTTCTGGTTCAGGAAAAGGCATATTTCCCCCATGAGGTCACCAGCCACGGCAGCTCTGATGGGGAGGTGGGGGCGCCTGTCAGAGCAGGCCCTGTCCCCCTTCTTTGGTCTCCACTTCCTGCTCAGCTGAGTTTCTTCCTTCTGTGCTGGAGCCTGGGGCTGACCCACCCTCCTCTGGCCTTCTCTGAGTCTCAGTCGGCCTTCAAGGCCAGAACAATGCCACCTCCAGGCAGCCTGCTCTGATACCCTGGGCCTCCTTGGCTTGCAGTCACAGTCAGGCCACATTCATGGCACTGAGACCAGCAGCCCTGAGGCCTGTTCCAAAAGCCCTTCTGTGGGGCCAGGTGTCTGGACCTAAGTCCAGGCTGTCCCACCATGAAACCCCCCGAAAACCTGTTTTCTCTCCTGAATAACGGGGATCCCAGAAGTCACCCCGGCCTCCCCATCAAGGACAGTCTCCCTCTGCTCCTGGTGCCCCTGTGGGCCCAGCAACTCTTCCTCTGCTGGCTGGCCTCTCGCTCCATCCCCAGGCCCTAATGCCAGGGGAGGGGCAGGCTGGAGACGCACCCCAGTTGCTCTGTCACCCCACCCCCAAGACTGCCCTGTGGGGACTAGAGGCCAGTGGCCCCGCTTTCAGGCTCACGTCCCCTGGGCTGCTGTCTGGGCCCTGCCCGCCTGACCACTGCCAGCTTCCTGGCAGCACTGCCTGCAGGGTGGAGTCAGGGAGACCCTCTCACAGCCTGGCTCCGGTGGGCGGGCGGCCACCCCGTGGCCTCAGTTTCCTCATCCGAGTGGGCGGAGGTGCTCGTGTCCCAGGTCAGACCACACTTCCTCTAACTCTTCTGTGTCACCGGAGCTGAGCTAGGGCTGTCAGCTGTGTGTCTGATGGACAAATGATGGAGGGGGTGGGCCTGTGGTGCCCGGCGACCCTCCCAGAGTGGGGGCAGTGCCTGGCACTGGGACTGCGAGCCGTGCAGTCCATTCCAAAGTGCCTCCCACGCCCTCTGACCCTGGCCCTGACTGTGCATCTCTGATTTCCTGCTTCTGGCAGCTGAGCCTCGAGATTCCTTCCCTCCTGCTTGGCCAGGGCTGTTGGGGGTAGGGGGCCCAGCCCCCCACACCTCCTGGCTCCACTGGCCAGGCTCGGGCCAGCCCTGCCCCTCCGGTTCTGGTTTCTGAAGCCCTTCGCTGATTTCAGGGGCTGTTTGCCTTTTTATTTTGGTAAAATACATGTAAGAAAATTTGCCGTCTTAACCACGTTTAAGTGTCCGGTTCAGTGGCGTTAAGCACACCCTCAGTATCATGCAGCCATCCCCTCCGTGCGTGTCTTGAACTTTTCCTGAACTGAAGCCCTCATCCCTTAAGCACCGGCCCCGCGTGCTCGTCCCGGGGCAGGGTCTGCTTACAGAGCCAGGTGGGAGCCAGGAGACACGGTGGGGCCTCGGCTGTCCCTTCTCCTCTGAAGCTGCCCGTCTGCCTCCGGGAGGTGCCCCCTTCTGAACACCATCCCTGGTGCACGTCTGACTGTTCAGTGTCTGGTGTCCCTGGCAGATCAGGACATGAGTACCACGGGGCAGAGTCCTGCAGGATTCGGTGCAGGAGAAAGTTTCTTGGGTGGGTAGGTGGGTGGGTGTCCTGGCTGGAGGAGTTCTCACCAGGCTGGTCCCCCCTCCCTGGGGACGAGGCTGGGGCTGGCGCTGCGGGGAGAGAAGCAGGGCCCAGTGGGCTGAGAGGTGCAGCTCTGGGTAGCAGAAGGCAACTTCAGAAGCCTTTGCTGTAAGTACACTTCCCTGCTGCCTCTTGGGCCATATCAGATTGACTTTTTTGTTGTTTTTGTGAAAATGTTTAATTACTGAAAGCTTTAGATTTCTAGTTGAGCCGATCTCCATGGCCGGTGTACGTCCTAGCTTTAGGGGTGCTCGGGGAGCGGGAGGCCTGGTGATGTCCGGAAGGGCAGGCAGCCGGACCAGAGCTCAGGGTGCTTCCGAGTCTGTCTCGTGGCCCCAGTGCCGGCCAGTGGTTCCCTCATTGCTGGGTTGCTGGTTGGGGTGGGGTGGGAAAGGCCCTGCCGCCTGCCCGGGGAGGGGTGGTCTGTATGACCAAGGACATGGCCGGGTTCAGGGCAGCTTGCTGTGGCCCTGGCGGTCTAGACGGCTGCTAAGCAGAGATCTGGCCCTTGCCGGGCTCATGGTCCACGGATGGGGTCTGAGGGGCAGAGCAGAGGTGGGATAGCGGCCCCTCTGCTCGGTCACGACGATCCGGCCGGGAGGTGGGCCATTCAGGAGGTGCTGGGTCCGTGGTGCGCACCAGCGCCTGTGGCCGTCTGCTCTGTCCTGGCCTGGGCGGGCAGGGCCCACACACCGCCACCCTCCTCAGGCCCCCAGGAGAGGCTGAGTGGTCCAGCTCCCCAGTGATGAGACCTGCTCTGGCACCCCCTGACCACCTCAGTTCCCGGGGGGTGGGCGAGGTCCCATCCCCTCTGCCCTTTCTCAGGAAAGTGTCAGCAGTGTGAGACTCGGGGACACATTGTTGAGTCTTTAAGAGGAAAGGTGGGAGCCAGGCATGGGCGTGACTCCAGGTCTCCGTGCCACGTGGTCCCCCATGGGACGTTCTGGGGGCCCCGCTGTGGCCTGAGTGAGTGCAGTGCTGGGCGGGGCTGCTGGGAACGGCACACGTGGGCGTCCGGGAGGCAGAAGAGGGAGGAGGCTCGGAGAGCTGGGCCCCGAAGTCAGCTGTGCTGCGGTGACTGAAGACGCAAAGTCTTACGAAGGAGAAACAGCGAGTCAGAACAGTCCACTCTCGGGGTCGGCCCCCAGAGGGGTGAGCCCCGCGGGCGGGTCCCCAGACACGGGCAGGCACCAGAGCCCACGTGTCAGACGCGGGTGACAGCGAGGCCGCCCCGAGTGGCAGGTGGCACGTCCCGTGCTGAGTGAGGTCGCTCCCCCGGGCAGGGCGGCGGGCGGCCTCGTGGCGGTCATGAGCACAGCACCTCGGGCAGAGATGCTCCGGGGGTGGTATTCCGGGGGCGCCGGGGGGCGGGCTGCCCCTGCCGCGTGGCCGTGGCGGCTGTGCTGACCGTGGCCCCCGCCCCCCCACAGCCTGCCTGTTCCGCTTCAGCGTGCTCTCGCTGGTCTACCTGCTGGTCCTGCTGCTGCTGCCCTGGTTCCCGGGCCCCTCCCGACACAGCATCCGAGGTAAGGAAGGTGGGCAGGGCCCCCGCCCAGGGCCGGGGGACTTGGGGTCTGGGTACTCTCCGTCCAGGTTCCCAGGGGAGGGAGCGTCAGGTGCTCTGGCTGACACGTCAGCGGGATGGGCTTTCTTTGTGGTTGAAGAGCCACAGGTGAAGGAGGAGTGGTCCTGAGATCCATTTTCCACGATGGACCCTTGGCTGGTTTCAGAATCTTTTCTGAGCATATGTCATGGGGCCATGCTGAAGGATGTCCCTGGGGGGTCCCCATGGGGAGGCTCAGGCCCCGGCGCCGTGGGCTGGGCCGTCTTCCCGCCGGCTCCCTTCCCTGTCCCCCACCCCAACCCCAGCCCTGTGCCCCACCGTGTGGGCCGCCCTGCCCTGCTGTGGGCTCAGGTCCTGTGTGAGTTCGCCCAGTGCTTCGTGGGGCCTCACCTTCTCTCCGGCCATCTGGGTAGCTGGGCCCATGGCAGTGTCCACCAGACAGACTGGGTGGGAACCCCATTTGGGTGGCTGTGCCTCCAGGAGGGTCTGGACGGTGGGGCCCCCAGCACAGGCTCGTTGGAGGGGAGTTAGGAGCAGAGAGGCTTTGCCTGTTCTCAGGATCCCCACGTAGGCGGGCCCCCTGCAGAGTGCAGGCAGGTCCCTGTGACGGGAGATGCAGGCAGATGGCACAGGGGCACGGCGGAAGGGGCCCTCCACTCGGGGCTCCCACCAGCCGCTCTCAGGGGTCTTTGGGTGTTTCAGTGTCTTATTTTATTTATTTTTACTTTATTTTATTTTATTTTTATTTTATGTTACTTTATTATTTTCTTGGGGGGGGGTAATTAAGTTTACTTAATTTTTTTTAAGAGGAGGTCCTCGGGATTGAACCCAGGACCTTGTGCTAGCTAAGCACGCATGCACTCCACCACTGAGCTCTGTCCTCCCCCTTCTCAGTGTCTGTTTTTATCCCAGCTTTCAGTGAGGTCAGGTGCCTGGGGACTCATCCCCAAAGGCAGCTCTGGCCTCCGTGGGTCGGGGGGAAGGCTGTCGGGTTGCGGAGGGTGAAGGGAGGCGCCCAGGAAGCGGGGTATGGGCAGCAGGACCCCCGTGCCCGGCAGGGGCGGTGGGACAGCAGCCCAGTAGGCTGAGGGTTTGGCCGAGGCCCGCACATGCTGCCCCTGGGACGTACCGGCCCGGCAGACTGGCTGCTCTGCGGCCTCGGGAGTGTCTGCGTGTCCTGTCGCTGCCGAGACAGTCCCCACACTGAGTGGCCACAATGACACCCTCACCCTCTCAGTCAGGAGGTCGGAGTCCAGCTGGGCCTCACGGGCGGAAGCCCAGGTGTCACAGTCCGGTCCCTCCTGGAAGCTCCAGGGGAGAGTCGTTTCCTCATCTTTTCCAGCTTCTGGGCTTGTGGCCCCTTCCTCCATCACCCAGGGTGGCCGTGGCCAGTCAAGTGTCACCCCGTCACTCTGACTCTGCCCTCCTGCCCCCCCCCCCACTGTTGGGACCCTGGGGTGACACTGGGCCTGCCCGGGGATCCAGGGTCCACGCCCTGTTCTAAGTCAGCTGGTTGGCGGCCTGGAGTCCCTTTTGCTGTGTGAGGAAATGGTCCACGGGCCCCAGGGTTGACCTCTCTGGGGTGGGGGTGTCATTCTGCCTCCCACAGGGTTGGCCTGTGGCATCTGGCGGTGACCCCCACCAGCCCCTTCCTCGCTGGGGGCCCTGGTGCATGGCCCTGACCTTGGAGTGCAGGTAGGGGTCAGGGGGCAGAGGGAGGAGAGGGGCCGCAGCGCAGGCGCAGATCTGGGAGCCGCCGGGGCCCCTGGCCAGACCCCCCCGGCCAGCTGCTGCAGCTGTCCCCTGACGCCCAGCTCAGGCCAGCCGGGGGCGGCTGCTGGGCAGAGCCTGTCGCCCAGGCCTCGGAGCCGGTTCCCAGGCCCTCGGCGAGAGCTGCTTGTCCCATGGATATTTCACGCCCTGCAGCACCGGGGGCACTTCCCTCTAACTGGCAGCGGGAGGACAGGCCCCCGGCCAGGGCCCGAGTCCAGAGCGGGACAGGGTTAGGGAGCAGCGGAGGCGGCGCCAGGAGTGGCTTGCCTGCCTGACCTCCCCCGTCCATCGTCCATCTGTCCAGCCTCAGAGGCCCTTCAGGAACTGGGAGGCTGCCGGTTTTTCCGGGTGGGAGAGAGGAACATGTGAGGCCTGCCCGCTGGTGCCCGCGCGCTTGGCCTCCCGTCTATCTTGTGCAGCAGCTGGGCCGTGGCGCCAGCCCCTGGTGGAAGGTCTGAGGCTGCCCAGGGCCCCTGGGCACTGACTCCTGGCCCCGTCCCCGTGTGGGCTTCTGCCTGACCCCAGCTCCCTGTGTGGGCGGAGTGGGGTCCAGAGGTGTCCACCTCATTGTGTCCTCGGGAAAGCTCCTGCTCCATTGCTTAGCGGGCAAGGGGGCGGTGGGCCAGGGCCACATGCCCTGTGCAGGGCTGGGCAGCGGCGCAGCAGAAGCTGCAGACAGACCCTCAGTCCTCTCCCGGTGGCCTTATTAACTTAGGGACTCAAGCATGGACATGGTGGGGGTCACCTGCCTACGGGGGCGGGGCCTTGTCCTTCCACGGTGTGCCCCGTGCCGTGCGGGCTTCTCCTGTCCTGGTGAGGGACCAGGTCCAAGGACAGGCAGGCAGCCCCTTCCCACAGCTGCAGTGGGTGGCCCAGCGCCCCCACCGCAGAGGCCGTGCGCCACCACCAGTGATGCCCACTCCTTCCAGCACTGGGGCCGAACCTTGGTGCCCACAGAGGTGGGCTCTAGTGGTCACTTGCCACCCGCTTTTTCCCTCCCAGACAATTCAGGGGCCCCACAGCAGCCTGAACCCCCCTCCCCTCTCTGAAGTCAGAGCTGCCCTCTGGCCCCACCCGTCCCTGCAGCCAGCCATCTGTTCCTCCATCCACTGTGTGAATTCACAGGATAGGACTGCCTCACAGGGTCTGAGGCTGAGCTCAGTGAGGCAGGAGAGTGTCTGGCTTGCCTAGCGGTGTGATTGCATGCCGGGCAAGGCTTGCCTTTGATGGGTCAGGCCAGGCCCCGCGTGCTGGGCGTCAGCCTGGCAGGAGAGGCAGGAAACTGACCTGTGAGGTCCAGATGCCAGCACCCCTTAAAGAGGCACCGGGAGCTCAGGCTCGGGGGCCTATTAGAGACGGACACTGGAGGCACTGGTGGGCAGATGGGGTCCCACGGCCACCCCCGGAGAAGAGGGTGAGGTCAGGGCGCCAGCCTCAGCCTCCATTTGTCCCTCACCCCAACTCTGGTCAGTGGGGCCTTGCCCCGGGCACAGGATCTCGTCTCTGGTGCCTCTTGGACCCCTCTCTGCCTCTCCCCGCTCTGGGTGGTTCAGCCCCGGATGGGCAGAGCCACAGCTGCACGGCCAGGGCTCCGGCCCTTTGGCTCGGTGCTGGCTCATGGTCCAGGATCCCTTGTGGTCATTCTGAGAAGTGGACTGGGGAGGGGGAACCGTGGGAAAGGAGTTACATCTGACACCTCTGCCAGACAGACAGAATGTCCGCGAGGCGCTGGACGGGGAGGCGGTCAGTCAGGAGCCAGGTGAGGGTGTCCTCCTCCTGACCTGTGGGTCCTCACATGGACGAGGCGCCCATCACGGCAGGAGTGTCACCTGCCAGGCCAGCCCCAGGGGTGGGCCACTTCTGAGTCTGTTCAGCAAATACCGATTGCCTTCAGACACGGTGAACGCAGCGGACGTAGGCCCTGGTTTGCAGCCTCTGGGCGGGAGGAAGAGGGCTGGCTTGTTGGTGACCCCATCTGTCCCCGAGCTCCGGGACATCAAGGGAGGGGCTGACCGGGCTGGCCTGCAGGTTCTCAGCAGTAAATCATCCAGCAGTGGGTCTGGGGACGTGGGCGGGAGCCATGGGAGGGAGCTGCCCACAGCCAGACCCTGGACCCAGGATTCGGGGCTCAGTGTGTGGGAATCCGACAGTGAATGGAGGTTTCTGGTCTCAGCCACGCACGGGCTGTGAGCTGCCGCCTGCTCACAGAGCAGCAGTGACCCGGGTCCCTGAGTCCTCTCTGAGCACAGGCACCGTTGCCCCACTTTCCCTGAAGCCCACACCCCTGCCCGATGGGCTGAGTCCCACAGCCCGGGGAGCAGGGTCCAGGCCCAGTTACGGCCACCGTGTCCCTCCAGGCATGAGGCGCAGAGAGGGTGCTTGTGTGGGCTGCCCTGCCGGTGCTGCCGCTCCTGGGCTCCAGACAGCTTCTCCCTGCACGGGGGGGGGGCCTGACAGGTGGTGGGGCTTGGGGATGGATGGAATGTGGCCTGTGAGGTGCTTGGATGCACCTGGCACAGGGTGCTGGGCCGACATTTCTGCAGGGACTCATTCCATGGATGTGTTGGAAGCCATTAGCCCCCCAGCACCCTGCCAGGAGATGGAGGCTTACCCCGTGAAGAGTCAGGAACCCCTACACACCCACTGATTGCGGTGCGTGGTTCCAGCCCACGCTGAGGGTGAGGCAGTGCCTTCTGCCAGGGCTGAGCAGCAGCACGTGCTTGCTGGGTACATGAACAGATCTGGAGGTGGCCCCCTAGCCTGGGGAGCCCTTTCCTTCCTGTGCTGGCTCTGCCCCCCCGCCAGCCTCCACCCCAGGCAGGGGCAAGATCCCAGTGCAGGCAAGCACTGATTCTCTGCTGTGTGACGGTAGTCAGGTCACTTTACCTCTCTGTGCACATTTTCCAGTCTGTGAATTGTGGTGGAGATAGCACCAGCCCGTGGGGCTGCTGTGCATGGTCAGTGGATGGTGTCGGGGGGTGCGCTGCGTGAGCTCACTGCTGACAGCCCCCCAGGACCCGGCGCTGTGCTGGGTGCGTGTCTTGGGCTGGTGGACACAGCCTGGCCCAGGGCTGTTAGTGGGGCTGAGTGGCCTTGGCGGGTCTGCCCCTCCCCATCTGCCTTCAGGTCCAGCTGCGTGCTGGCCTCACTCCTGCCCTCTGCCTGCAGGTCACACCGGCCGCCTCCTCCAAGCCCTGCTGGGCTTCAGCCTCCTCTTCCTGGCAGCCCATCTCATCTTCCAGATATGCCTGCACACCGTGCCACGTCTGGACCAGCTTCTGGGGCCGAGCTGTGAGTCACCAAGGGGCCAGGGTGGGGGTGCTGGGGGGCAGCAGGCCTGGGGGAGAGCTGTGGCCTTCCTGAGCAAATGGAGGTCAGGGCGGGGGGGGGGCTCCCGTTCTCTGGGGGAGGTCATCTCAGCTTCATGGGCTGCCCTGCCTCACCCAGGGGTTCCCCAGCGTGAACCACCGTGATTTCTGTCCCACCGAGATGGCCTGTGGCCGTGGGGCCGGGCTGAGCACCGGCACAGAGCTAATCCCGGAGCCCAGAGGCCAGTTCACAGGGCAGCCCCGGTCTTCCCATGGCTCTGTCACATCTTCCTCCTGTGCCTGCTGGGACTTAGCCTCTAGGCCGGGTGGCACCAGCAGCCCGCGGTGCCCTGCCCGCCCGACACCCCTCACACCCTTTCCCCTGTGGATGGACACTTCAGCTGGCACCGAGCCCCCCCACCCCCACTGACACCAGCGCCCCGATCTTCAGGTGTGGGGACCCCGGACCCCCACCCCCACCCCCTCGTGGGGCCTCCCACCTCCAGGGCCTGCCTGGCTCGTGGTGGGCAGGGTGCTCCACCCAGCTTCCCGTTTTGATTCTGTGATGGTGGCACCTTTCCTGCAGCTTAGAAATGGGAGAGAAGTCTGGTGACTCGAGGGCCCCCTGGTCCTGGGCCCAAGAAGCAACTGGTCTTGACCGATGGGTCTGGGAGCCGGGCCAAGCCTCCCAGGCCACTTCTGGCCCCATCACGGCCACCCAGCTGGGCTGTGAAACCTGTGCTGCTGGGCAGAACTAAGGGGCCTTGGATCCACCTAGCCTTCCCTGCCTGGGCCTCAGTTTCCCTCCCAGTATAGGTGTGATTTTGAGGATCCCCAAAGTCTTGGGGCTCCTGAGGGCCTCCTGGTGACAAGGGGGGCGGTTTCTCAGTCCCCCCCCCACCTGACCCAGCTCCCCTGGGCCTCTCTGCAGGCAGCACCTGGGACAACATCTCCCGCCACGTTGGGGTCACGAGGTAAGAGCCCCCAGCCTCCCTCAGACTTCCCAGGCCCAAGTGGGACCCCCCACCGGCGCCCGCCCGCCTGAGCTGACCCACGGGCTCTCCCTGCCCTTCCCAGGCTGGACCTGAAGGACATCCCCAACGCCGTCCGCCTGGTGGCCCCCGACCTGGGCATCCTGGTGGTCTCCTCGCTGTGCCTCGGCCTCTGCAGGCGCCTCGCGCGGACAGCCGGGCAGAGCCAGCACGCCCCGGAGCTGGTGAGGGTCTTTTTCTTGACAAATCTACATGTTTTGGTTGCAAGAGTCTGTACCTGTCGTGAGGGGAGAGCCCATCCCAGGGCAGGGGCAGGGGCGCTGGAATGTAGCATGTCCCTCGCACACGCAGGGACCCAGGCCACGTCTGTGCCTTAGGGACTGTTCCCAGAGGAGACTCTTCAGGGCCGCAGGGCAGTAGGGAATCAGTGGTGCTGGACAACGGTCTGGGCCTGTGTCAGAGAGTACTTAGGGACAGATGAACGGATGAGTGGACAGACAGGTGTTTGAGAAGCCACGCCTACAGCAGGGGAGGGGCACCTGTGGGCTTGTGGACAAGGCTGTGACTGTCCAGGCCCAGAGGCATAAAGCAGGGCCCTGAATCAGAGTCCCTGGAGGGTCCCGCCCTGGGGTCTTCCCTTGCTGTCGTCTGAGGTTGAAGGCTCAGTGCCCTCCTGTCCCTGCACGAGTGCTGTGATCTCCAGCCCGATCTGGGCCCCCCATATTTGGCTTCAGCCTCAGTGCAGTAGGACCCTGTCTCCAGGGCTGGGAGCTGTGACCGGCCAAGGTCCTGGCACAAGAGCTCCCTGTGGGGGAGGGGGGGCCTGGGATCTGTACGCCTGCAGCCCCAGGGTCCCTTTGTCCAGCGGTTGATGCTTATGGAAATGGGGGCCTCTATCCCTGGAGAAGTCAGGGGGAGGCTCAGTCCCCCTAATCCTGCAGGGTAAGCTGGCACCCCCGTTTCTGAGTGGGGTATGGGGGCCTGGAAGTTGCGCGGTAGCTGGCCCCACCCTGCTGCCTGCCCTGGAGGCGACCCCCGACTCAGCCAGCCAGCCCCCGTCCATCTCCATGGCTTGGGGGCACCAGTGGGCACATGGGCCAGGACTACCTCTAGTTTCCTCACCGGTGGAACAGCTCTGCTGGGGAGGGCCTGACTTGTTCCCCAAACCTGGGGGTGGGTGGGAGGAGGTCTGCCCCCTTCTCCTCACTGCCCACTGCCCCTTAAAGCACAGGGCTGCCCTGGTGGCTCCCAGGGACTGGGTTCTGGCTGAGAGGCGGCCACTGCAGACAGACCTCTGAGCAAGGCAGCAGGGCCCCTCACAGGTGTCCAGCTACAGGCCAGAGCCAGGAGCCGCCGCAGTGCCCCTCTGCACACAGCAGCGCTTGGCGGGGCCACACATATATACAGCTGCATGGGGCCCAGGGGCACGCACACACCCTGACCCTGACGCACATGTCCGCGCCCGCTCTGAGAGGTCGGTTGGGCTGGGTGTGAGGTGCGGCCTGTGGGCTGTGCCGCATCGTGGCTGGAGCCGGGCCTGGCCAGGCTGGGCGCGGTGGGCGGCCCCCAGCACCTGTCTTGCCAGCCAGCAGCTGCCTGCTTCTCCCCTGAGACGCTCATTTCCCACAGGCTGCTCAGAAGCGTTCCCAGGGCCGGGGCCAGGCTGTGGGCAGGGGTGAGCTCAGGCCTGGCTGCGGCCTCTTCCAGCAGCCGGCCCCCCACCCCTTGCATTCCAGGATGCAGTGGGGGAACCCTGGGTACCTCTCTGACCCCAGGAGACTGGACCACCTGCTTTGATATCCTGGGTCCTGGAGTCCTGCCCCTCCCCTCCTTCCAGGCATGGCTCTATGCCTCCCTGGGGCCTCCCAGCGCCCCACCTGCTTTTGACAGGCAGGAAACAGAGAGGTTAAGTGGCTGGCTAAGTTTGCACAGCAGGAGACTTGGAGGTGGGCTGGGACTAGGTTGCCCGGCTCCTGAGCTCGTGCTCTCAGCCTGGATGCCTTGGCCACCTCGGCCACGCACCAGCCCAGTGCCCGCTTTACAGATGGGACACAGGGGCCTAAGGCGTCTGATGCAGTGCCATTTTGTGCCTTGCCCTGGCTCTCCCTGATTCCAGGAAACAGCTCTGTTCTGGGAAACTGTCGAGTCAGGCCGGGGAAACAGGCCCTGGTGGATGTCTGTCCCCACCCTCACCCTGCAAGCAGGTGGGGAAGGGGCACCCACCATGTACTTGTCAGGACGGTGCCTTGGGACCAGGGGCGGGGGCGTAGAGGCGCCCTGTACTGTAGCCAAGTGCAAAGAGGGGCGTGCACTGCTTTCCTTTTTTCTAAAAATCCCCACCTGGGCCCTCAGGAACCAAACCTTGCCAGGCCAGGGGCTCCGGGGACCGACGCAGGAGGCCTGCCCTGTCCCCGCAGGTCCAGGTCCATGTGGGGAGGTAAAGGCCCTCGAGGGGCTCCAGAAGAGTCTGTGGCTGGCCTGCAGGGTCAGTCATCTAAGCACAAGGACTTGTCAGGAGCGTGTCTTGTGATCATGGTGGGCTGCCTCCAGGCAGGCCTCCAGGGCTGCGAACCTGTGTGAGGCAGTGGGAAGGTGGAGGGCGGACCTGGGCAGGGAGGGTAGTGGGTCCACACTTGGACCATTGGCCCCATGACCTCAGAGGGTCAGCAGCTGGTGTAGTGGAGGGGTAGGTGGCCCTTCTCCCTCCCCACGTACCTGACCCCTGCCCTCCCCATGACCTCAGCAGGACGATGACAGCAGGGACATGGACACCAGCTCCATGGGGGGGCTGCAGGAAGCCCCCGATCAGCCCTCCAAGCGGAGGTCTCGGCTGGCTGCCCGGTTCCGGATCACAGCCCACTGGCTGCTGGTGGCCGCTGGGCGGACCCTGGCCATCGTGCTGCTCGCGTTAGCAGGTACCACTGGGCGGGGCCGGGACCCCATCACTGCTGTTGCATCCGGAGGCGTCTTCATAGCCTGCAAGCCCCCCACTGACCAGCAAGACAGCAGTCAGGCAGCCCTGGCCAGGCTGACCCTGATGAGCACCTCTGCCTGGCCCTGCAGGCATCGCCCACCCCTCAGCCTTCTCCAGTGTCTACTTCCTGGTCTTCCTGGCCCTCTGCACCTGGTGGGCCTGCCACTTCCCCATCAGCCCCCTGGGCTTCAGCGCACTCTGCGTCATGGTGGGCTGCTTCGGTGCCGGCCATCTCCTCTGCCTCTACTGTTACCAGACGCCCCTCGTCCAGGCCATGCTCCCGCCTGCCAGCATCTGGGCCAGGTGAGGGCTCGCCCGCACAGGCCCCGCCGCCGTCTCCCTGGTCCTGCCTGCCTGCCTGGCCCCCGTGATCTCAGACGTGGTCACTTACACGCCTTCTCTGGGCAGGGTGTTCGGTCTCAAGGACTTTGTGGCCCCCACCAACTGCTCCAGCCCCCACGTGCTGGTCCTCAACACCAGCCACGACTGGCCCGTCTACGTGAGCCCCGGCATCCTGCTGCTGCTTTACTACACCGTGACCTCGCTCCTGAAGCTCCATGCACGCCAGCCGCCAGGCCAGGTCAGCGCCCGGGCCAGTGCCCTCTGCTGTCCCGCCCCCTTCAGACCGGGGCTGGGGGCTGAGCTTCCCCCTGTTCTCTGCAGAGGCAGGAGGCACCCGGGGGCGATGAAGAGCGGGAGGTGGAGCTGACCGAGGTGGACCAGTGGCCCCAGGGCCAGGCCAGGGCTGCAGCCGCCGAGGAGGAGGGGGCCGCCCAGGTGAGGCGTCGGGGCTGAGAGGGGGGCCGGTGCCGGTGCCCACCTGCCTGCAAGTTGGGCTCACTGGGCTTGGCTCGCCCCTGCAGCTCACAGCGCCCCCGCCCACGAGGCTGGACCCCGAGGACAACTGCATCGTGCACGACCTCACCGGCCACAGCCCTGTCCAGCAGCGCCCCGGTGAGCACGCCGTGGTGCTGCCCCCTGGTGGTTTCACAGTGCCGCCTCTCCAGCTGTGCCCTTCTGGGGCTGCCCCGGCGCAGCCTAGCCGCTGACCGCCCCCGGGACCCTGTGGGGGCTCCAGGTCTTCCACCCCCTCCCCAGAGGACTTGACTGCTCTGCCTCGGGCAGCTTCGGGCCCTAGGAGCTGTGTAGGCGGTGTCCCCAGGGCACGGTTGGGCCTTTTTTTTTTTTTCCCTTTGTCTTGGTTTCTATCTTACAAAGTAGGGGTGAGGCCACTGGCCTCAGGACCTGGCACCTGGGGACGCATGTGCCCCCAGACGTGGGATGGGGTCTGGGCCATCTTGTCCATCCTGTCCCTTCAGAGTCTTAGAAACCAAGTCCTGGACAGTGGTGAGGACTGGCCAGGGCCCTTTGTTGGTGTTTTCCGCCACCTGCGCCCAGCCGCCATCCCCCATGCCCAACCAGCTGCCGAGCGTGGCTCCCGCCTCCCCACTGGGCTGTGGTTCCAGCGTCCTGTCTGCGTTTTAGGGTGTGCGTGAGGGTCTTGGGCCTATGGATGTGGGAGCTTCCCCGGCGGGGGGTCTGCCTTTCTAATGACCCCTGCCCCCCACCTCTTAGTGCGTCCCAGGCTGACTGAGCCCAAAGAGCCATCTCCGCTGCACAGCCTGGGTCACCTCATCATGGACCAGAGCTATGTGTGCGCCCTCATCGCCATGATGGTGAGTGGCTGCCCCTCCGGCTAGGGCTCCCCCAGGGCTCTCAACACCTTCTGGCGGGGGGTGGCCTGGTGCCTTGTCACCAAAAACGGATGGGGCTGTGACCTGCTGGGCCACGAGCCACCCTGGCCAGCCCTGGCTGTGTGTGTGCGTGTGCATACATGTGGTCAGTGAGTCCTGGGCCGCTGCCCCCTGGGCGGGCAGGGTGTTTGCTTTCCCGTCTGAGCACCCTGCACCCCAGGACCTGCCAGCTAGTTGGTCTGTGGGAGTGGGTCTGGGTGCCGGGCCAGGTGTCCTGTGCAGCCCCGCCCCCACCCTGCCATCCAGGTGTGGAGCATCACCTACCACAGCTGGCTGACCTTCGTGCTGCTGCTCTGGGCCTGCCTCATCTGGACCGTGCGCAGCCGCCACCAGCTGGCCATGCTCTGCTCCCCATTCATCCTGCTCTACGGGCTGGCGCTCTGCAGCCTGCGCTACGTGTGGGCCATGGACCTGCAGCCCGAGCTGCCCACCACCCTGGGCCCCGTCAGCCTGCGCCAGCTGGGGCTGGAGCACACCCGCTACCCCTGCCTGGACCTCGGCGCCATGGTGAGTCCGCCCCCACCCTGACAGCGCTGATGCTGCCTTGGGCTCCTGCCTGGGGACCTGGGACAATGCCTTCCTGTCCACCGTCCAGGTCCCAGTGGAGTGGGCACTTGAGAGGCCAGGGCCCATGTCTGGCTGTCACCACGGGGTGCCCAGGGGCCAGCCCAGAGTAGTTACTCAGAGTGTTTGGCTGGATGAGTAAGTGACGACCTCGTGTTGTCGGGAGGGCTGTCCCCTGTCGCACTGACGTCCTGCGAGTCTCAGTGAGTCCTGTGCCTCTGCTGCGTCCCCGAGTGAGACAGGTCGTTGCCCCTGGACGCCCACGATCGTGCCGGTCACGTGTCGGTGGTCAGTAGGTTATATCTCAGCGAGAGGCGTGTGAGTCACGTGCGTGCAAATGCGGGTGCAAACGCGTGAACCTGTGCGTGCACAGATGTGAACCCAGGTTCACCTGTGGGTCTGTGCAGATGTGATCGTGTGTGCGTGAGCTGATACGGACAAGCGTGTGCACTTGTACATGAGCCTGTGTGCGTGTATATACTGGACGGGGAGTTCCTGCCCGCAGGGAGGCTGGCTCTTGGGGGCCGGTGGGGACCACCTTCTGCTGTGGTCTCCCCACCCCCAGGGCTGGGGATGCTGGCCTGACAGTGACACTGCCCCCCTTCGCCAGCTGCTGTGCACCCTGACCTTCTGGCTCCTGCTGCGCCGCTTTGTGAAGGAGAAGCTGCTGCGGAGGGCCAGGGTCCCCGCTGCGCTGACGGAGGTCACCGTGGCTGACACAGGTGAGGGGGCAGGGCAGCCGGGGGGCGGGCGCCCCACCCCGGCCCCGAAGCCACGCCCCCCTGGCCCTTGGCTTGGCCCGCAGAGCCCACGCGGACACAGGCGCTGCTGCGGAGCCTGGGGGAGCTGGTGAGGGGCGTCTACGCCAAGTACTGGATCTACGTGTGCGCTGGCATGTTCATCGTGGTCAGCTTCGCCGGGCGCCTGGTCGTCTACAAGATCGTCTACATGTTCCTCTTCCTGCTCTGCCTCACCCTCTTCCAGGTGCGTGGGCGCGGGGCGGTGCGCGGGCGGTGTGGGCCGTGTGGGGCAGCCTGGGCCTTGCCGGCCGGCCTCACCACACCCTGTCTGGCAGGTCTACTACAGCCTGTGGCGGAAGCTGCTGCAGCTCTTCTGGTGGCTGGTGGTGGCCTACACCATGCTGGTGCTGGTCGCCGTCTACACCTTCCAGTTCCAGGACTTCCCCGCCTACTGGCGCAACCTGACCGGCCTCACGGATGAGCAGTGAGTCTGGGGCGGGGCGGGGCGGCGGGGCGGGGCTCCCCGTGTGCTGACACTGCCCCTCGCCTCGCCAGGCTGGGGGACCTGGGCCTGGAGCAGTTCAGCGTGTCGGAGCTCTTCTCCAGCATCCTCATCCCCGGCTTCTTCCTGCTCGCCTGCATCCTGCAGCTGCACTACTTCCACCGGCCCTTCATGCGCCTCACCGACCTGGAGCGCCGCCCCCTGCCCGGCGCCCGCGCCCCACACTGGGCCCGCAGGTGCGCCCGCCGCCGCCTCTGAGAGGCGCGTGCTGCAGTCCCCGCTCCTGAGGGACCGGGGGTCTGCAGGGTGTTCCCCCCGCTTCCCCAAACCAGCACAGAGGACAGCCTGTCTGGTGGGATTTGGATGGGGGACGTGGAACAGGGTGACAGCCTGGGATGCTGCCTTCAGATGAGGGGCTTCAGGCACTGGATGTCCTCTCTGACCCGCAGGGGTCACGGGGCCACAGGCTCATCTGGCAGCTGCAGCACCGACAGCAGGAGTCCCACAGATGGGGGGTGGGGCAGGAATGGGAGGGGCCTGCGGGGCCACCCCATAAGTACAGGTGGGAAGGACACTTTGGGGCCCTGTCCTAGGCAGGACGCGGTGAGCGGGACCCCACTGCTGCAACAGGAGGAAGAGGAGGCCCCCAGGGACGAGGGGCTGGGCACAGCAGGCCCCTCCCAGGCCTCGCAGGCCCCAGAGGGTAAGTACGGGACACAGACACACCCCCCGTGCCGTGAACCCTGAGAGTCTCCGTCCCCCTCCTCACTGTCCTCCCCAACCCACCCCAGCCAGCAAGTGGGGCCTGGTGGCAGAGAGGCTGCTGGACCTGGCCGCCGGCTTCTCAGACGTCCTCGCCCGTGTGCAGATGTTCACGCAGCGCCTGCTGGAGCTGCATGTCGTAAAGCTGGTCGCACTGTACGCTGTCTGGGTGGCCCTGAAGGAGGTGAGTGTGGACACGCACCTTCCTTGTCCATAGCAGGGTCACTCAGGGACCCTCGCTGGCCTCCCTGCAGCCTGGGCTGCAGGTCGCAGGCACCACGGGGAGGGTGGGGCGCCGCTCCGCCCGCCCCCAGCCCAGCCACCCGCCTGCCGGCAGGTGTCAGTGATGAACTTCCTGCTGGTGGCGCTCTGGGCCTTCGCCCTGCCCTACCCACGCTTCCGGCCCACGGCCTCCTGCCTGTCCACTGTGTGGACCTGCGTCATCATCGTGTGCAAGATGCTGTACCAGCTCAAGGTCGTCAACCCACACGAGTACTCCAGCAACTGCACCGAGGTACAGCTGCCGCCTCGTGGCGCCTGAGTCACACGGAGTCTCCCGCGCCCCTAGGGGCCGCCACTCCAGCCCAGGGCGGAGGACAGGTGCAGGGGGCCTGTCCCTGGGGCCAGGGGCTTCCCGGAGGAGGTGACCTTCCACCTGGTCTGCGGGGGACCACCCCCAGTACCAGGGCGTCTGGGTTCAGAGGAGTGTACTGACCTGGCTGGCTCCCTGATGGACACGCGTGTCATGGCGTGAGGGGCACAGAGGCCCAAGGTCTCCTGGAGAGAAGGGGGAGCCCTGGGGAAGGAGGGGGTCGCCCAGGGAAGCCCCACCCATCACTTTGTCTTCACTCCCCCTAGCTCCTGCAGGTGGCCTCCCTGTCCCCAGATACCCTGTCCCCTTCCCCATTAAGGTGGATTGGAGGCAGCACCTCACGTCCCTGGCTGGGGACAGCTGTTCTCTGGCCCAGACCAGTCCCGGAGCTGTGGCTGGGGTCAGGGAGTGAGGCAGGGTCCAGTTCCTGGCGGGGAACAGGTGCTGACGCCAGCCCTCCCTCAGCCCTTCCCCAACAGCACGAACCTGCAGAAGACGGAGGTCCATGACTCTCTGCTGTACCGGGGCCCCATTGACCCTGCCAACTGGTTTGGGGTGCGGAAGGGCTTCCCAAACCTGGGCTACATCCAGGTGAGCATGCGGCAGGCAGGCGAGGTGGTCCGGTGCCTGGGGCATGGGGCGAGGGGGCAGGGCAGGGCCTGACTGCTCGTGCTCCCCAGAACCACCTGCAGATCCTGCTGCTGCTGGTGTTCGAGGCCATGGTCTACCGGCGCCAGGAGCACCACCGCCGCTGGCACCAGCTGGGCCCACTGCCCGCCCAGGCCGTCTGCGCTGACGGCACCCGCCAGCAGCTGGACCGGGACCTTCCCAGCTGCCTCAAGTACTTCGTCAACTTCTTCTTCTATAAATTTGGGCTGGAGGTGAGACTGGGCATCGACCCTTACCCACCCCCAACCCCCCCCCCGCCGGACAAGGCTCAGCCACTGGGGTCCTTGCTGCCCTGAGGGGCCTTCTCTGAGCATCTGGTATGAGCAGGCCCAGGGGGCCGCTGGGGTGTGGTGACGGGGTGGGACCACCGAGGGTGCCAGGTTATCCTGGGCTGAGTGTCAGGCTGTGCTTGGAGAGTGGCCTGCAGAGGCAGGGTGGGGAGCTGGGTCTCAGGCTGGAGATGGGGTTGGTCTCGACTCTGCCATGGAACCCCCACCACGGTCCCCACCACCATGGTCCCCCCCTACAGTAGAGACAAGTCCAGCCTCGCCGTCCCTCCAGGAGAGGGGCCTGGGCTGCAGGCCCCCACCCCATGCACGACACCCGCCAGAGGCATTCTAGGCCACCCCCCAGCTCCTGCCTGACTCTGCCACCCCCAGATCTGCTTCCTGATGGCTGTGACTGTGATCGGGCAGCGCATGAATTTCATGGTCATCCTGCACGGCTGCTGGCTGGTGGCCATCCTCACGCGCCGGCGCCGTGTGGCCATCGCCCGCCTCTGGCCCAACTACTGCCTCTTCCTGGCACTCTTTCTGCTGTACCAGTACCTGCTGTGCCTGGGCGTGCCCCCTGCCCTGTGCATCGGTGAGCAGGCACCGGGGTGTGCCGAGCACTGGGGGGGGCACCTACCCTGGGGCCCCTCCCCCATCTGCTGGCCGCGGCCGTGCTGCCGCTCATGGCGGCGGTTGCCCCCTCCGTGGTCACTGCATTCGTTGCTTTCTTTCTGCCCAGCATGCTATGTTGAAAAATCTCAGTGGGAGGTTGGGGAAGCGGTGTCTGGACCAGGGGGCAGGACCAAGTCCGTCGGGGTCCGTGCCCAGTTCCCCCGGGGGCCAGTGCCCTCTGTGCTCGGGACGGTGACCCCACACGGCCATCCATTCCTGGATGGTACCCCGGTCTGATACACCGTCCGTGCTCACGGCCTCGTCCTCAGGGCGGTGTCCTGCTGATGGTCTGCTTTGACGGGACCTGACAGGAGGGCTTGGCCTACCTCTTCTCGCAGCTCCTTTGGTCGAGTCCATCCCAGCCCATCTGTGCCCTTCCCACAGTCAGGCCGGGGGGTCTGCAGAAAGCTCTGAATCTGGATTCGCGGGTTGTGCCCCAACACTTAGATGTCAGTGGACACTTCAGCAGGAACGTCCCACGACTGGGGAGCCAGGTGGCCACGGGGCGTCCAGGGCCCCCGATGGCCCCGCCGCGGGGCTGCCGCTCTGCTGGGTGTCCGTGCCCTGCTCTCTCCCTGTGGCCGGTGGGCCTTCGTGAACGGGGTGTTCCCCGTTCGCCATCACTGCTGGTTGGTCGGTTAGTTGGCTTTTCTGCGAAGGGGGACTTTGATTTCTCCCCCTTTTCTGTTTCTTGCTGTCAGTGGAGCCCAGCTGTCCTTGGAGCGGGGGAGGAGCTGGGGGATGAACCCAGGACCTCATGCCTGCTAAGGACGCGCTCTGCCATGGCGCCGCCCCCTCCCCGAGCCCCAGCGGTGCTTTCTGAGCGCGCTGTGACCTGTCCGGGGCTCCCTTGGACGTGCCAAGGCGGCCCCTGGAGCCCTCCCAGACGGCACTTCAGACGCCCTCCACCACTGTCTTCACGTCAGGCTCACAGAGGCTGCAGTCACCCAGGGAAACGCCCCTGTTGGGTGTACAGTCTGAGTTTTGAAGAAGGCACGGGCGCGTGACCACTGCGGTCAGACCCCGTGGCCCAAGTCCCTGCCCCTTTGCAGCAACCCCTCCCTGGCTGCCTGCCTAGCGACCTCTGACTTGACCTTTCCCAAAGTGTCCTAGGGACGGACCCACACGGGGTCGCCTTCAGCCAGGCTTCTTCGGCAGAATAGGCTCGAGATGCCCCGTGTTGTCCCATGTTGGTCTTGTTTAATTTTCTAACTTTTCCATAGACTTACAGATATTTACAAAAGCAGAACAGAGCTCCGAATCTCTTCACCCAGTTTCCCAGGGTTGGTGTCAGCCTCTGACATACCTGGAGCCGCAGTGGCTGCCAGGCCACCACCTACGGCCGGAGCCCCGGGCCGCGTGGCTCTCCCTGGTCTCGCCCCTGCCGCTGGGGGTCCCAGGCCCCCGACACCCCTGCTGTGGTCCTCAGGCTGCTCCACTCGCCTCGGGCCGGGGTGGTGCCTCTGTCTGCCTGCCTCTTCATCACTCTGGGACTCCTGGGAGCACCAGGCTGCCGTTCCTCCCCCGGCATCATCCAGTGCTGCTGCTTTAGACCAGGTTACGCACTTTTGGCAAGAGCATGGTGTCACGTGGGGCCAGTGTATCACCCCAGGGGACACGCCTTTGTCACCCGGTTACAGCGTCATCGTCTGCTGCTTGTCACTGGTGCAGGCTTGTTGGGGGACAGGCCTGGAGACCAGGCAGGGGTCTTGTTTCTGTGTGAACTCCTGCCTACTAGCGTCGGCGCCCGAGGCGGGCCCGCCCACAGGGGCACTCGGGGCTCTCACGGGGACTTCCTGTCTGCATTTCTCTGACGGCCGTTGACTGGTGTCTTCCGTGAGCGAGGAGCTGCCCCGTCGCCCACCCTGCTCTGTCCAGTTTTCATTTGCCTGTATGGACTCCGGGCACTTAGGCCTGGGGCTCTGCTCCAGTCCTGTCCCTGGGGCCTTGTCCTTGGCACCGTCCCAGCACTGGCCCTGGAAGTCCCCCCGCCCCTGCCCGGTGGACCCTGCTTTCTTCCCTCCACTGGCGGGTGAAATTCAGACGCCCAGCCCCAGCTCTTGCGGTGTGTGTTGCTCTGGGGAGATGCTGCTTCTCTGACCTCTCGGCAGACAGTGTCTTTCTTCAATCAAAACAGTTTCCAACGTCACTCGGGGTGGCTCCGTTCTTCCCCGAGACCTCTGGAAGGTGCGATGTACATGCACCATCTAGTTCGATTGCTTGTCAGTCTGTGCTCCGCCCTGGGCCCCCCAGCGTCCAGGATGGCTTCGATTTTTAATATAGTAATGTTCTCTGTGTGGTGCCAACCAGCGCGTGGAGGCGTGTCCACCCCAGTTCTCTGCCCCCCGCCCCGTGACTCCCGCCCTGTGGTTTCCCTTTGCCAGGAGTCACCTAAGTAGGGTCACACAGCCCTGGGGTCTGGCTTCCCTCAATCACGAGCCACAGCCAAGGGCTCCGGGCTGCTGCCCGCGTTCACCCTTGGACGACATCTGGCCGCTGGGGACCAGGTGTTGCGGACACCAGTCTGTCTGCCACTGCGCAGGTGTCTGTGTGGCCGTGGCTTCCGTCTCTCGGGGATGAGCGCCCTGGGAGGCTGTGTCGTCTCTTGTCTGTGCCAGCGTTTTGCGTTGACACCATTTTATTTTAGCTCTTCTGTCAGGTGCGCGATGAAGTCTCATTCTGGCCCATGCCGACCGTGGCCCTCACACAGGGAGGCCTGCCCACCACCCTCCCCAGGCGACCCTTGATTCCTCCCCCAAGGGCTGGGGCACAGTTCGTGTCTGAGACACGCGTCCACGAGAAGCGGGCTTTGGGCCCGGATGCTTGGAGACACGGGTGGCAGGGGTGTGAGGGAGGCTCCCAGTGGGCGCTGGGGACGGGTGGGGACGGGCCTGGACACACAGGTGACGCACACCCTCCCCCCGCAGACTACCCGTGGCGTTGGAGCCGGGCCGTCCCCATGAACTCCGCCCTCATCCAGTGGCTGTACCTGCCCGACTTCTTCAGAGCCCCCAACTCCACCAACCTCATCAGTGAGCACCTGCTGCTGGAGCCCTGCCACACGGGGGGCTGGGTTCCCTTGTGGACGGGCAGTGTGCGAGCGGGGACCCTCCTCTCCAGCCCGCGAGGGACGAGGCCCAGGCCTCACCGGCTGGTCCAGCCCTGTAGCTCCCTAGCAGGGATCTTTGTTCCATGAGTGTGCCCAGTCCTGCAGACAGATCCCTTGAGACTGGGGGGCCCGCATCACGTGCACCCCTGCACAGAGACACGTGCCTGCTCGCAGGTGTGGACGCGGGTGTGCAGACGGAGGCCGTGAGGCGTGCAGTCAGGCTCCTGTGGGTCTTGTTTGCTGACATGTGTGCAGTGTGTGCAGAGCCACACGTGCACATGCAGAATGTGTACAGCAGGCGTGTTCTCTGATGTCTGTGTGCCTGTCCACACTGTGTGTAGGTGCTGGTGTCCACACAGGTGGATGCTTGCACCACTCCCCCCACACACTGCAACCTCTCTCTGGCCAGGGGCCTGAGGGCAGTGCCGGACGTGCCCGGCACTCCCCAGGGTGCAGCCCAGCAGTGCCCCCGTGTGCCCGCAGGTGACTTCCTCCTGCTGCTCTGCGCCTCCCAGCAGTGGCAGGTGTTCCTGGCTGAGCGCACGGAGGAGTGGCAGCACATGGCTGGCATCAACACTGACCACCTGGAGCCGCTGCGGGGGGAGCCCAACCCCGTGCCCAACTTCATCCACTGCAGGTGGGTGTCACAGCGGCCAGGACCGGGGCCCCTGGGGCTGCAGAGGCGGCAGTTGGCAGGGCGGACGGACGTGCCTGGGCTCCAGCAGGACTGAGCCGGGCAGGCCCTGCCAGCGGCGTCCCCGTGGCCAGGACGAGGGGTGGTCGCTGACCCTGCCGAGGAGGGGTCCTGCAGGGGAGGCCGTAGTGCCCGGGCCCTGCAGTGACGCCCTGCCCACAGGTCCTACCTCGACATGCTGAAGGTGGCCGTCTTCCGCTACCTCTTCTGGCTGGTGCTGGTGGTGGTGTTCGTCACGGGCGCCACGCGCATCAGCGTCTTCGGGCTGGGCTACTTGCTGGCCTGTTTCTACCTGCTGCTGTTCGGGACCAGCTTGCTGCAGAAAGACACGCACTCCCGCCTCGTGCTGTGGGACTGCCTCATCCTCTACAATGTCACCGTCATCATCTCCAAGAACATGCTCTCGGTGAGCCCCGCCCCACCCCCACCCCCCCGCCCTCGCCTCGCCTCGCCTCGCCTCGCCGCCCAGGCTGACCCTCCTGCCACCCCCAGCTCCTGTCCTGTGTCTTCGTGGAGCAGATGCAGAGCAGCTTCTGCTGGGTCATCCAGCTCTTCAGCCTCGTGTGCACTGTCAAAGGCTACCACGACCGTGAGTGGGCGGGGCGGGTGTCCAGGGGCGCAGGGGCGAGCGGCTCCCAGGCCTGACCTGGGCCACTGTCTGTCTGCAGCCAAGGAGATGCTGGGCCGGGACCAGGACTGCCTGCTGCCCGTGGAGGAGGCCGGCGTCCTGTGGGACAGCATCTGCTTCCTGTTCCTGCTGCTGCAGCGCCGCGTCTTCCTCAGCCGCTACTTCCTGCACGTCAGGGCCGAGCTCCAGGCCACTGCCCTGCAGGCCTCCAGGTGGGCCCCTGCCTTGTGTCCCCTCGTCACCACTCTGCAACATGACACGCCACCCACGGGAGGCCTGAGGACCTTGTCACGAGTGTGGTGGTGCGTGGCGTCAGCCCGGATCTGCCACTGGCTGACATTTAGGCCCCATGTGGCTGCCACGTGGGCCCAAGGGTTCACTCCTCCCTGACTCTGCGCTTTGGTCAAGGAGCCAGCTAACCTCCTGTCCCCCGATTTCGACCCCATGAGGCTGGGGGCTGCTGGAGGGTCTCCCTCTGACTACTGCACCTGGTGGCAGGGGGTGTCGAGTGGGGGCCGGCACCATGGCGTGAGCAGCAGGCCTGGGCAGCTGGGCTGAGCGTGGCTGGTGGGGCGGGGAGGGTCGGGGATCGAGCAGCCAGCACTGAGTGCCCCATCCTCTCCCCTCACAGGGGTTTCGCCCTCTACAATGCTGCCAACCTCAAGACCATCGAGCTTCACCGCAGGGCGGAGGAGAAGTCCCTGGCCCAGCTGAAAAGACAGTAGGTGCCGTCCGGGCGGGGCCCTGCGGGCTCTCTGGGCAGCCCAGCACTGAGCCGCCTCCCGGCCCGCAGGATGGAGCGCATCCGGGCCAAACAGGAGAAGCACAGGCAAGGCCGGGCCGGCCGCAGCCGCCTGCAGGACTCGCCAGGCCCCGGGCAGGAGCCAGGTGAGCGTGGATGGAGCCTCGGAGGGCCCCGCACCCCCTGTGTCCCCGCCCGCCGGAGCCTGCCCGCGTCTGTGCCGTGAGCTGTCCCACGGGGCTTCCAGCCCGTCCGCCCTGTGCTGTGTGGTTGCTCTGGCCCTGCAGGCCACATAGCTGGCCGTCAGTGTCTGTGCGCACTTGTGGGCTGTCCTCTGCTCCCCAGGGTCTATATGTGGCCCCTTTGACGCCTCACGGGCTCTGCGTCTGTCTCTGCTGAGGGGCCACCTCCCCGGCCCTGCCCCTCCCTGCTGGCTCACGCTCCCCCCTGCCCTCCCACAGGGCCCGGCAGTCCAGGGGGCTCCTCCCCGCCACAGCGACAGTGGTGGCGGCCCTGGCTGGACCACGCCACAGGTACTGCCCCAACCTGGCCTGCCCTGCCCACCCTCTCAGAGCCGCTGTGTGCCAGGCAGCCCCCTCTTGGCTGCCAGCTACCCTCGGGCAGAGGGAGCTGATCTGGCCAGTGCACGCCATCCCTCCCTGCACCTTCTATGAGCCCTCCATGCGAGCTCTCAGCCTCACATGGTGAGGGGCCCGGCCCAACCACAGACTCTTTTCTTCCTCCTGTGCTTTTCTGACTCAAGTTGGAGTTTTTGTTGCTAATCGGCAGTGTCCCCCTTTTCCTGGCCCCACCCTATACGTCCCCTCGTCCGATCTGGTCTCGTCCCAGCTCTGGCCTGTGTACTGTGCATGTGCCACCGCCCCTGCCCACCACTCTCTGCCGCCCGCCACTGTGGCTGTCTCTCGGGTGAGGGTGGCATGTGGGCCTTGGCCCCGGGGGCCACGGGCTGCTGGGGACATCCAAGCTGGACAGCACAGCCAGGCCTGTTCCTGGACCCACCCCAAACTGAAGAGATGGTCTAGGGGTCTGGGGGGAGGAGGAGGGGACACAGAGCCCCATCCGTGTCGGGGGCCGGCTCTCACTCCACCATGCCCACAGTCATCCACTCCGGGGACTACTTCCTGTTCGAGTCCGACAGCGAGGAGGAGGAGGAGGCCCAGCCCGAGGACCTCAGGCCGTCAGAACAGAGTGCCTTCCAGGTGAGTGCCTGCTCCCCTGCTGCTGCGGAGGCCTGGGCCTGGGCAGGGTGGCAGGAGGAGTCACACCCAGCACCCTCGAGCCAGGTGGGCAGTCCCAGGCAGCAGGGAGCCCTCTGCCCAGCGCCTCCCAGGGACCCAACCCTGGCCCCCCAGGCCTGTGGTGGCCTGGCCTCCGAGAAGGACACACAGTGGCTGGACACCTGTCATCTTGTCTGCCTCTGGGCCCTTGGTTCTCAGCGTGGGGCGTGGGGCTGAGTGACTGCCCAGGACAGTCGGGGCCCTGGTGCTCACTCGGCATCCCCTGCAGATGGCCTACCAGGCGTGGGTGACCAGCGCCCAAACGGTGCTGAGGCAGCAGCGGCAGGAGCAGACGAGGCAGCTGCCCACGGGTGAGTCTGGCTGCATGGGGTATGGGGGCCCTCAGGGTGCAAGGCGCTGACCAGCACTCCTGTGCCCAGGAGGCGGCCCAGGCCAAGAGGCGGCACCGGCGGAGGGCCTGCAGGACCAGATGGCAGGTGCGTGGGCCCCGGGGCAGGGGGCCGGGGTCAGGGTGCCCACGGGCCGCCCTCCAGCACCGCCCTCCCACCCTCGTAGGCCGCAGGCATGTGGTACAGCGGGTGCTGAGCGCCGTGCAGTTCCTGTGGGTGCTGGGGCAGGCACTGGTGGACGGGCTGACACGCTGGCTGCTCACCTTCACACGGCACCACAGCGCCATGAGTGACGTGCTGCGTGCCGAGCGCTACCTGCTCACGCAGGAGCTGCTCAGGGTGAGTGGGCTGTCCCCGCGCCCCCCTGTACCCTGCCCCTGTGCCTGCCCCGCCTCAGCTGCCCTGAGCCCCCGGTGCCCTGCAGGGCGGAGAGGTGCGCCGGGACGTGCTGGACCAGCTGTACATCAGCGAAGTGGAGGCCACGCTGCCAGGCCACTTGGAGGCCCGCGATGCTCTGAGCACAGCATCAAGGTAGAAGTGAGGGTGGGGGCTCAGGCACCCCCCCCCCCGAGCCCCACCTGGCCTATTTCCAGGCCCGAAGTGAGGTCTAGCCCAGCCGCCCAGCCCCTCGTCCACCAGGGACCTCGAGGTCCTACCCTGCTGCCCCAGAGCCCCCTGGTGACCAGCCCCCTCCCACAGTGGGCTGGGGGCCGAGGAGCCACTGAGCAGTGCGACTGAGGACACCAGCAGCCCCCAGAGCACGGGCTACCACACCCGCAGCAGTGGCAGCGAGGACACGGTTGTTGAGCCTGGGACGTCCCTACTCGGCTCCCGGGAGCTTGCCACCGGCGGCCGCGCCCAAACACGCACGGCCAGCGAGCTGCTCCTGGCCAGGTGGGCGGCGACGGGGCTGGCGGAGGGCCCGGGGCCCCGGGGCGCCCCCAGTGGGCGGCGCCTGAGCCTTGTGCCCCCACAGACGCCTGCACGTCCCGGAGCTGGAGGCGGCCGAGCAGTTTGCGGCACGGCAGGGCCGGGCGCTGCGCCTGCTGCGGGCCGGGTACCAGTGCCTGGCCGCCCACTCGGAGCTGCTCTGCTACTTCGTCATTGTCCTCAACCACATGGTCACGGCCTCAGCCGCCTCGCTCGTGCTGCCCTGTGCTGGTCTTCCTGTGGGCCATGCTGTCCATCCCGCGGCCCAGCAAGCGCTTCTGGATGACGGCCATCGTCTTCACGGAGGTGGGCGTTGGCCAGGCGGGGCCGGGTGGGGCCGGGGGCCGCGCCCTGCTGACTGCTGTCCCCTGCAGGTCACCGTGGTCACCAAGTACCTGTTCCAGTTCGGCTTCTTCCCCTGGAACAGCCACGCGGTGCTCCAGCGCCACGAGAACAAGCCCTACTTCCCACCACGCATCCTGGGGCTGGAGAAGCGCGACGGCTACGTCAGGGGGGATCTGGCGCAGCTCATGGCGCTCTTCTTCCACCGCTCCCAGCTGCTGGTGAGCCCGGCAGAGTGCTCGCGCAGGGCACACATGCACTCACACGCACGCATGCACACTCGTGCACTCACATACACACTCATGCAAACACACAGTACACTCACACACAATGTATGCATATACACACACAAAAACACACTCAAGTCGTTTTGTTCCAGGAGGCAGATTGGACATCTTACAGCCCAGGATGCACCTGGCCATCTTCTTGGTCTGAGCTCGGCCCAGCGGCACTACGTGGCCTCCTCACCCACCTCCCTCCCTCTGTCCCTCCACAGTGCTACGGCCTCTGGGACCACGAGGACGACCCGCTCTCCAAGGAGCACGACAGAGGCAGTAGGAAGAAGGGGGCTGAGGAGGAGCTGGCCCCACTAGGACCCCAGGAGGAGCCAGGGGTGGCCAGGACTGAGGGCGACATCCAGCTAGAAGTAAGGGACGGGCCCCCTGAGCCCCAAGACAAGAGGCGTATCAGCCTGCGTTTCCGGAGGAGCAGGAGGGAGAGCACAGAACCCAGAGGACAGGCAGCCGTGGGTACGAGGGCCCCCCTGCTGCCCCCCGACCCCGGACACCTGGTGACCCTCTGCTGGTCTATAAAGTGAGGCAGTGGCAGCCCTTTGGGAGGTCTCAGGAGGGTCAGGAGTCCGAGCCTGGCCCCACCCCGTGGGCTCTGTTAGCAGCAGTTGCTCCCCACAGACGCTGAGGACCAGGAGGAGGACGAGGCGGAGGAGGCAGCGGCAGCCTCGAGGAGGAGGAAGCAGCGGAGTCGCCCCCGGGAAAGAGTGAGGGAGGCGGGGGCCCAGCTGCAGAGCTGCTGCCTGTCCCTGTGAGTGACCCAGCTGGGAGCCCCGGGCCGGGGGGGGGGGGGCGGGAGGCAGCAGGGCTGCACTGAGCCGGGCCTGCCCACCCGCCCAGGGCCCAGGGCGTCTACCGGCCCCTGCGGAGGTTCTTCCAGGACATTCTGCACACCAAGTACCGCGCGGCCACCGACGTCTACGCCCTCATGTTCCTGGCCGACGTGGTCGATTTCATCATCATCATCTTCGGCTTCTGGGCCTTTGGGGTGAGCCGGGTCTCAGTGCCCCCGGTGAGCGCGGGGCCCGGGGGCCACCCCAACCCAGCACCCCTGACCTCTGCTCTCCTGGCCACAGAAGCACTCAGCGGCCACGGACATCACGTCCTCCCTGTCAGATGACCAGGTGCCTGAGGCCTTCCTCGTCATGCTGCTGGTCCAGTTCAGCACCATGGTCATCGACCGCGCCCTGTACCTGCGCAAGACCGTGCTGGGCAAGCTGGCCTTCCAGGTTGTGCTGGTCCTGGCCATCCACGTCTGGATGTTCTTCGTCCTGCCCGCCGTCACCGAGCGGTGGGTGTGGGCTCGGGAGTGGCCTGGACGCGCGTGCTGTGCGGAGCTCAGGGCTCTGCGGGCGCCCTGACCTGGCTCCCCACCCGTGTAGGATGTTCAACCAGAATGCCGTGGCCCAGCTGTGGTACTTCGTCAAGTGCGTCTACTTCGCCCTGTCGGCCTACCAGATCCGCTGTGGCTACCCCACCCGCATCCTCGGCAACTTCCTCACCAAGAAGTACAACCACCTCAACCTGTTCCTCTTCCAGGGGTGAGCGTGGCCGGCCCGGGCACCAGGGGCAGGGCGGCCCTCCCTTGGGCCCTCCTGATGGTCCCTGGCCTCGCACAGGTTCCGGCTGGTGCCCTTCCTGGTGGAGCTGCGGGCCGTGATGGACTGGGTGTGGACGGACACCACGCTGTCCCTGTCCAGCTGGATGTGCGTGGAGGACATTTATGCCAATATCTTCATCATCAAGTGCAGCCGCGAGACAGAGAAGGTGAGGGCCGGCTGCTGCCCACGCCAGCAGTGCGTCCAGTGCGCGCCTCTGAAACTTCCTGATGGCCAGAAGGGGCTTTCTCGAGGGGACGGTGGGCTCAGCCATGTCAGGGCGGCCACCCACAGAGAGGGCCCCCAGCCACAGGCATGGGGAGCAGGCTGCGTGGTAGAACATGAACCAAGTGTTTCTTCTTAGCAGCTACTGATGTAATTCACGCAGCTGCCCCTGTACCGCGCGCAGCTGGGTGGTTCCTGGTGCACCCAGGGCTGCACGCCCGCTGCACAGAAAGCAGCCCCACTCGCACGGGCAGCCACCCCCTCCCACGCGGACTTGCCCATTCCTGGTGTCTCACGTGCACAGCAGCACACGGCACGTGGCCTTTGGTGACCATTTCCCTCTCACAGCACGGCGCTCTCCAGGCGCACCCACCTGTCAGTTGTGTCAGAATTCTCTTCACAGCTGAGTAGCTTTCCATTGTGACAAGTCTCAGTTGTGAGATGCTGCTGTGGCCATTCCGTCCAGAGCCGTGGCCATAGGTCCCCATGGCTCCTGGGTACACAGCTCAGAGTGGCTGTGGTGCCAGGCCCCTCCACCCCGGGCTCGGCGTCCGGGGATGGGCGGGGCCCTGCGGGGGCTCCAGTCTTGGCGCCAGGCCCCTTCCTGTGCTTGGCCGCTTGCGTAGCTTGTCTGGAGAAGCATCTGTTGATGTTTTCGCCAGGTCTTCACCGGGTGGTGTCTCACCGTTGTGAGAGTTCTTTCTGGATCTTGCACACTAGGTTCTTTCAGATAGATTTGCCATGAAGAGTTTCACCGTTTTATGGTCTTCTGTTTGAGTTCACTTTGGTCGAGGGTTAAGGGCCCAACTTCACTCTTCGGCGTGTGGGTGTCCGGCCATCCTTCTCTCTGGGTGGCCTGGGCACCTGGTCCCCACGTGGGTCTGGCTCTGCAGGGCCATGTGAGGACAGAGGCCCACTTGGCGGGTGACCTGCATCCCCCCTCTGCCCCCCAGAGATACCCGCAGCCCAAGGGGCAGAAGAAGAAGAAGGTGGTCAAGTATGGCATGGGTGGCCTGATCATCCTGTTCCTGGTGGCCATCATCTGGTTCCCGCTGCTCTTCATGTCCCTGGTGCGCTCTGTGGTCGGGGTCGTCAACCAGCCCATCGACGTCACCGTCACCCTCAAGCTGGGCGGTTATGAGGTGAGCAGCCTCACCCCCACCTCAGGTGCCCTCCCCTCGAGATCGTGAGGGGCTCTGTGTGACGCTGGTGGCCTGGGGTCCAGAGGCCCCGGCGCCACATCACTGCATCCCCACCACCAGCCCCTGTTCACCATGAGCGCCCAGCAGCCATCCATCGTGCCCTTCACCGCCCAGGCCTATGAGGAACTGTCCCGGCAGTTTGACCGCGACCCAGTGAGTGCCCCTGCCACATGCGGCTGCCGGGGGTGGGGGTTGGGGGGACCGGGCTGCCCCGCTGAGGTGGCTGCCCCCCACATCCAGCTGGCCATGCAGTTCATCAGCCAGTACAGCCCCGAGGACATCGTCACAGCGCACATCGAGGGCAGTTCCGGGGCACTGTGGCGCATCAGCCCACCAAGCCGGGCGCAGATGAAGCGTGAGCTGCACAATGGCACCGCCGATATCACCCTGCGCCTCACCTGGAACTTCCAGAGGTGCGTCCAGGCCCCAGGGGAGGGGGGATCGGGGGCCACCCAGCTGCACTGAGGGTCACACAGCACCCCTGCCCCAGGGACCTGGCCAAGGGCGGCACCGTGGAGTACACCAACGAGAAGCATACCCTGGACCTAGCCCCCAACAGCACCGCCCGGCGGCAGCTGGCCAGCCTGCTGGAGGGCACCTCCGACCAGTCCGTGTGAGTAGGGGGTGGACAGGGGGGCCATGGTGGGGGGCAGGGCCAGGCCTGACCCTCTGGCCTCCTCCCTACAGGGTCATCCCCCACCTCTTCCCTAAGTACATCCGTGCCCCCAACGGACCTGAAGCCAACCCTGTGAAACAGCTACAGCCCAGTGAGTGAGGTGGGGACATGGGGTAGGGGTGCTGGCCTCAGCCTGGGATGGGTGGGGACCGTGACACCTCCTGGTTCCCACCCAGAGGAGGAGGCTGACTACCTCAGTGTGCGCGTCCAGCTGCGCAGGGAGCGTGTGGGCTCGGGGGCAGCTGGCTTCCTCGAGTGGTGGGTCATCGAGCTGCAAGACTGCCGAGCCAGATGCAACCTGCTGCCCATGGTCATCTTCAGTGACAAGGTCAGCCCACCCAGCCTGGGCTTCCTGGCCGGCTACGGGTGAGTGCGGCGTGCAGCGGGCCAGGCCGGGGCGGGGCCAGGGAGGAGAACGGACTCTCACTGCCCACCCGCCCGCCCGCAGCATCATGGGTCTCTACGTGTCCATCGTGCTGGTCATCGGCAAGTTCGTGCGTGGCTTCTTCAGCGAGATCTCGCACTCCATCATGTTCGAGGAGTTGCCATGCGTGGACCGCATCCTTAAGCTCTGCCAGGACATCTTCCTGGTGCGGGAGACGCAGGAGCTGGAGCTGGAGGAGGAGCTGTACGCCAAGCTCATTTTCCTGTACCGCTCACCCGAGACCATGATCAAGTGGACCCGTGAGAAGGAGTAGGGCCACCCCTCCGGCCAAGGCCACCAGCTGACCTGCTCCCGGCCCACGAGCGCTGCTACTGTGCTGTCGGGAGCGAAGCCGCGGCTCCCCCGGCCTGGCGCAGGACTGCCGCCCCTGCCAGCCGTCCCTGCGGGGCCCGGCGCTGCCCAGCACCACACACGGCCAGAGGCCCGGCCCTCCCTGCCCCATGCGTACTGTAGAGTTTTCTAATTAAAACGTTTTTATTTATACATGTGGACAACCACAGGCAGCCTGCCTGTCCTTGCCTGCCCGTCCTTGCCTGCCTGTTCCGTGTAGGGTGAGGCCCAAGCGCTCTCACCTCAGCTCCCACCGGGCAGCGCCTCATCATCGCGGTCCCCCAGCAGATACGCTTGGATCTCCTGCTCGCCCCCGGCCCTGGGGGAAGCCACACGGGAGGAAGTCCCACAGGTTCACACACCCAGAAGCCCCCCCTCAGGGCTCCCCAGCAGAGCAAACAGTACCTCTGGCTGCGGAGCTGGGCCTCGGCCAGGATGTAAGGCGGCAGGGAGTCCAGGGAGGGCTGTAACAGAGAGCCGGGATGGGTGTGGGCCGCGTGGGGCAGGGGGGGGCTGGTGCAGGAGCTGGGCAGGCGTCCACTCACCAGGTCCCTTGCGTTCACACGGCAGCCATAGCACAGCTGCCCCACCACACGGGCTCGGGGGTCCTCCCTGCAGGCAGAGCTGGACCTGGGTGCCTGCTCTCGCCCTCAGCGAGTGTCCTGGGGGCCACCCCCACCCCGTGCGGCTGCCAGGTGCTGACCACGGTGGGGACAGGAGGACAGGACGAGGCAGGGACTCACCTCGAACAGCAGCCTTGGGCACCGCCCAGCCCTGGACAACAGCAGAGGGTGGTGGGCGTCCCGGCCTCAGCTTGTGGGCCGGGGGCCTGCATCTGGCAGAGATGTGATGAGGTCTGAGCCCCAAAAGCCGTGGCACTGTCTGGAAGCAGAGAGAAGCTAAGGGGGCCTCGAGGGCTACAGAACCCTAACACACACCCGTGCGTGGCCCTCCCCCGAGCGCCCATGAAGGCCAGGACAGACCAGCACTGTCGACGTCCAGGGTGCACAGGCAGAGCAGGCAGCGGGGGCCAGGGGGGCTGGCAGCACAGCCGTCCCTGGGGGCCTTGACCAGCTTCTCACTTGTCCTGGGGGGGGGGCAGGGGGGCAGGGCACTGAGGCACAGCTGGCTGGGGGCCTCCACTCTCAGCTCCTGTCCCAAGTACCGGGATGGAGGGCTTGGAGCCCACACACCCACACACACACACCTGTACACGGTGCTGACGGTGGAGGGGAACTGGGCCTGCAGCCTGAGCAGGAAGGCCTCCATCAGCCGGTGGATGCTGGCCTTCTCGGGGGCCTGGAGCAGACGGGTTGGGGGCCTCAGTCAGAGGGGCAGCCCCCGGGCCTGCTCAGGGGCCACCACTTCTAGAGACCCCTCACTGTCAAGCACAGATGCTGTTAAATAAAGCACCCAACACAGGTCATCCTGTCCCACTGTCCCCTCGCCCACCTGTGTGACGCCCAATGGGCACCCCCTTCCTCAAGTCTGTACCCCTAGTGTGCGCTCCACTGGGGCACCAGGCAGAGCCCACCCCGCCGACCCCAGCCCACCTTGGTGTCGACGGCCGGTGTAAAGACAGATGGGACGGCAAACAGGCGGTTGTAGAAGGCGACCTCCTTCAGCGTGTGCTCACGCATTGGCCGCACCACCACCACGTCACCATGCCGCTCGTCCGAGAAGCCCTGGGGGAAAAGGCGTTCCTCAGGACACTCAGCTGACTGGCTCACAGTTCCTGTCCTTCCCTGCCAGCTGGCGGGGGGTCTTTGGCCCCACCCCGTGGGAGACCCCAGGACCAATTCATGAATCAAGTGACAGGGGACAGAAGGGTGAGGGTGGGGCCAGAGCAGCCGTGTGCACACCGTGTCCCAGGCGAGGAAGGCCCCTCTCCCAAGTGCCAGGCTGGTCATGAGCTTCACGGCCAGGCGGGTGCAGCTGTCCCCTGCCATCACCTTAGAGTAGCCATGAGTCCGGGCCACGTGCAGGATCAAGTGGGTCCTGCAGAGCACGGCAGGAATCTCAGGGTGGGCAGGACCAGGACCCCGGGGGTAGGGAAGAGAAGGTCTCAGGAACTTGGTGGGGGCGATCAGGCAGGGACCCTGGGGCAGTGGAGGGGGCTCACCGCAGTGTCTGCAGAAGCTCCTCCTTGGCCGTCAGCGTCTTCACTGAATCGAACAGTCTGGACAGAGCTTCGGTCTGCACAGCTGTGGGGGGCCCGGCCAGGCTCTGGGGGCCCTGGGGGCGGGGCTGGCTCCAGGGCTCCTCCCCCGCTGCCCCCAGCACACACTGTTGCTGGAGGAAACTGTCCACGGCCGCCTTGTAGGCACCCTCGGTCCCCACCGACTCTGGCTCCTGGGCAAAGCAGCGTAGCACAGACGGCGGCAAGCCAAACACCTGGCGGGTGGGTGGGGAGAGCGTGAAGCCCGGCCCTCCACGTGGGGAAGCAGGCCTTTGGCCCTGTGGACACTGAGCAGGCACCTCCAGGGCCCTTGAGTGGGGACGGGCCGCCCACCTCTTCCAGGGCGATCACATGGCTCGGGAAACCGACTCTCTGCAGGACTTGCTCCACCTCCACCAGAGTTCTGGCTCTGTCTTCGGGGCTCCGGCCACAGGCTGCTCCCTCTGGAAAATGCGGAATGACCACTTTACAGAAGAGGCGCAGGCGGGCAGTCAGGGCCACCACCACTGCGCCTGTGGAGGGGTGTGTAGCAAGTCCTCTGGAGGCCGCTGGGGGCCAAGCCGTCTCCTTGGGGGCGTTTTCAGGGTGGTGGGTTCTCTGACAGTGGGGTGGGAAGGCCCCCTCTGGCTGTGCATTCGGAGTTCTCACCAAGTGCCCCTGATCCCGTGGAGAGACCTCAGACAACAGCAGGGCCGCCCGCTGAACCCGGGCGCTATCTCCAGGGGAACGCCCCCACCAGGGCCCTGCACAAGCCCAGTGCCAGCTGTTGGAGGGGTCGCCACGAGCGCCAGGGCCTGGGGACAGACAGACACGTACCGTCGACGTAGATGACTCCTGGCACAAAACGCAGCCTCTTGGCAGAATCTCGACTCAGGCCCTGGAGGGGACAGGACAGGACTTCAGCTCTGCGGCCAGAAGCCACAAGACGCTGCTGATGGTCTGCTCCCCGTCTAGAACAAGTACCCTCCTGGACTGCACTGGTCAGGCCGCTCAGCCCGGGTGCCAGGCAGGCCCGGGGGGGAGAGCGCACAGCAGGACGACATGCTTCAGAGCAGCCCCGCCGGGAGCGCAGGAGCCCCACAAGTGAACCCTGCCCTTGATAGCCTCCCAGCAACATCCCCAGAGAGACAGCTGGGTCCACATGCCCCCCAGGCCCCTGCCTGAGCCCCTCAGACCGCTCAGAGGAACGGGCAGTACGACAGAAACGAGGTGTCTCTGGTTGAGGGAAGAGCAACGCACAGGGCACGGCGAGGAGCCAGGGAGGGGTGCCGACCTCACACCACCAGGCCAGGCTCAGGGCACATGAGGTGAGAGCAGAAACCCAACCACAGAAGCACTGCACTGCCCGGAACCCCTGGTACAGACCGGCACCGTAGCCCCACACCAGGAGTCAGTGCAGGGGTCTGTGTGCCACACCCTGGGCAAGGCCTCCAAGGTGCCCCCTTGCCGTAAGCAGGAGCCCACTTGCCTCCAATGCCCTGAGCTGGGCCTGGGGACACACTGGGCACAGCCCCATGCTCCCCACCAGCCTAGACCTGAGCTGTGCTCCCGGCTCATACCCCTGCACCCCACCCAGCAGCGCCCCTGCGCATGCGGGCCTCCCCTGTATCTTCTCAAGGAAGCCACGTGACCCGCACCAGGGCCCATCCCCTTGACGCCCCCAAAACACCTCAAGCAGCACTCTGCCAAGGTTCCACACCCATTTTCCAGCCACTCATAGTCAAGCAAAGGGACGGCGCCGAGCTGGGACACAGCTTCCAGGTCGTGTGCCTCCTGCATGACCCTTGGGCTCCCAGCTGGGGAGTGGGCCGTCAGTGCCAGCCCCCGACCCTGGAACTTGGCCGGATGGCATCCTGGGTGCAGGAGGAGGTAGAGACTCACCTCCAGGACCTGCCAGACCATGGAGCTGGACGAAGGCCCCCCAGACCATGCCAGGAGCACCTGGGGGAGACAGAACATCGCTGGAGACGCTGCACCCACAACATGAAGGCCCACGCTGCTCATGGACATCCCTCCCAGACATGAGTCCACCCCCATAACCCACAGGTGTGCGCAGGGGAGGGGCTGGAGGGGCGTGGCTGGGGCAGGCCACGTGCAGGAAGAGATGCCCCATACCCTACCTTTTCTCCCGGAAAGATCAGTCGGTTCTTTCCAAGCATGGCCCTGAACTTGTGGACGTAAAACACCTTGAAACAGTCCCTGTAATACAGGCCACCAGCAGCTGTGGCAACAGGGCCTCGACCACCAGCCACCACCAGGACAGGGAAGCGCTGGGCCCCACGTGTGGGGCTGCAGCCCGAGGCTCCGCCAAGCAATGTTTTCTTTCAGCAAAGTCAGCTGTAAAAGCAGTGTCTCGGGGGGAGTGTGCAGCTCAGTGGCAGAGTGCCTGCCTAGCGCGCATGAGGTTCTGGGCTCAATTCCCAGTGTACCTCCACTGAGTAAGTAAGCAAAAGCACTGTCTCAGCCCTGAGGAGATCTGGAGCTGAGGGGCTCTCACCAGCTGTGGCTGCCCCACAAGGAGCCTCACGCTATACGGGGAGGCCCGCTTAGGTCCCCGCCCCCCCCACTTATCACCAGTGTGAACCACTGCCTGAGGGGCCGGGGGCCCAGGCACCACTTGCACTGCAGCCCTGGGGAAGGGCCAGCTAGTGGGAGAGATGGGCGGATGGACACAGGCTCGTGCAGGGCAAGGCCACCCCGACCCTTCCCTAAGCAGAGCGGGTGACCCCTTCCCAGAGCCCCAGAGGGAAGCACACCACCTTTGGGGGTACAGGGCAAGCACTGAGCAGGCTGTGGGGTCAGGGGACGAGTGTCCTAAAGCCTCACACTGGCCTCTCATGTGGTGAGCCCATCTGGACCAGAAATGCCTGGGAGGCTCCCACAAACACAGAGAATGACAACTTCCAGGGCAGGGCCTGGGACTCTGCATTCTTGGTAAACCTTCTAGCTGACTAGGTCAGAGGCTGTTGGCCTTGGCCCCACATCAGAATTACTCAGGCCGGCAACATCAGGGTGTGTCGGGTGAGGCCCAGGATCCCACAGGTTTAAGTTTCCCAGCAACCCCAACAGGCAGCCAAGGCGGAGAACGTTGCCCAGGACCCCCAAGTCTACTTCCTGCTTCCTGTCCATACATGCTGTCCCCCAACACCAAACACCCCACAGGCCTTTGTGCGCAGTAACTCAATTCAGTGCCTAACAGCAAAATGCCAAGGCCCCAGGTGACCAGCCACAGGAGTGACTCCCAGGTCAGGGCCGGGCAGGCTCCTTCAGCAGACACAGGTGCTCCCAGCAGGCACAGGGGGCCCTGGGGCTGCTGCATCGGCATCCTCCCTGCCCTACCGGACTCCTGAAACCACTCTCTCCCGCAAGTCAGGCGAGACCAGGACCCTCACTTTCACTGAGAAAACCTGCTCAAAACCTAGATTCCTGCTGCCCAGAAGATCAGGTTCCCACCTTTTCTCTGGACCAAGCAAGCGTGGGCAGGGGGGCTGTGGACCCAGAAACAGACTGCAAAGCTCGACATTTCTAGATGCTCTTAAGTGGTTAAAGCAGTGACTTTCTTGCTTAAAACGTATCCTGGAGACACACACCAAGCTCACTGGACACCTAAGAGGTGGGCAGAGACCAGAACGTTTTGGGAAAACAACTTACTCAGTCCTTTCAGTTTTTCTTCGGGAAACATCCACAAAACAGAATCCCATACTCTTGAAGACCAATTTAAAACGTGAGCCAGTTGCTCACGCAGGAAGCACTCAATGCTGTAACAGAGCCTGCAGTGCCACCAGGAACAGGGGTAAAACCGGAGACGGGCCCTGCCCTCGGGGAGCTATGAGCCAGTGAACGTGCTCAGACACTGGCCGAGTTAGGATTCAAAGGCATGTCACAGCGCCACGAGAGCGCTTCAGATATAATGCAACACACTCACGCCCAGGCATCTCTGGGAACAGGCCTCTGCTCCTGTCCAGAGGCCCCCAGAGCGAGGGGAGGCTGGGGCCCTCCTTCCACCCCGCCATCTCTCACAAGTAAAACAGGTATCACCTGGAGCGCCTGCCAGAGACACCAGGACGCTCTAATCTGCCCTTGATGTGTTCCAGCTGCCCCAGAAAAGCTCACCTCGCCTGCACCACAGACCACTTTTACTCCCAACTCTCCCCATAAGCTTCGTCAGTGTCTTACTGTCACCTGTGGCACAGCTCGACGATGTAGTGGTACTCAGAAAGCCGATCAGGAAACCAATCCCCCTCCACACACACAGCACCAGAACGTTACAAGCAAGGGCAAAGTGACGAGACGCTTTCAAAGGCAACAAACAAAGCCACAGAAACCGTGGCAGTTGTGGCGGCTGAGTGAGGCTGCATTTGCAGGGTCTCCTCATGCCAGGCCTCACCTGCAGAAGGCGTCTCCTGCTCGAATCACCACCACAGGTGGGCCTTCCTTGCACTTCACACACTTCTGCTCACGGCTTTGGAGACATGCGGGGAAGAGAACAAAAACACAGATTACACCCCCTCCCAGGGGCGTCAGGCACACGGTGGCCTGTTTTTCACCCCACGCTGGCGTACTAGAGAGGTCACGTGGCAGGCTGCACCACACAAACCAGGGCTTGTAGCTTATCTACACTACCACCCTGAGGAAAAGCCAAGGCCCTAGAAAGACCACAGCCTGTTAAAGTTGGCTCAGCGGGCACGTAAAGACCAACTCAGTTTCCCAAGGGCTGAGACAACGAGAGAGAACTTGCTCTGTGCGACCCTGGAGGGGAATGGAGCCAGCGAGTGGAAGCGACAAAAAGGCCTACTTTCCTGTAAGAGTAACGACAGCTTGGTCAGCGGCGGACCTGCCCCACTGGCTACACGAATCGGAGGTGCAAGCGCGCAGATGGAGCTCCTTCCTGGGGCTTCACCGCTGGCTTGACAGACACTCCCCGGGTGCTGCGGAGCGAGGTCCAGCCCCCGCCTTGACTCCAGCGCTCCTGGGCCCCGCCCTCGGCGTTACCCGGGCTTCCCGGAGCGCGGCCCCCGTGACTGACGGAAAAGCGCGGGCTGGACCCTCGAGACAGGGCTCGCCGCCGGCGGGAGCGGCGGGAACGGCCGCCCAGCTCTTACCCGGGTCGTGTCAGCGGCGGCCCCCCGGGCGCGGACTCACGGTAGTCCTCGCCCACCTCGCACATGGTTGCGCCGGCTTGCTCTGTACGCGGCGGCGGGGCGCACCCTGACTACGTCACTGAGGCGCCGGCGCCGGCGTCACCTGAGGCACGGGCCAGGGGCGGGCGCTCCCTGACTACGTCACCGAATCGCCGGAGCCCCGTGACGCACGGCCGGGGATGGACGGCCGCTGACTACGTCACAGAGGTACTGGCGCTCCCTGATTGCGTCACAGAGGCGCCGGCACGCCGTGACGCACGGACCGGGGGACGGGTGCTTCCAGGCTACCTGACAGGGACACCAGCGCTGCCTGATTACATCACCGAAGCGCCGGAGACTCATGCACGGGCCGGGGCGGACGCTCCCTGATTACGTCACAGAGGCTCCGGAATTCTGTGACGCTTGGGCCGCCGGCGAGCGCTCGCTGGCAACATCACAGATGCGCCGGTACTCAGTGACATAAGGGCCAGAGGCGGGAGCTTCTTGACTACGTCACATAGATACCAGCGCTTCCTGACTATGCCACCGAGGCGCCGGCCTGGCCGTGACGCACGAGCCGACGGCCGGCGCTCCCTGACTACGTCACCGAGGCGCCGGCGCGGCCGTGACGCGCGGGCCGGGGGCGGGCGCTCGTTACGTCAACCCCGCGCCGTCGCGGCCGTTACGCGCAGGCCGGGCCGGGCCGGGCCGGGCCGGGCCAGGACAGGACAGGGGCGGCGCCGCGGACCGGGCCCGGGATGGCGATGTTCCGCAGCCTGGTGGCCTCGGCTCAGCAGCGGCAGCCGCCTGGCGGGCCCGCGAGCGGTGACAGCGGCCTGGAGGCGCAGTACAGCTGCCCCATCTGCCTGGAGGTCTACCACCGGCCGGTGGCCATCGGCAGCTGCGGCCACACGTGAGTGCGCCGGCCTCCGGGAGGCCGCGGGGTCGGGCGCCGCCGCGGGGAGGGCTCTGCAGACTCCCCGCGCAGCGCCTTTTCTGCATCCATCCGCCTCAGCCCAGCCTCCTGCCCGCCCGCCCCGGGTGCTCGATCCGACCCCCAGGTCGGCATATGGGGCTGACCTGCAGCCTTGCCTGGTCTCCGGTGCCCGGGGGTCGTTGACGGCCTCGGTGGGCCTCCCTGGGGACTCAGAGGGCAGCGGGCGCGACCTCTGCGCCGGTTGCTTTCGATCTGATTTCGTGGAGACTGGGGTGGGCAGAGGTAAATAAATAACTTGTGACTTATGCTGTCAACTCTTTTTCGAATCTGCTGTCTGCTTGTCTTGACTGCAGAGGAGAGAAGTTCCCTAAAGTTTAGGCATCGGCTTGTTTGAAGTCTGGCGCTATTTTGTTTTGATGGAGAACTTGGGTCACATCGGTCACTGAGCAAGCAGGCAGGCTGGCCCTCGGGATACCAGAAGCCACACACTTTGCTAGGGTTTCCATCTGTGCCATGGCCGAGTTGTTTCAGGAACAGACTCATGAGGATGTGGCTCTTCTAGCCAAGAGCTTCACTCAAGTCTGGGAGCTGCCAGCCTGGTTGGGAGGAGGCTGAGATCAGAGTGTCTGCTCTGCAACTCTCCCTAGTGCTGAATAATACAGCTCTTGAGTGAAATTAGCAGGGTGGAGAGAGGGGGCAGGAGGGCTTGGCTGCCAGCAGCTGCTGCGGAGGAGGTGGGGCCGAGGTGCACCCAGGCTGGTAGGAGGCCCTGGAACATTTTGCAAACAGAGGCATCTGACCTACGAGGTTCCTGATACAAAGAGGGAGCAGGGAGTTGGAACTGCTTGGGTGTGTGTGTAACGCTCATCACCCAGGGAGGCAGCAGGGATGGTGTCCGGAGCCAGGAAGGGCACACACGCGTGCACACATACACACACGTGCCGACAAGCAGCCCAGGCACCTGCCCACACCGGGAGACTTGCCTCAAAGGTGCTTTGCCTGCTTTTTCGTGCTGTTCGTGACCTTTCGGTAGGGGTGGCCTCTGAACAACACTTGTTTCTTGTAAGTGGGTGTTTTAAGGTATGTTTAGCATCTTCCAGCCTATCATTGAGAGACGTGTAGGGCATGTCCCAGGCCTACTTTTAGAAAGCCTTTCCTAGGCTTTGGGTTGGTACCAACACTACCCCAGCCCCAGAATGTGGTGTTTCGGGTCTCCTGGTCAGCACAAATCTGTTTTCTCTCCCTTTTTTTCCAAATCAGTCTTTTCTTAAAAGGTGGTTTTCAGATTACAGAACTACAGAAGTTGTGGAGAAAGCTTGATCTACACACCCCCCGCCCCATGCTTTTCTTGGCAGAATCTGACACCTCTCTTTCCGGTTCTAAGGTTAGTTCTGGAGGAACCTCTTCAGCTTCTCCCTTAAAAAGACTTTCTCCCTGGTTCTACCTGCAGGCGTAAACAAACCTCCTGCCTGCTCTGTCTCTGCCTTGCACTTTCCCTAAGTTTCTTGTCCAGTGTTTCAAAGGCATGTGCACAGATGAACAAAAATGACTCCGAGGGTCGTGCCTCTCCTTTTACAAGGTTTGCTGGTGGCCTGATTCTGTCCCTCCATGGCTCTCTGACTGGAAGCAGTTTCTTTCCACAAGATATGTTTTCTGATGGTGAGAGCAGCCCTGTCTGTGACCGGCACTTCTGCTCCAGCACCAGGCAGAGGGGCCAGGTTGTAGGGAGGGCTTTCGGGCAGGAGGCCGCTGGTAGGTATTGTGAAAGCGCTCCCAGGAACTCCCCAGGGCCCCAGATGGGAGCCAGTTAACTGTCACAGTCAGGGGACACCCTGGGCAGTGAGCCACATCCAGAACCAGACGCTACCCAGCTGTTTTTAACCCTCTGAGGAAGCCTCCCCCGAGGGCCAGTGTACGTTTGGGGTGGGGCTCTGTCCTGGCTGCCTCCGGCTTCTGTACCTCTTGTGTCATTCTCTCTGGTCAGCGTGTCACATCTGTCTCCCCGCCTGAGTGTCCCCTCGTGCTGTCTGTTAATGAACAGAGGTTGAAGAACATTAAGATGCTCATGTTTAAGGGAACCTGTTGGGAACAGTGATAACGGACGTTTTCGGAATCCTCCCTGTTCAGAGGTCCTGGGAGGCAGATGCTACATTATTCTTTTTGTACAAGGAAAATGGGATCAGAGAGGCTGAGTGGAATTCCCACGCATCCTGGCAAGGCTGCCAGGCCCTGGCCAGTCTCCCCTCGCCACCTTTAGCAGCTGTGCCCACCCCTCAGCTCCCCACGCTCCTGCAACAGAGCGTTTCCAGCCCCCTGCCGGGCTGCAGTCAGGCCAGTGAGCTGGCTTCTGTGCTCAGGGTCACAGGCCTCTGTCACTGCGCTCTGCTTCCTGAGAGGCCTGGGCCCATGGGCGGCTCACCTGCGTCTGTGCCTGAGTGAGCCGAGTCAGGGGGCCAGGACATGAGCGATTAGAAGCCCTTCCAGAAAAGGCTCAGGATGGCTCCAGGCACTGCCCAGCCTGCCAGCTTTCCCAGGTCACTGGTGCAGCTGCGCATGTAGGAGGCTGGGCCAAGAGTGAGGTGCGTTGGCGGTGCCCATGGGCCTCCAGATAAAAAGCTGCTCCGCGCCAGCCCCTGGGGCCGGCGGGCGTTGGGGGCCAGCGAGGTGGTGCTGGAAACTAGGCCGCAGGCCAGGTGCTGTGTGGACACCTGATTCCGCCTCCATCTCCTCAGGGAGGGACACGAGACCTGCGGGCAGGCCAGGAGGCTAGGTCAGGCAGGGCTGTCTTGCTTCTCGAGACATCAGGCTTTTCTGTCTCCTCCCGCTGGGGGCACCCTGCGCCCCGACCCGAGGCCCACGATGGCTTGTCCCAAGTGCACTCCTGGGCCTCACCGAACAGCTTTAGGGAGATCCTGTTCCCTCATTTACCCTCGTCCCTCATGACACAACATCTCCAGGCACAGGGCCAAGAGGAGCCGGGGCAGGGGGGCCCGGGCACCGCCCCTTCTGTCACCATGCCTCTGCTCTGGCCAAGCCAGAGCCCTTCTTAAGTGGGGCGAGGGCACTGTCCCCAGGTTGGTGGCACTCACCTGGCCAACTTTGGCCCTGCCCCATCCAATGAGTCCGCAGCCCTGGGACCCTGCGGTTTCCTCTCTTGCCACTGTTAGCGATTTTACTCGCCAGAGCTTAGTAGGTGGGGGGTCTCCAGGGTCCCCCATGCTGTCCTGGAGCCCCCTGAGGTGTTGGCATCACCACGTGGCAGTGAGACTGGTAGGCTGAGCCCTGGGCCACCTTCTGCAGCGAGAGCTGCTGCTGGGACCAGGGCTGTGGGGCCAGCTCGGGACCTGGGGAGCCACAGCCACAGCTCGGCCTGCATCGCAGGGTCCAGCAGGGGTCCCAAAGCCCACAGCTCGGTGGGGACCTGGGGTCATCTTTTAGCCAGATGGCGTCTGACCGGCCAGCAGGACTCAGGCAGAGTGACCGCTGCCAGAGTGAGCCGCAGCCCTCAGGCCCACGTCCCGCCCCTGCAGGTTCTGCGGGGAGTGCCTCCAGCCCTGCCTGCAGGTGCCGTCCCCTCTGTGCCCGCTCTGCCGCCTGCCCTTCGACCCCAAGAAGGTGGACAAGGCCACCCACGTGGAGAAGCAGCTCTCATCCTGCAAGGCGCCCTGCCGGGGCTGCAGTAAGAAGGTACCCCCCAGCCCCAGGCCCCTGGCGGGAAGGGCTGGATGGGGCAGCTCTGACCGGGTTCCGCTCACCAGCACGAGGAACTAGGTGCGTGCCTCCCTTCCCGTTGAGCAACTGGCCACTCCCCTGGCTTCTGGCGGGCCTTCCTCCACACTGGGTGGGCCTAGTCTAGGCGCTGAGCTGAAGCCCACCCTGGACACCCCAGTGACCTGCCCCCTGCAGGTGATGCCAGAGGGGAGGGCAGTGGGGACAGCAGATGGGGCCGCGGGCAGAACTGGGAGCTGAGGGCTGTTCCCTCCAGCAGCAGAGCCCCCCCGCCTCACTGCTCCCTCCGGGTGGATGCACTGCCTCCCGCTGGACCCAGCCCAGGAACAGAGTTTGAACTTAGCTTTCAGATTTCACCATCTCTCGGGTTAACGAGTTCTACCATCTTACCACATAGGAAGCAGCCCCTGGTTGCTCAGTCCTCAAGGTCAAAGATCTGATTGTCCAGGGGCTGCCCTGGGCCTCCTTTGAGCTCCGGTGCTGCCCCCTCCTGGTGGGAGAACAGAGCAGGTCCCTGTGTGAGGCGGCCCTGCCCACAGCCTCAGTGCTGTGGGTCTGCCCGGGTGTGCAGGCCCAGAGGGGCAGGCCTCACTTGGTGCCCAGCCCTGTGCCAGCAGGACCTCCTCCTGTAGCCCAGACGCCTGGCTCAGCCCCTCACTGCTTCCTTGGTTCTATGAAGCGGCTTCCTGCTAGTGAGGTGTCTGCCCCCGGCCTCTCAGCACCTTCACCTGGCAGGATCAGTGGCGCCCATCCCCAGGGTGGGCTGACCGGGCCTGTCCTACCTCCTGGCTCCCTGTCTGCTCACGGGAGCCAGTGCCTCTTCCCTGTGCTGCTCTGAGATGGTCCCACCTTCAGCCAGAGTGGCAGCCGAGAAGGTCCTGTTTTATTTGGTTTTCTACTTCTTGGTAAGGAGTTTGACTGTCTACAAGGACCTTGCCTGTTGGCTCCCGTTACTAGGGTATTTTTTCCCAAATAAACACTCTTCCTGGTCCCTCGTGAGCTGCCCCTCCCTTCCGCAGCTCCCCAGGGACCACAGCAGGGCTGCTCCCATCCAGTGGCTGGTGGCCGACTGCCCCCTGCATGGCTGCAGCTGAGAACCGTGAGCACCAGCTTCTGGTGCAGCTCACTGGTGCGTCTGGGATCCGGAGTCCCCTTCTCCTGGTGTGTCTTCTCCAACAGGGGTGCTCGGCCCCCAAGGGAGCCTCCAGAACCCGCTCACGCAGCACTGCTGGCTCAGGCGTCAGGAGCTGGACCAGCCCAGCTCGCTGCCAGCGGCCCTTGTCCTCCACTGCCTGACCCCTTCTCTCCTCCGCATCCTCATCCTAGGTGACGCTGGCGAAGATGAGGGTGCACATTTCCTCCTGCGTGAAGGTCCAGGAGCAGATGGCCAACTGTCCCAAGTTCGTCCCCGTGGTGCCCACGTCCCAGCCCATTCCCAGGTAGGCCGCCTTGCCTGGCGCCCAGAGTCCCCACCCTTTGTGGGGCAGCTCCTGGCCAACGTCAAGGGGAAGATGGGAGGGCTGCCATGTCCCCTCTGTGGGGGGGATCACCGCCTGCACATAGGAGACCCAGGAGGGCCCAGGCCAGGCCCACGGTCACCTCCCAGCAGGGGAGTGTGGTCCGCAGACAGGCCGGGACTGGATAGACACTCCCTCTCAGGGCAGGAGGCAGGAGGGCCGGTCTCTGCCACTGGCTCAGCCATGTCTGGGAAGGAGAGGGGCCAGGAGGTGACTAGGTGGGAGCTGCAGTGGGGTGCACCGAGGAGGGCGGGCCGGCCGGGCTGTTGGAGGGCGGCACTGCGCTGACCCCGCCCCGCCCCAGTGCCGTGCCCAACAGGTCCACCTTCGCCTGCCCGTACTGCGGCGCCCGCAACCTGGACCAGCAGGAGCTGGTGAAGCACTGTGTGGACAACCACCGCAGCGACCCCAACCGCGTGGTGAGCCCCCACCCCGACCCCTGCTGGGGTGCAGGGAGCCATGCCCGCCGCAGGCCCTCGGGGCTCACCCTTGCCCGCTGCGTTGCAGGTGTGCCCCGTCTGCTCGGCCATGCCCTGGGGCGACCCCAGCTACAAGAGTGCCAACTTCCTACAGCACCTGCTCCACCGGCACAAGTTCTCCTACGACACTTTCGTGGTGGGTGCCCCCCCCCGCCCTCTGCGGTGTCTGTGGCAGCCGCCTGCAGGGGGGTGCTGGCGGCAGTCAGATCCGTGTGGCCGCTAGGGGCCCCGGGGCTCTGGGTCTGTTCACAGCAGGCCCACGGGGGACCCCTCTGTCCTGCGGTCCCTCAGCGCCAGGCCAGCGAGCTCACCTCACCTGGGCCCATTCTCTGGGAGAGGCACCATCACAGGGGCCCCATCTCCCCAGCTATGCATGGGGCCTCAGGACAGAGACCCCTCTAGAGGGGATGCGTTCCCTCTGGGGCCTGGTAGAGAAGGTTCCACCAGACTCCCGTTGCCTTGAAAACCTCGGCTCTTCCTCCGCGCCCATGGCCTCTGGCCCACAGACCTGCCCTGGCTGTACGGCCTGGCCTGACTCCCACCCCAACCAGCCTCCGGGCCCCGTAGGGTCAGCACCCCCCCCCCATCTGTGCCTGGTCCTGATGGCTGGAGACCACGGGGAGCTCTGGCTTCTCGACTTGCCTCAAGACCCTGTTCCTGAGTCTCTCATTCCATGTGTCCACCCCACACCGTCCGCTCAGCCCTCAGTCACGGGCATGGTATCTGTGGGCAGCTCACTGCACAGACCTCGGCGGAAGCCAGACACCGTCCCCAAAGAGAGGCTGCCTGGTGGTGCCGGGACCCCGTGACCATGCAGGGCTGGAAGGGGGCCGGGGACCTGGATGTGGCAGTGCTGGTCTGTTGGAGGTGACGGGACAGGGAGGAAGCCCTGAGAGGCCACTAGCACAGCCTGGCTCCTTGCCTTCCAGGACTATAGCATCGATGAGGAAGCCGCCTTCCAGGCTGCCCTGGCCCTGTCCCTCTCCGAGAACTGAGGGCGCAGCCCTGGACGAGCCCTCCTGCTGGAGGGACAGGGCCCTGCCCGCTCAAGGGAAGGAGCCTCGAGGGCCGGGGGAGCCTCACTGTGGCAGGAAGGGAGGCCGCCGTCCGGCTGCCAGGGCTCTGCTAAGCGTCGCTGGCTCTGCGGTGCTTTGAGCTGAGCAGGTGGCCTCGCGGGACCGGCCGCGGGACCGAGCACAGCCAGCCGTCTGCGTCTCAAAGCCATGCCGTCCTCTGCTGCCGGGAGGACTGTTGGGGCCCTGCCGCTGAGCAGGGACGCGCAGAGGGGCACCCAGCCCAGCCCCGGCCTGCTCCCCCCCTGCACTCGGTACTGGCCTCTGCGGTCCCTCGAGATCCTGGCACTTTTCTACATTATCCAGCGCGATGACCTTTTCACGTTTTTAGAACAAAGATAAAGCAGTCACTCTTCATGCTGCAATCTCTGTGTTTGACTAGGAACAATAGTATTTTTATGGAACATTTACAAAATTATATTTTTTAAAAAACAAAAGTGAACAATCGCAGGAATGAGCAGGGTCTCGCTGTGTGTGGGGCCAAGGCGGCCACGAGCCTCAGTCACTGCGACGTCTCCCTGTGGTAACAACCAGAAGAAAGCCCAGCGCCCAGCCACTGGGGGTGGAGCTGGTCTGCTCCTGGCCTCGGCCCCGCTGTCACTGTCCCAAAGTGGACCACGTGTCCCCCTCCCTCGGCAGGCCCGCCTCCGTGGTGGCGGGGCGCAGCAGCCTGGGCAGCGGCGGGTCGGGCCAGAAAACGCTCGTCAGTGCTCCCGTTTCGTTCATGGCATAAGTTATTTCTGTCTTTTAAAAAAATTTAAATAAAACGTTTCAAAGCATCTCTTGTGTCCCGGACCCATGCGTTTCTTCAGCCAGTATTCAGAGCAGAGGGCTGGAGTCCTGCTCAAGGCCCACGGGTGTGCATCCATCCCTGGCGGCCCCGCCCAGGAGGAGCTGAGCCGCCTCCCCCAGGCCCTCTCACCCGCCCATCGGCCCCTCCCTGTGACAAGCTCAGGCCCAGGTTTGCTGGACAGCGGCTCTCACCTCCTTCCTTGTCTGGAGACGGGGTCCGCCTGAGGCCGGCAGGCAGGGTACCTTCCCACACCGCCCGTTGTCCAGGACCTGTCCCTTCTTCCCCCGGAGCCAGCAGCACGTAGGTCTGGGACACGCAGCGGCTGTGGTTCTGGGCTGTCACTCAGGCCGCATCCCACCCCTACTCCCGTTCCCACTGGGACAGCCCCACCTGCAGGGGTTCAACCTGGGCCTTGAGCCCTCAGAGCGGGGCTGCCAGCCACGCCTGTCCACCCCGAGGGCCGCCTGCCACCTGCCCACCACCTTGGGAAAGGACAGCACTGTTACCACATGCCCTCGTGGCCCTTGCTGCCCTGGAGGAGGCTCCAGGGCTGTCCGGGCAGGTCCTGACCTCACCAGTGCCCTCGGGGAGGTGATGCTCCAGTGACTGTCCTCACCCTGTGGGGCCCTGGCAGCCATCACATCACCACAGCGGGGCCCCAGGAGGGAGTGGGAGGAGCCAGGTGCACCTTTACGTTGTCTGACACAGGAACAGGCTGTGGCAAGTCCCTGCCTCTGCGCGAGGGTGCCTGCCAAGCTCAGCCCCTCCAGGCCGCTCAGTGTGGCCACAGAGGCCAGAGCCACAGGCAGCATCCATGCATGTTCTCCATCTCGTCCCTTCCACCCTGGCACACGGGCACACGCCGCTCGGTGACCAGGGGTCCAGGACAGATGACCCAGGTGGCGGCCATCAGAGTGAACCCGGTGCAGGGGTTGTCCACAGGGGAGCTGGGTCTGGGCAGACCCCACCGCGTCAGGTGGGGATGCCTCTGGCTGAACCAGCAGGAAGCTGCTTTCAGTTTGGATGAAACTGCAGCTGGAGCCCAAGGTTGAGCCCCTGTGGGTGGGGCTGTCCCAGTGGGAACGGGAGGCCGGCACCACTGCTGGTCGGCGCTCCCCACTCCACAGCTCAGGGTCACGGGCCACTAGCTCCAGGCTGCCGCTCCTGGAGCCAAGGTCTCCCTCTCACCAGACACGTGCGAGGACAGACCATCCTCCATAGCGCATCTTCGCAGCACAAAGCCAGAAGGCCCTCACGCCCACAGGGCCCAGGCCCCGACACCTGGGTGGCCCTGAGTGAGGGCCACACGCCCTCTCCTCCCAAGTCACACAGCAGCAGGGGGAGTCCGCACACAGCATGCTGCCCAGAAGGCGCCTCTGTGTCCCCAGGGACCTGTGACCGTCACCGTTGGGAAGAGGACAGGCGGGCAGCTCTCCTGGAGGCAGGATGCCTGGAGCAAAGAGCGCCTCCCCCAGGCCGACCAGCTCCCTCCACTAGCCCCAGGACTCCCGAGAACGGGCCACAGTTGTCAATCTGGGTCTTGCAGAGCCACTGACCCAAGCTCTTGGGGCCCCTCTTTCAGGCTCATGCACCCTGGGGGGTGGGCCGAAGTCCCAGCTCCTGTTTCACAGGTGAAGAAAGAGATTCTGAAGCCTGCTGACATGGCCCACGGCCCACTCACGCTTCCTACTCGCTGACACAGCTGGGGTCAGGGCCCCGGGCACCCCTCCCACGGTGCAGACACCAGGCCTGGCACCTCCTTCCATGAGACACCAGGGTGCCCCCAGCCCTGCCCGCTCGGGGGAAGGAGCCTTCACTCACTCACCTCGAGGCACCAGGAGCTGACAGGCCCGAAGGAGAAGAGGGAGCCCGCAGGGCGGGATGGGCTTCGCGGGGTGAGAGGAAAGACTGCGTCCGGCCTCCCCCACCCCAAGCCTGAGGCAAAGGGCCAGCGACTGGGGTGGGAAGGAGGCCCTCACAGCTGAGGTGCGGGCAGTGGGGCGCTGAGGCTGGGCTTCTCCTGAGCGAAGGGCAGAGGAGGCAGGAGCCTGGAGACCCACGTGGACGCACGTCTCTCGGGTGGAGTCTGCCCCCTGGGACCTCGGGAGGCACTGGGGCGGGGGTGAGCACAGGAGCAGGCAGCTGGGGAGCAATCAGCACCCATGCGGTGTTTTGCTAGAAACTCTTAGCACATTTGGTGCGTGGATTTGAAGGGCTGTGGTCAGTCTTGAACTGACAGCCTCACCCCAAATCACACCCTCTCCTCAGGGCATCCTGCACCCAGAGACAACTGACACAAGGGAGGAAAGCCGTGGACCCTCGCCACAACCCAAGACGACTCTGAAGGTCTGCCCTGCCCCTGCAGCCTCGGGGGCCTTGGCCGGCAGGGAGAAGCACGGACCTGACCCCCCGAGGAGCCCAAGCTCCAGGGAGGGCAGGTGGCGACGTGGGACCGTCAGGTGTCCCATGGTGACAGGCAGCCGGCCTTGCTGCCTGTCAGCAGTTCCCACCTGCTGGGAACGAGGGAGGGCCCGGCTCCACGTGAGGACGGGTAAGAGGCTTGGAGAGGGCGCCGCGGGGTTCGGAGCACATCCTCCCCTCCAGGCCCTGGGCTCACCCGCTGAAGCCTCACTTCTGTGTCACTCAGGAATAGCTCCTGTGACCTCACACACACAGACGTGCGTGGACACACACGTGTGTGCGTGCACACCAGGGTGCAGGCCTGCACGCACGCTGACGCACATGCACACACAGTGTGTCCCTCCTTGGCCCTCAGGTCACCTTCCGCAGCTCAGCGTCTGGGACTCTGCTGTGCGTCACGGCTGCAGGTGAAGTGCCAGTGTCAGAGGCCCCACATCGCACAGGGTGTGCCCACTGAACCCCAGTTTGAGAACAAGTGTCGCCTCTAACAACCGGGCGCCAAACGGGACCAGGCAGCTGTAAGCGGTAATGAATCCCCCTTCTGGGAGTGACCAAGCACACACTGGCCACCAGTCTGGCCACATGTTGGGGGCTGGAGCACTGGGTCCGAGCTTCTAGAAGTCCATGACCTTGGACAGCCACGGGGATGCCCAGGTCAGGCTGTCCCAGCCACGCTCACCCTCCCTCGGCGACCACTCCACACCCTGACACGGGGGCCATGGTAACTGGCGCCGGAGCCCCGGGACAGCTGAGCCCCACTGGCAAGGCGTGGCACTGAGCACTGTTCCAAGAGTCCCAGGTCAGGCTCACCCAGGGTCTTGTTCTCTCACCCGCACGTCTGCTCCTGAGACACCCCAGGGAAGGGTGTGCCTGGGGCCGTGCTGTCGGGGGGATCCCCATGTCCTCCACGGGTCCTGCTCTGGTCTGGCCTGGACACAGCCCTGTGAGGCACATCCAATAGTGAGTCTATGCGACCACAGGAGGGCAGTTCTGAGAAGTCGGCAGGGACCTCAGACTCCCCTCCAGTGGCTGGCTGAGGCAGCCCTCCGCAAGGAGCGCTCCACCCCAAAGGTGCCTCAAGGCCCCTGGAGGCCACAGGGGTGCTTCCAGGGTGACAGAGCAGGCTCTCCTCAGCAGTGCTCGGGCACCCCGCTACACCATGTGTGTCTCTCTGGGGATTAAGGAGGGCACCTTGGCCGGAGGCCCGGCCAGCTATCTGCAAACGTTATCTACATCTCGGGGGGAGAGAAGGGAGAGAGGGTATAAATGGAAAGTATGTGAGGCCACGGAACAGGTGAACAAGCAGAAGCCAGCCACATGGCCTCTGACATCCACACGCATGGCAGCGTGGTGCCAGGCCTCGCCCACGAGAGACATGCGCCTTCTCGTCTGTGTACCGCCTGTCTGTCCCTCCACGCGCCCTGACCAAGCGGCGGGTGGGGTTCACCCAGCAGCCGATGCCTCGTGTGAGGCTGGAAGCGCCCGCCCGGCTCCCACTCCCACCACTTTCCAACCTCTCCAAGCCTGTCTTCTCTTTGGCAAAACCATGGGAACGTAAGACACTGTGACACAGGCCCCCCTCCATCGCTCCACAGCTCTTCTGCCCCCAGGCCCACGGTGGCAAAGGGCACCAGGCTGTCACGTGGCTTCTGGGCCGCAAAAGGCAGGTCTGCTGCACAGCCATGGGCGCGCCTGGCGGCTCTCGGGGGTGGCACTGTGCCCCCTAGCCCAGAGGCTGACCTCACAAAATGGCCACATCAGAGGGAACAGACCCCCAGGCTTGGCTCAGTCTTTACAGCACTGAGGACTCCAAGGGACATCGAAAGAGGGACAAGGCTGCTCCAGGTCACAGACCAGGCTGCTGCAGCCGGAACACACGCTGCCCTCTGTGACTAAACGTGTCTGAACCCCTCCGAATTCCAGAATTCCAGGCCATGCCTTTCTCCTGCCAAACGAGCTTTCTGGAGACCTGGGGCCAACTCCCAAAGCACCTTCTCCTCCTGGCCTTCATCCCACCAGGAGAGGCCACTCTCCTCCAGGCCGGCGGACCGCCCCCGTCCCCCCCGCACCCAGGGCCACTCTGGCTCGTCAACTGGGTCAGCTCTGGAGTTCAGAGCTTGTGCTCAGCAATCCTACCTTTGCGGGTCTGCGCTGGAGGCGGGGAGGGTGCCACGGGCTGGAGCAGGGTTCTCCGTGGCTGGGCTCCGCGCACGCTCCCACCGCTGGATGGACTGCGCCGGGCTGGGCTTCTGCCCAGCCCTGACCTCCGCCCTTCAGTCCACGGCGAGTGGGTGCTCCAGGCCCTGGGGTAGGTGTGACTCGCGGCGCGCGCCAAGGAAGTCCCGTGGGTTGGACACGCGGCCACGCGCTCCCTCCCCCGCGGCCCGCGCACCTGTCCTGGGCGTGGCCCGAAACCCCGCCCCGCGGCCCCGCCCCTCCCCGGCCGCGCCGGGCGCTGGTTGGCCGAGGCGGCGCGCTATGCTAATGACCCGACCCTCCAGGCACCTGCGGGCGGCTCTGCCCCCGGGCGCCGGCGGACTCGCCGCGGGACCCGCGCGAGGGCACCATGCCGCGCTCCTTCCTGGTGAAGACGCACTCCAGTCACAGGGTCCCCAATTACGGGCAGCTGGAGACGCAAAGAGGTAGGTGCTGCGGGCTCCCCGCCACCCAGGGCTCCACTCCTGAGCGGCAGGAGGGGCGAGTTCCTCGGGAGCGAGGACACCTGTCCCAGGTGGGAGGCGGGTCCAGAGATCCTGGAGCTAGAGGCAGGAATGTGGCCCGCGGGCACCTTGTCCACTTTGGGGATCGGGGCCTCGAATCGGGGCAGACTGGGTAAGGTTTCTCTCTCCACTTAGAGAAATTTCCAGGCCCCCAGTCACCCTGGGGGCTCTCCCCCTATGGCCTCGTGCTCCCATCCCAGCAAAGGGGACATCAGAGTCATTCCTGGTGCAAGAGGTTTGATAGGGTCCCATGGATGTTGGGGAGAGAGACAAAGGGTGACCACCAGGCTGTCCTCCAAGGGCCCACCAGAGCATCCTGGCTTGAGCGGTGAGCAGAGGGGACAGGAAGAGTGACCCTGGGGCCCTGTGGTGCCCAGGCCCAGCTTGTGTTCCACTGGGCTCCTCCAGAGCCTCCTCACACCTTCCCTCCCGCCTCCCCTCACCCCAGTGGAGGTTGCTCAAGGCAGGCTGGGCTACGGGGCTGCAGCTCTCACCCAGGTGGGGAGACGGGCGTCCAGGAACCAGGACTGTCCACTCATTCCCATTCCCTGCTAGGCACAGGGACATGGGAAGGTCCCAGGGCAAAGGCCTCTCTAGAGTGGTCGAGCCGTCCCCCAGCTCTGCAGCTCCTTGGGGTGAAGCCCTTCTGGGGGACTGCCTGGGGACTCGGAGGGGAGGAACATTAGGGAGGCCAGGGCCCCCAGTTGATGCCCGCTCAGAGCCCTTCAGCCCTCTCAGGACTGGGGGGGGGGGGCGGCGCAGGTGGTGGGGGCGTCCTGGCTGGTGGGTCCCTGAGTCTGGGCTGCCACCAGGGGGCACATTCTAGGGCCAGGATCCTCAGCCACACTTTGAGATCCAGTTAGAGTCACCACCAGCAATCTTATAAAATGAAAAAGAACAGAAGCCATCAGAGCACAGTGCTCATGGTAAAGGAAAATTTTGTTTCAGATATATATGTGTGATGAAAATTAAATTTACACAAGTCATAGTTTTAAAAGTTCAGAAACCATTGTCTGGAAACTGGTCCCGCAGTGTACCCTGCCTTACCCCGAACGTGCTCGTCTAGGCGGCGTGCAAAGCCCAGTGGCTGGAGGAGTGCAGCCTCAGAGCTGCCAGTGCTCCTGCCCCGCTCCCCTCCCTTACCCCCCACTGGTCGCACCAGCTCTCTTTCTGCCCAGCAGTTACCGCAGGTAGACCTGAGATGCTGGATTTGGGCTTCCCTAGTCTTCACTCTTAAATAAGGGCCTTTTTAGGCCTCCCCAGGGAACCCCTGAAGCCAGAGGGGAACTTTAAAGTCTCTTCCCCCATGGATCTGAGCTGCAGAATGAATTAAAAATCTAGCTAACCCAGGTATCCCCTGGGGAAGCATTTAAAGTACCGGGAGGAGCACGCTGCCCCTGCCCCCGCCTCCTGCTGCAGTCGGCACGGGCCCCCCAGACAGGGGCTTTCTCCATGGTGATGCCTGGGGCCAGGCAGAACCTCAGAGACCTGAGGAAGGTGACTTTTTTTCTCCATAGAGGGGCTTGTTGTGAAGCTTCTCTGTGGAGTGGGGGGTCCTAGACTCTCCAGGAACCCCAGCGCTGTCTCTCCAGAACCTCCTTGAACATCATCTCTCAGCCAGTCACTGTCCAGCCCCCACTTCTGGGAGGACAGAAACCTGGCGTGTTGACTTTGTAGTTGGGAAGACTGGGGTGGAGGACGACGAGTCAGGAGAGTGGAGTGTGAGGACCTTCCTTAACTTTCCCGCTTCTCTGCATCCTCATCAGCGCTTGTAACCGCCTGTTTTCAACCCTACCCGTGCTGGGGGTGTGACGTGGAACCTCCCCGCAGCTCTACGCTGCGGCCCTGACGGCTAGTGGTGTCGAGCGTCGGCTTCTTCCCGCACTTGTTGGCTGCGTGTGTATCTTCTTTGGAGAAACGTCTGTTCACGTCGTTTGCCCACTTAGAACTTGGATCATCTGTCTTTTTATCGCTCAGTTGTGAGAGTTCTTTGTCTGTTTCTGGACACTAACCCTCCCCAGATGTCTGATTTGCAAGTATCTTCTCCATTTTGTGGGTTGTCTTCCTCCAAGCAAAGCCTTGGCATGGTTGTAGAAACGGCCAGGGATTGATGTCAACACATGAAGGACAAGAGACGAGCTGAGGGATGTTTGGAGAGCTGGGCTTTGGGGAAACACAGAACTCAGCTCTGACCTGCTAGCCTCTTTGCTTTGGGGGCTCCTGCCACCTGGGTCCAGCATGAGGCGTGCTGGACCACAAATATGGGAGCGAGGCCAGGAGACAGGGGTCCGGGACAGGCCGTCTTGACCTGGGAGTATCCGCAGGAGCTGTGTCCACCCACATCACGACGGGCGAGTGGTGACCAGGAGGTGACTGGAGGCTAGTTAGTTATTGCACACGTTGCCAAGCCCCGTGAGTTAACGCTGCGTGGGCGCCCAGAGGACGCGGCCCAAGCTGGTCCTGAGGTGGGCGGAGGCTTCCTTCCTTGGCCCCTGAGGGCTGCTGCGAGGTGCTTCTCTTCCCCTGTTTTTAAAGGGGAACTGAAATTCCTGCTCTGGGCTGCAGCCCACACCCTCACACGGGGCTGCCCAGGGCTTAAACGGCGGGTGTGGGGGTTCGCTGGGAATGCCAGTCGGGAACATGCAGCACGGGGACTCAGGGCTCACCTGTGTTGTCCCCTCCCCTCCCAGACATCAGTGGTGCCTGTTCTGCCTGCGGGGGGCCGGTGGTGCCCCTCATCTTCCCAGACAAGGTGGCCCCGTCCTCGCCTGGTGACCCTCCCCAGCCCTGGGACCACGCCTCTGTCATCGCTCACACCTCCCTGCCCCTGCTGTGCAACGAGGAAGCTCTGGGGGCTTCAGGGCCAGAAGCCCTGGACGTCAGCCGGGCGGACCCCCGGGCCAGCCGGGCCCTCAGCGCACCCCTCAGAGACAGCCTGAACCACCTCAACCTGCCTCCGCTGCCGGCCCTGCCCATGCGCTGGCCCCCGCTCCTGGGCACAGACGGGGCCCAGACCCCAGGCCGCCTGCTGGGGGCCGAGCGGGCCCTCCACGGCCACAGGCCCGCCCACGCGCCAGCCGGGCTGGCCAGGCGCCGGCAGCTGCGGTGCCCCCTGCAGGCCCAGCGCTGTTTCACCTGCCAGTTCTGCGACAAGGAGTACGGCAGCCTGGGCGCCCTCAAGATGCACATCCGGACACACACGCTGCCCTGCCTCTGCGCCGTCTGCGGCAAGGCCTTCTCCAGGCCCTGGCTGCTGCAAGGCCACCTCCGGACCCACACGGGTAGGCGCCAGGGCACGCGAGGGGCTGGTGGGGCCGGGGCTGGGCCTAGAAAGGAGGGAGGGCCGGGCAGCCAGCCACACAGGGCTTCTGCTTCCCAGTGTCCTAAGGCTGCGGCACAGAGGCCCACACACCGGGGTCTCCCTCGCAGTCTGCAGCCAGGAGTCCACGATCGAGCTGTCGCAGGGCCACAGTCCCTCCAGGTCTGGTGGGGAGGTTCTTCCTGTCTCTCCCAGCCCCTGTGGCCCCAGGTGTTCCTTGTGGCCAAGTCACTCCAGTCTCTGCCTCTGTCCCCACACAGCCTGTGTCCACACTGACCTCTTGTCATAACACCACCAGGCACATGGCATTCAGGGCCCATGTACTCCAGTGTGACCTCATCTCAACCTGACAACATCTGCAAAACCCCAGCTTCCAAATAAGGCCACACTCACAGGTACCCAGGTTGAGGACGTGAACGTATTTTTCTGGAGACATGACTTGGCTCACAACACCTGGCTAAGCACAGGATGGACACAGCTCTTGTGGGGGCTGACTGCTCACAGGCCACGGCCTTCCAGAATTCTGGAGCAGCCGGAGAGGCGAGGAGGCAGAAAGGCCTGGCTTGGGGGTGAGGACCCCAGGGGCCACACAGCAGACGAGGAGAGCGGGGTGGTTGTGGAAGAGTCAAGCAGGGGGTGGAGGGCACATCCTTCTACCCTGCAGATTACCAGCAGTGTCCCGGAAGAGCGCAGGGCCCGGCGGTGCCCAAGGGCAGCCAGTGGCTGAGCTGGACCTCAACCCAGGCCACCGTCTTGAGTCCAGGACTTTGTCAAGCACACAGCGAAAGAGTGAGAGACAGGAACAGAGACTCAGCTCTGGGCCTGGTGCTGACGACACACACGCCTTGTCACTGGAGCCTCCCTGACCCTCAGGTCATGGGTCCATGAGTCATACCCTGGCAGATGACAGAAAGAGGGGTTTTGCAGGAGTCTTTTTCCAGGTTGGAAATCCATCCGGTTTTCCTCGACCCCTCGCAGAGGGTGTCCCCAAGCACCCTGCCACACTGTCAGGGCTCCGTGCCCTGGGCTGGGATGCAGGAGTCAGGCAGCAAGGACGCAGAGACTGCAGGCTGGTGCCTCCCGGGACCCTCTAGGGCTGCAGAACCGGAGGCCACTCCACACTGGCAGAGCTGGACAGATGACGGTCAACAACCCTTCCTTTTAGACCTGTCAGGGTCAGCCTGGGGGCCAAGGTCCCAACAGAAGGACCGTGTGCAAATCCCTGGTTGCCCTCATGGAGGCGGCCTGGAGGACACGGGACTCCCCCTGGCCCCGAGTGCCTGGCTCTTGTGCAGGGCCCACTTGGAGATGCACTCGGACCCGGGGTCACTCCTTCCAACTACCTGAGTGGCAGATTCTGTGCAAGCCCCGCAGGTCCCCTCCACTGGCCTTCAAGGGGCAGGGCAGCTGCCAGGAGGCTCCCAGAGCACCTGCCGCCCAGGGCTGGTGGCAGAGGCCCCAGGAGGGCTCTAGCAGAAGCCGGGTGCCCCAGCCAAGGTCTGTGCAAGCTCTTCACTCTTGCACGACCCCTTGGCCCCAGCATCTCCCCCTGCGGCAAGTGCCAAGGCCCCCACCCCTTATCTCCGAGGGAGGGGCAAGGAGATAAAGGCATTACAACCTCCACGAGGGACTGAGCAAGCCTCTGCGGTGGGGGACGGGTTACTCACCTGTGAGTCTGGGTGGCCTTCTGCAGTGTTGTCCTGGCCGCTGCAACAGGCCGCTCCGATGGTCACCGGTCCCCTCCCCTCCCACAGGTGAGAAGCCCTACGCCTGCCCTCACTGCAGCAGGGCCTTCGCCGACCGCTCCAACCTGCGGGCCCACCTGCAGACGCACTCGGAAACCAAGAAGTACCAGTGCAAGCGCTGCGCCAAGACCTTCTCCCGCATGGCACTCCTGGCGCGGCACGAGGAGTCTGGCGGCTGCCCCGGCCCCTAGAGACGCGAGGGTTTGTGCAGGCAGGGGCAGGGCCTCGCCCCCAGAGCCCACTGCCCCTGGAGGAGCCAAGCGTCCTGGGAGGTCGGGGCCCTCGCGCAGGAGGGGCTCTCTCCCGGGGAGACTTTCACTGAGATGGGAGCCTCCATTCTGCTCCTCCCACTTACGGCTGCTGGGAGACAGGTCTCCGGCACCAGGATGCCTGCCGTCAGGCTGACGGGCAGGGCTGCCCTGGATCCCTCTACTGCAGATGAGCAGCCTAGCCGTCCAGTCCACCTTCATGGGCAGAGCCGCCTGGAGGCTCACCTCCATCTGCCTCATGTCACGCGTGCACAGACGCACCCCCCACCTCACGAGGCTGTCCCAAAGATGGAGCAGCGGGAGAACTCACAGTGGGGGGGGACTTGGGCTATAAAAGGAGTCCCCACAGCCTGCTGTGCCGCCCCGCGGAGGTGCCTGAGCGCCGACAGAGGCCCACCCCCGGCAGGACTCGCGGATAATCAAGGCTCTTCTGGCCAGTCAGGGAGCACTGCGCTGTGCAGTGGTTATGGGACAGGGGCCTAGGCGAGCCAGGTGCCTCCTCTGGAAGAAAAGGTGAGGACGAGAACGGGGCATGAACCGGCACTGGGCGTCGAGGGCGCGAGTGTCTGCAGAGGGAGTCACCTCCCCAAAGTCTAATGCAGAGTCCATCCCGCACCTGCAGCCCCTCTGCTAAACACCACACACACGTCTTCACTGCAGCCACCTCCGCGAGGTGCCAAGCCCACGCCGCCTGCCCACAGTGACCCAGCCTCCCGCCTGCCTGGCCGAGGCCGTGTCGTCCCCCAGTCAAGCGAGCAGCTGGCCTTTGACCCTGCCTGAGATCCACGCCTTCCCAAGCTGCCTCACATACCAACACGAGACCCCATTTCTTTCTCGCAGGTGGCCTCCCCTCACCCGCAGCCCCCGGGCGGTCACCCAGTGGGCTGCCCCTTCCCCTTGCCAGCAGGTCTGAGCCGCCTGGAGGGTGGGATTCAGGAATGAGGAAGGAGCCCTGAGTCTAACAGAGATGACCGAGTCCTTGATGCCGACAGGGGACACCTGCTCCTCTCTGCAGGAGGGCTGGCCTACAGTCAGCAGCTCCACGCTGGCCCCAGCCAAGTGACAGAGTTAAGCACCCTGGTCCTGGTCCCAGGATGGAGCCACATGGCAAGCAGCAGAGGCCCCCTCTCTCCACTCTGGGCCTCCAGACCTGCTGAGCTCACCAGGACCACGCCGGGCCATGGCATCCACTGCTCTGCAGCCCCAGCCCTGGGCCCCCCACCTGACATGTCGGGGCTGAAGCCCTGGTGGCTGGCGTGATGACAGCCACTGAAGGGGCGTGGACAAAGCCCAGAGCAAACTTGGCCTCGTCATTGGGCTTCTCTGGACCAAGGGTGACCTTGATGAAACTGTCCACCCCGGAGAGCCCCTGCTCCAGCCTGCATCAGACTGTATCTGCCGGTGAAACAAAGACCCTCTGTGAGGAAGTCTCCCTCACATTCCCAGACCTGCTGCCTTCCCCTTACAGGGGTCAGCCTCCCTCGAGGGACAGAGGGCAGGGACCAGAGGCTGGAAATGTGCCGTGTAGCTAACGTGTCAGTCTGCTGGGGCGGCCATAACAAATCCCACCAACTGAGTGCCTTAAACCACAAAAATTCACTCTCCCGCAGTCCTGAAGGCCAGAAGCCCGAGGCCGAGGTGCCAGCCGGGCTGGCTCCTTCTGAGACCGAGGGGTCCTGTCCCGGCCTCTCCCAGCTCCTGCTGGTTCGCTGGCAGCTCTGATGTTCTGTGTCTCGTAGAAGCATCACCCCCATCGCTGCCCCGTCATGTGGGCAAATTTCCCCTTTCTGTAAGGACACTGGTCGTGCTGGGTGAGACCCACCTGCATAATCTCATCTGACTGACTACAGCCACAAAGACCGTCTCCAAATAAGGCCAGCTTCTGAGGCACTTGGGGGTTAGGGTTTCAATATGTGAATGAAGGGCACCGTTCACCCTGTAACAGCTGATAAGAACACAGTTTGCCAAGAGATGCCTGGTGGGTCCCTGTACTTGGACTGAAGGAGAAGAATGAATCCTTTGCCCCCAGGCTGCAAAGGGTGGGGAGGGGAGAAAGGGGGCAGTCGGCTTCACGATGCATTTGCTAGAGCGCCTCCTCTGCAAGCACCGTGAGCCCCACTCCCTCCCGAGCACGCCGGTGCCTGCCCCCCACCTCCTCCGCCGTCCTGGTCAGGAGCCCAGGTGAGAACGGGCCTCTGCCCTGCACCGTCTCCTGAGGCGCCCGGCCCTCTGCTGTGTGGGGGCGGCCTCTCCGGCCTCTGTAGAAGGCGAGACTCCAACCACGTCTGTGTTGTGCCCGCCCGAGCATCTCACTGGACTTTTTTTTTCTTTTTAATGGCATCCAGATGCCTGAAGGAAGCTATATTGTAAATTGTGTTCTATTTCCGAGCCCCAATATCTAAATGAGGCAATGCACCTGTTGGGGACGGAGGAAAGGAATTTCACAGGCTTAAAATAAAGTCCACGTCTGCACTTCTGTGCCGGCCCATGGAAAATGCTCTTATATTTATATCTGGGCTGGTGGAGGACAGGGTGGCGGAGGATGGGTTGGCAGATGGGGTGAGGGGAGGTCCAGGCACCTGCCAGGGTGCCGACATGGAGTGACGGCGGAGACGCTTCCCTCCGAGCAGGGCGGCTGCACTCAGCATGCCATGTCCCTCCACAGGGCCACTTCCCCACTGGCCACTCAGGCCTCGTCGCTTCCCGCTTCACTGTCCTCGTGATTTTGTCTAATCACCAGCACTGACCCAGGAGGCTCACTTAAAATTCAGGTTTCTGAACCCCCTCTCAACACCCACAGATGGGAATTGGGAGGGGGCCTAACCCCTGCTCACATTCGTCCCAGGTGAGGTGGGCACGGCCAGCTCTTTTCTCAGGGACCACCGTCTGGGTCCCCCACGTACAGGCTTGCTTTTCTCAACCCATTTTTACACATTACATTTCCACTTTTCTCCCAAAAGAAGGCCTTCTGACTGCGATGCCCCAGGCATGCTGCTGGCACCTCTCCGAGGTGGGAGCAGGGCGGAGACAGGAGCCTCAGGACCAGGAGTTGGAAGCAGGCGTTTTGGTGGCAGCCCAGCTACATCTGGGTGACAGCAGGAGCCTAAGAAACCTGCATGATTCTGGACAAGAGGAGAACCACGTAAGGAGCTGAGGGTGGGGACGGCGTCTCCACCATGTGAACAGTGCTCCCAGGAGGCGTGTGATGGGCAGTGGACAGAAACCCGCCGGGAGCCGCCTGTGCCCGGGGCGCGAGCGCCTGGCCCCGGGGCGCAGGTCCAGGAACAGGTGTGAGAGGGACGCCCAGGGTCTCAGAGGCCTGGCTCTCTGCCCCGCTCCCCAGGGAGAGAGACCTCCCCACTGAAGCTGCAGGCGCGCTAAGGTTATGGCTTCCCTTCCAAGACCCAGAGTCTTCTATAAATACCGTTTTGGGCCAGAATATTCTGGGGGTTCTCTGGGAGTTTGAAAATAGCCCACTGGTTACTATCTATACTCGGAGAGCCCACTCCTGGCCTCCACTGGGTGGCTAAGTATAGTTCCCTGGCAAAGTTCAGTGGAACAAAAGTTTCCAACCTCCATCACCTTGTGGACGAGAAGCCCTGCGGGGAGGGCGCCCGGCTGCTGAGGCTCAGGGGCACGTGGGAGAGGCTGGAGCTGACGGGGGTCTGTCCGGGGCCCTGCAAGCAAACGCAGTGACCTTGCCCAATCCGGACGGAGGCCTCTGGCTCCAGCCCGCGGCTCTGCTGGGCAGGACCCGCCACAAAGCCCTGGTTTCTGCTCTGGCCTCTGTTCTAGGATTCAGGAGGGACCTGGGAGACTGAACAGCAGCAGAAATAAGACGTAACTGCTAACTCTAGGGAGACCTGTAACCTTTAACCCCCTAGGCCCACGTCCGACCGCCAAGCACACCTCTCCTCCCAGCTGCCCCTGCCCGACCCGCTGAGCTGCCCGAGAGCCGGCCTGGCCAGCAGAGCGCTGGGGAGGGCAGAAGGGGCGGAGCAGAGCCGGGTCACGCTCACCGACGGCACAGCTGAGCTCGCAGGGACGGCGCGGCCAAGACTCGGCACATTTCCAAAGAGCCACTTGATCCAAAAGCGGTCACAGCATGTCCCTCCCACACAGCGGTCCCCTTCCCACGCACCCACCAAAGCCCCACATGGAGCAGAGGCAGCAGGGCCGGGCGCCGGCACCACAGGGCCACGCTGAGGAGGCTCGCGAAGACGCAGCACAGTCCTTACCAAAACCGTTGCAGGAAACAGCCATTGTCACAAGACGCTAACGTGGGATGGGCTCGTTACTGCCTTTAGGTGAGTTTAATAAACATCCTTAAGAAACACCAAGTTTAACTTCTGAAATGGGCACGACGGGTGGAAGCCCCCGCACGAGGTCCTCAGCCGTGCGTCAGGGGTCCTGAGACGCACAGCAACGGCCCCCGAGCTGCACACCTGACCGGCATGTGTGGACGGGAGCCCCGGGGCCAAAGCAGCGGGTCGGGCGGAGGGAGGAGGGGCTGCCCGGGCCCAGCAGGAGACGGTCCTGTGCTCCTCTGGTGCCAACGGTCAGTTATTCAGGGCAACTCTGCCCGCCTGTTTTCTGCTTTCCCCACTGACTCTGGAAACGAGTCCCTCACAGGCGCGTCAGTGAGAGGATGGCCTGGAGCACACGACTCGGAGCCCCATGTTCCCGGCCCCATGTCCAGTCAGCTCCACCTCCGGGGTCTCTCTCAGACCAGCGTCTTCACCTCAACCCTCACGGCCACTGCCAGAGAGCCCACGTCCTCACGATTTCCCAGCCAGACAACGGAAGACCCCTCCCAGCCCCATCTCCATCTGCAGTTCAGCCTCCACTCTGCACCCCAAGCAGCCCCACAACCCACTCCCCCACCCCGTTCCGGCCTCAGACAGGCAGTCTGCCCTGCAGACCCAAGTTCAAGCCCATAAACCTTGGCACCCACACGAGGCCACTTTCTCCCACGAGCCCCCACTGTGTGGTGGCCGCCTCTGTCTCCCACGTGCCAAACTCTGTCTGACCTAGGACAGGCCCCCCACCAGCATCGAAGGAAGGAGGGAACTGACAGGGAACACGTTAGACGTGGCTCAGTCTGAACAGGCCCCCCCCCCATGCCTGGGGTCATCTCACAGTCGTGGCTCCTCCCACCGCTCGAGAGGGGTCCACTCTCCTGAGCCCATCACCAGCCCCCAGAGGCCCGCAGGCAGCCTCCGGGGGTCTATCCAGGCCACGTGAACCAAGCCCCAGACCTATTCACTGGCACAGCGTGTGCGGTGTCTGAAAGCAGGTGAGCAGGCTTCAGGCATCCACCAGCGAGGGAGATGCTTCCTGCGCTGAGTGGCTCCAGCAGGGACTCCAGGGAGCGGCGGGGCCTCCCAGCCACGTGCAGGCAGTAAGCGCCAGCGTGTCCGGGGCCCTTGTTTGAGAAAGCTGGAAGCACAGGGGCTGTGTTCTGAACTCCCGATTTCGCCAGATGCACACATTCCTCTGAAAGGGAGTTGCTCTCACCTGAGCGCTTCCCTGGGGACGGTAACAAGCAGCAGCCACCGTGGACGGACGTGGGCGTGGCTCCAACACAACCCCTTTGCAGCTCTACCCTCCGTGGGGGAAGACAACCTCACCCCTCCCCTACAGGCAGGGGGCTGACACAGAGAGCTGCAGCCCCTCGTCCGCAGCCACACAGCAGGGCCACGGTAGAGCAGGGATCCAAGCCCTGGCACTCGGGCCCCCGCCTGTAGCCTTGGTCTCTAAACCGCGTCCCTGCTGAGAAAGCGATTCTGAACTTTCCTTTCTCTTGGAAATCATAAACAGGGCACCAGATCTGGATGGCAGGTACTGTCACTGCCCCAGGGGCCGGGGGTGAGGTGAGGTGGTCAGAGGATGGGCAGGAAAGGGAAGCCGAGGGAGATGGGCTGGAGGAAGGACAGCAGGACCCACCCAGCGCCTCAGCAGTGACCTGGGTCTGGGAAGCCAGACAGAAAGGCACAGCAAAAAGAGGAAAAGGGAGATCAGAGCGACAGGTACAGGGGAGGGTTTGGACAGGCTTCTTGGGAGCCAGCCAGGCTCAGGGACTAAACGGGGTGGCAGTCACCAGCCTCACACCTGACACATGGCAGGTGCTGTCAGTGCTCAGCCTCGCAGTTCTGGTCTCTGGAACCACAAACCTCCAAGGGAAGTTAGGGAGCGGGGTGCTGGCAGATGTGGCTGGAAGGCCCCTTGGGGATGCCCACCACCCACAGTGCCCACACAGGGGCTCTGTGCCCACTGTGGTCACACACACACGATCATGCCTGCTCTGCTCCCAAGACCTGGGGAGACGGTGTGCTACAACCCACGACAAAGCGCCACGACCCAGTGGTCGGAGTCACAGACGTTCCTGTCTCACAGTCCTGGAGACGGGCCGTCCAGGTTCAGGTGTCAGAGGCCAGCTCCTCCTGAGGCCTCCCTGGCAGTGGGTAGATGGCCAACTCCTGCCTGGTCCTCCAGTGGTCATCCCTCTGGGCGCCTAGGTCTCCTTTTCTTAGCTCTCCCGTCATCGGGGCCACCCTGCTGGCTTCAGCTTCATCTCCTCAGTAAAGACCCTGCCTCCAAACGCAGTCCGTTCTGAGGTCGTCTCTCTACCGGCCCCTCCTCTGCATCAGCAGTGCCCCCAGGTGACCCTGGCTCCCTGCCAGCCATGCCACCTCCAACAGGCTCTGACAGAAAGGGTTCTGGGGCAAATGGAAGGGTGCTTGGAGGCCAGGACCCAAGAGAGGCCCGGACCCGAGAGAGGCCCATCAGCCCACGGCAGAGAGCAGACCCAAACGCGGTGGGACCTGGCAGCTGGGAGTGGACAAGGGTGGGGTGAGCCACCACAGGAGAATGTCAGGCCCGCGCACCAGTGAACGCGACTCACGCATCAAATACAAGCAGGCCAGGAGGGGCCTCAGCAGCCCCCAGACCGTCTTCACCCTCCTGCCCCTTGTCACCGCCGTGCTCCCACCTCTTCTGGGAAACAAGCTGCTGGACAACAAGCGGCTAGAAAAGAAGCCACTCCTAAATTTCCACGAGCTTAATATATTATATTCACTCATGCTTGCTTTGTTTTAATGTCTGGCGCAATAGATGACCTGTAGCACGTGTCACACTAAAGAAAATGTGTGGCGAGCGATCCTGACGTTGACCGTAAGGGCACGAAGGAGGGCAGATACTTCCTTAGGGTGAAACAGATGGTCCTGGACAGCCAGATCGTCCATTAACAGAACTTTGTTCCGGCATGAAAGCTGCTGCTGAACCCAGGGGAAGTCCTCGCTATCTCGAGATGTCCCGGAGGCAGCGACAGGATAGACTCAGAAATTCTGCACACCCCCAGGAGGGTGACTGTTCCTGGAAGGGATGGCCTGAAGTTCATCAGTGAACCCACAAGCAGAACTTAGCGCTTACCACAGGGATGTCTAAAGCCCCCCCTCTTTGATCGCATTTTTTTCTGAGCTGTGTACCCATAATAAATATGACGTCGACACGGCTTTGGGGCTCCGGGTCCACGAGATCAAGTCCCCTGGTCCCACCTTCGCTCTCTGTCTCTTTGTTTCTTAGGTCTTGCATCACCCGTCCTCAGACACGATCCCGAGCTGCGCTGGACGCAGCTCACCTCAGTTCCAAAAACGAACGCAGATACTTTCGCAGAAGCGGTCGGCAAAGACAGTGCCTCTGATGCCCAGAGCCAGCCACCCTCAGACAACAGCAACGACCCGGCTCCCGCCCTCCCTGGGCCCTCAGTTCAAACCAGCCACCCACCTGGGCGTCAGACACAACGTCCGCACCGTCAGGCCACAGCCCCTCCACGTCCATCGGCGTCCGTGCTGGATGAGCACCAGTGACACTGTCGCCCCGAGCAACGGGCCAGACTGCTTCTCCTGCCCCTTCCTAGTCCAATGACCCCTCCCCAGGAACCGCTGACCTGCCTTCTGCCACTACGGATCAGGCGGCATCTCCCAGAATTCTTACGGGTGGAATCCGTCAGGACCTCTCTCCCTCCATCTCTTGCCCTGGGCCCTCAACGTGCCCCACGCTCTGTTCCCATCTCACTCTTCCGGGCCTCAGACTCCGGTCACTGCCTTCTGCTGCGGGTCCCCATCTTCCGCACAGACCACCAGTCCACAGACAACACGTCACAACAGATAACCAGCGCTACAGACCGTCAGCTCTACAGACGATCACTGACACAGACTGAGTCTGTAGATGGCCGACACCATGAGCTTCCCTAACAGACAACCGGTGAGACTACACACGACCGCCGACAGTGCCGCAGTCTACCCCAGCCCACACCACAGCAGAGGGCAGGGTCACAGACCACCGCGGCGGCCTGTCGGAGGTCCCCCCACGTGCAGACAGTCCTTGCTCCAACTCGTCCTTGTCACTGATGACCTCTGCTCTCCAGACACAGTGACATCGTGTCATTCTCCAAACAGCCCCCACGCTGGGGGGACCTCAGCCTGTCAGCATCTTCAGATGACTTGCTACTGACAGCTGTGCACTCTGCGCGCTCCCTGCTGTGCTGCAGTCCCAGCTCCACGAGGAGTTTGCCCCGACACAGTGCCTGCTGGAGGGGTTCCCAAAAAAGGTCTGGGAATGGGCAGAGGGGCACACACAACTTCAGCAAAATTTAGGACTTAGAAGGCTCCAGAACCTTCCACTGGGTGATTACAGAGAGTGACTTGGCTCCTCCCTGAAGAGGGAGCCAGGGGGAGTGACCCTGAAGGCTGAAAGGACGCAGGCCAAGCTGACCTCCCGCAGAGCCCAACACGGAGCAGGAACGTCTGTCTCTCCACTCCTGCTACCAACCCCGCTCCCCTCCCCTCCTCACTCTCCCAGACACTCGCAGGTCCTCTGCAGCTGTGTCGCCTCGATGCCAAATCCATCCTGTGAAGAAGAGTCGGCGTGAGAAGGGCGACGCTCGGATGCGTGCAGGGCTGGGCAGGGACAAGGCCACAGACAACAGGCCCATCCATCTCCTAGCCCCGCGAGTGGATGCCGGGGGAGGGTGCCCTGGGGATGGGGGGCTGGTCCGAGTTCTCCAAATGAGGGTCAGGGGCTGGGGCTTCATTTTCTGGTGCTCCAAGTGACCACATGAACCTGTATTCTTTTACGTGCATTAAGCATTTCTTAATAAAAAGGAAGACTTTTGCACAGAAACTATCGCCCTGGAGAAGAAAAGGTCAAGAAGAAAGTGGGAGGGGGGCGCCCCTTGCAGCTACGCCTGGGACGTGGTCCAGCCCAACTGGGGACTGGACTGTCCTCCCTGCGAACACAGCCAGCCCTCAGCTTGGGGCCACTCCACCCAGATCCAGTCTCTCTAGATGGGGATGACTGGGCAGCCTGGGCAGTTCCTGGGTCCTGAGAAGGCCAAGCAAGGTGATGCAAAGCTGGGCTCAGGATGTGACTTGGGACCATTATGTTTCAGAGCAAGGTCTACAAGCCAGGGCCCAGACCTAGCCCTGCACACCTGTGTTTGGGCAGCTCAAGAGCTGAGAGTGATTGTCTGATAAGAAAATCCAACTGCATGGCAGCGTTATTCACAATGGTCAAAAGGCAGAAGCAACCCAGTGTCCATCGATGGATGAAACGTGGTCCATCCATGGAACAGAACATCACTTAGCCGCGAAAGTCCTGATATGCTGAGTGGATGACCCACGAGGACGTGATGCTCAGGGCGGTGCCAGACACAGACAGACAAACCCCGTGATTCCACTTATATGGGGACCTGGAGGAGTCAGGTTCACAGACACAGGAAGCAGACGGTGCGGGCGGGGCTGGGGGCGTCTGTGTTCAGTGGGGACAGTCTCAGTGTAAGAAGATGAGAAGGTTCCAGAGGCTTGGTGGTGACGGCGGCACAACACCAGGAACGCTGTTACGGATGCTTCACCTCTGAAAAAAAACACCAAAAAATCAAAGTCCTGCAAACTCCACGGCGCTCACACCTCCGAGCCTCTCCCTTGTCCTGCGGCTGCTCTCCATGCACTGCCACACAGGCGAGCCTTCCCACTGCCTCTCCAGGTGGTGGTCCACGCCCACCAGGTTCCAGAAAAGCCTCACTGCTGAGGGTCTCCGGGGGGAGTGAACTGAAACAGAAGGGAAAGAAAGGGGAAAAAAGAACATCTCCAAACGAGCGCACGCCGTTTTTTCAAGGATCTCCTGTCTTGACACCTGGTAGGTCGCACACGCAGGCCAGGCAGCTGAAGGCACCGAGGACCACCACCCAGTGTCCCTGGTCCCCTCTGTGGGTGGGAGGGGCAGGCGGCTCTGATCCTGCTTCACCGCCCTCGGTGCCCCCCAATGCTCGTGCACCCGCACCCGGCTGGGCAAGCAGGAGGCTCCCCCACGTTTGCCTGCCCGCTGCTGCGGGGCACAAATGGCGGTACCAGTGGGGAAGGGATCCCTCGCCTGGAGGTGACCGTCGGCCCCACACCCGGCTCATACACTGTGCACTGGGCTTCCTTCTTTCCACCCTGGGCAGCTCATTCTCATCTCCACCCCCGCATGAGGGGCCAAGCTGCCACCATCAAGGGAGGGGTTGTTTATTCCCTGCCCTTGGCAGTCTGCTGCAGGGACAACTGCTCTGCTGCGGGGAAGAAAGTCACTGCACCACCAGGTCCGCCTGACCCCAGAGCCCCTGGGCTTCCTAGCATCTGTCTTTGCAGCTCAGCGGCCCTGGCCCAGCAACTCCTGTTGGCGGCGCCCGGGGCGCCAGCTGCACAGGCGGGGTCTCAGGATCCCCTGACCTGACTCAGACCTGCTCCTAGCAGCCAGCATTTGAGAAACACCATCCCATGTACTCTCTCATCAACACTGGGAAACCACCGCAAATAAAAGGAAATCTGGGAACGCACATCAAAGTCACAACTGGCACTGCACACCCTTTAGGGTGGCAACCGTTAAAAAAAAAGATGTGGAGAAACTAGAAGAAGATAACCACGTGCTGTTGGGGATGTAAGACGGTGCAGCTGCTGCAGAGAACAGTCTGGAGGTTCCTCAAAAAGTTAACCAGTCACCATACGACCCAGCAATTCCGCCGCCACACATTCACCCAAAAGGACAGAAAACAGGAACGTGGAGGCCTGACACCCGTGCTCACAGCAGCACTGCTCCCAGGGGCCAGACGATGGACCCACACGGTAGAGTAATACTCAGCCTCAAAAAGGAGACTCTGAAAGGTGCCAGTGTGGACTAACCTCAAAAACACGCTCAGTGAAATAAGGCAGACACAAAAGGACAAATCCTGCAGGACTCCACTTCCATGAGGCCCCCCGAATAGACAAACTCAGAGACAGACAGCAGAAAGGTGGCTGCCAGGGGCTGGGGGAGTCAGCATTTGACAGGGACAGAGTCTCACAGTGTGAAGGTGCTTAATGCCACCGAGTGGCACACTTAAAATGGTTAAGATGGTAAACTTCATGTTATGTGTATTTTACCACAGTAAAAAAAATGCTTTGAAACCACGACGGAAATCTGAGGGAACCGTGGGAGGGGCTCCAGGCGGAGGCAGGAGTGGCCCCTGGTTTTCAGCCTGCATCTCAGCCTGGATACCTGGATCCTGACCCCTGGGCGTCCCACACCTCCCACCGCCCCCCAAAACACTGGGACAAATCCGGAAGTGTGAGTGCATGTCTTAAAGTTTCTGTCCTTGGTTTATCACACCCGTAGTTATTACTCACATCAATTTGACAAAAAAACAGGAAATAGAAAAAAACATTGACTTCACAGTTATTCACCCCAGACACCCTGTGATGAGTCTTGCACACGTGTATAGGCTGACCATTCCGGAGAACTGGGGTGATGGTGTCCACCCTCTTCTATTCAACGTTCCCTATCAAACGAGGGAGCCTTTGCCCACATGCAAACGGTCAGGCGTTTACACCCACATGGCTCACCCGAGTGCGTGGCTCACAAGATCGTAACAATGAAAACATTTCACTGCATGGGGGAGGGAGGACTGTGGTCCTGATAGAAGAGAATTCCTCATGTCTACTTGGTGGTATGAACAGATACCGTCTTAACAGGAAAAAAGGAAGGAGAGAAAGGAAGAGAAAAAATAAGCTGTTTACTTAGAAACATGGAGGGAAGTGAGAGATTTGAAAGTGGCTGCCTTTGATAACCTGGAGGTGGGTGGGTGTGTGTGGGGGTCCTTGTAATTGCCCCCTTAAATCACATGCAAGGGGGAGGGTCTAGCTGAGTAGCCCTGGGTTCAATCCCCAGGACTGATGTTAAAAAATAAATAAACCTAATTACCTCCCCCCAAAACAAAACTAATAAATAAATCGTGTGCATGCAACTCGGTCTTCGCCTGTTCCGGTCGCTATAATGAACAATACCCCAGACGAGGGGGCTTCAACAACCACCAGCGAGTTCTCTCAGTTCTGGGGCTGGACGTCCAGCATCAAGGCGGCGGCAGGTGCGGTGTCTGGTGAGCGCCCCTTCCTGATTCACGGACGGCATCTTCTCGCTGTGTCCTCACATGGGGAAGGGGCGAGGGAGCCGTGGGGTCTCTTTAGGAGGGCTCCAATCCCATTCACGACGCTCCACCCTCATGACCCCATCACACTGGGGCGTTAAGTTTCAACGTATGAATTTCAGGGGGGACACGTTACTTATAAACAGTAAAGCTGAAGTTACCAAGGGGCTGCAGGGTGACGCACCTAGCACACCATCTGCCACCAAACAGGTGCAAAATGAACGTGTGTGCTGGCCCTGCCATCATCACCACGGCAGGACACAGATCACCGAGGTTCACGGGCGACCCAGCCTCTGTAGCTCAGAAAATACACGATGACGCCGTCCAGAGCAATCTACCAGCAGCTCTTCAAAAGAAGTTTCAGTGTCTTTGCATGAAACAGAAAAGTGATTCCAAGAAAAACTTGAAACAATAACCATCAGAAATGCAACTGTAAACAGTGAGATGCCATCTTTCAGGCATCAGACAGACGAGGTCTGCTGTGCGAGGAAGGTTCGCACGCCTGTGCTTTGGTGGCTAGACTTCAAGCATCCGACGAACTTGCGCAGATGGGACTTGCTCAGCTATCAAAATTACCTCAGGCACATCCTGCAGGGCCCACAACTCCAGGAGTTTCACCTGCAGAAGGACTCATACTTGCACAAAACAGCAGCTTGTGCCAAAAAATTGGTAACAACCCAGGTGTCCACCAACAGGGGATGTGTTGGACAAGTTACAGCAAGTCTAGATCATCAGAAATGACTTCCAAGAAACCAGTAAGTGGGAAAAAAGCTATTTGCTCCTATGACATATAAAACATTGATGAAAATACACAGAATTCATAACACTAGTCCTTCCAGGAACAGAACTGGGGGGGCTAGGCCCAAAGTGGGAGACCTTATGTTGCATACTTTTACCTTGACTGAAATCTGAACCATTTTAAAGCTAAAAATAGGGAGAGAGGGTACAGCTCAGGAGTAGAGCGTATGCTCAGCATGCCTAAGGTCATGGGTTCAATCCCCAGTATCTCCACCAGAAAAAAAAAAAAAAGATGGCAAAAAAAAGTGCAGCTTGTGAAAAAAAAATAAAGCTGAAAATAAATTTTTATAAAAGGAAGAGAAAATTGGGCGTTACTGTTCAACGGGTTTTGCGGTTTAGGATACTGGATGAGTTCTGGAGACCGAGGGTGGTGATGGCTGCACAACACTGTCAGTACTTAATGCCACATAATTGTTTGCTTAAAAGTGGTTAAAATGGTATATTTTATGACAATAAAAGAGTCAATATAAACGTGGCAACCCGCATTTCAACCGTGAAAAAGTAACTCTTGCTTATAGGCGCTTCAAAAACGAGAGTGGGGCTTTAAAGCATCTATCTCGGAAGCAGTTCATCCCTTAGCAGCCCCCCACCCAGGCACTGTTCGGCTCCAGGACTAAGACCTCAGGCTGTGGGAGGACCTCTGGGGGAGAGGAAGGTGGGGACCTCGGGAGGAGGGACACGGGGAGACCTCAGGCTGCGGGGGGACCTCGGGGGGAGAGGAAGGTGGGGACTTCGGGCCGCGGGGCCCGCGTCCAGCCGCGCTGGGAGCGCTTGCCCTTCGGCCGGGCAGGTCACGACGTCTCCGGAGCTGCCGGCCCCGCCCAGTCCGCTCGGGCGGTCGGCCACCCCCTCCCTCGGCCCAGGACGGACCTCGGAGCCCACGGCGCTTACTGCGCTTACCGCGTCCGCCCGGCCGGAGCTCCCCTCAGCTGCGCGAGCGGCGCGGTCCCAAAAAAACCCCACGCTCCTGCGCCCACCCCGCGCCTGCGCAGAGCGACGCCTGCGCGGGCTCCGCGTACGGCCCGATCCCGCGCCTGCGCAGAACCGGAGCGCCGCCGCGGGCTAGCGGGGGCGGGCTCAGCGTCAGCAGCCCGTCGTCCGATACAGTTCATTGGCTGTAAAGTGGAGTGTGGGCCAGGCCCGCCGCTGATTGGGCGGCGCGCGGACAGATGGGGCGGTGCCGACCAATTGCTGGGGCGGTGCCGACCAATTGCTCGGCCGGCTGCGGCGCGGGTTGGAAAGGCCCGCGGTCGTGGGCTGGGGTCGCGCGGTTCCTCGGCCATGGCCGCAGAGAAGCCGGTCGTGGCGGTGACCTGCACTGCGCCGGTCAACATCGCGGTCATCAAGTACTGTGAGTATGCGGGCCTGGGGGCGCGGTGTTGGGGGGCCTGCGGACGGGGAAACTGGGATTCAGAGGGGCCGGTTTGGGCGGTGGACCCGCCCGCGGGGCGGGTGGGCTGGGCCCCGCTGGCCCCTCGGGTGGACTGACTGGCTTTGCCTCGGGTTGTCTGTTCCAGGGGGAAAGCGGGATGAGAAGCTGATCCTGCCCATCAACTCCTCTCTGAGCGTCACTTTGCACCAGGATCAGGTTAGCGTGGACTGGCAGCAAACACCAAAAATATTTACAGAACCTTTGTTTCCGAATGGTAGCAACAAACCCGCCGCCAATGAACGGTGTCCGTTCCACCCGCCGCTGTTAGGAATGCTCATCGTGCGCACACGCCTGGTCCTCCTCTGGGGGTCCCTGTCCTTCATTCCCTGTGCCCGGCCCAGTGGCCCTGATGTGGAACTTGGAAACAGGCCGTCCCCTGTGTAGTGGACGCCTGTGTGGCATCCCCACCGACCGAGCCTGGCCCGCCTGGGCCTCCACCTCCCTGCTTTCCAGCAAGGCCACTGTCCTGGGTGGGTGACCAGGAGGGACCCTCAGAGAGGAGTGCTTGGCGGGCACCCGCTCCTGAGGTGGCCTTGCGTTTCCCTTCCTAGTTAAAAACCACCACGACGGCCGCCATCAGCAGAGACTTCACGGAGGACCGGATTTGGCTGAACGGCCGCGAGGAGGACATTGGGCAGCCGCGCCTCCAGGCCTGCCTGAAGGAGAGTGAGTGGGAGCCCGGAGCTGCTGGGTCTTCAGGCCGCAGGGGTCCAGGGCACAGATGGTGCTGCTGCCACTTTGCCCGCCACGTCCCATGCCCCAGGGACCACGGTCACCTGTCAGCGTGGCCAAGTCCGGGCCTGGGGCCTCCCAAGAAGGAAGTCACGGGGAGAGGTTCGGGTGGAGACCAGTCCCAAGGGTGCTGGCCCACGACAGGCGGGCGGCTCTGCCCAGCGCCGACTCCTTCTCCCTGTAGTCCGCCGTCTGGCCTGCAAGCGCAGGAGCGGCAGCCCGGAAGACCCACTGCCCCTCAGCCACAGCTGCAAGGTTCACATCGCCTCGGAGAACAACTTCCCCACGGCTGCGGGCCTGGCCTCCTCAGCAGCCGGCTATGCCTGCCTAGGTGGGTGCCCCTCACACCCGCCGCGGCCTGTGTGATCTCGCATGTCTGAGTGCCGAGATCTCCCAGGGACCCGTGGATGGGACCCTGCACATGGCAGAAGCCCCCCAAACCGGCTTAAACTGAGTAGGGGGATTCTGTGGCTTACGTAGTGGGATTCCAGGGGGTACAGCTGGCTCCAGGTTCTGGTCCTCCCACCGGGAGTCCATCCCTCTTGCTCTACACCCCAGCTCTGCCCACCCTGTTTTGGCTCACCCTCCAGCAGGGCCCCTGGCCCCTGCCTGGGGGCAGAGCTGGTCACCACAGCGATGGGCGGTAGGGGTCACGTTCTCAGAGTCCTGAGACCAGTGACCCAGCAAACCCCCTACACCACCACCCCTCAGAGCTCCTCAGAGAGCTCTGCCTGCCCAGGCCCCCGGGCACGGGCCCCCAGGTCCCTAGCAGGCTTCCGGGGCAGCTGCTCCTTTTAAGTCCTGAGTGCCTGAGCCCACCGTGGGGGATGCCCACCTTGGGAGCTGGGATTCCTTCTCTCCCATGGCTCTGAGCCCAGGACGGACCCCAGCCTGTCTGAGCCTCTCTGCCCTGCCTGCTCCTGTGCCTGCAGCCTACACCCTGGCCCGCGTCTATGGGGTGGAGAGTGACCTCTCGGAAGTGGCCCGCAGGGGCTCGGGCAGCGCTTGCCGCAGCCTGTACGGCGGCTTCGTGGAGTGGCAGATGGGAGAGCGGGCTGACGGGAAGGACAGCATCGCCCGGCAGGTGGCCCCTGAGTCACACTGGCCCGAACTCCGAGTCCTCATCCTCGTGGTGAGTGAGACTGCTGTGGAGCGAGGGGCCCCCTCTGGCTGGCCCGGCTGAGCTGGGGGTGCAGGAGTGGGGAGGGCGGGGCTTCAGGGCGCGGTCCAGGCCATCTCTCCCTTGGGGCAGGTGAGCGCCGGGAAGAAGCTGACGGGCAGCACCGTGGGCATGCAGACCAGCGTGGAGACTAGCCCCCTGCTCAGGGTGAGGCCGCGCTCAGCGGGCGGGCCGCTCCCTGGGGGCCCTGGGAGCCCAGCCCCTCAGCCCCGTAGCCCCAGTGGGCCCACGCCATTAGGAGACTGTCTGCCTTGCAGTTCCGCGCCGAGGCGGTGGTGCCGGCCCGCATGGTGGAGATGGCCCGCTGTGTCCGGGAGCGGGACTTCCAGGCCTTCGGCCGGCTGACCATGCAGGACAGCAACCAGTTCCACGCCACCTGCCTGGACACCTTCCCGCCCATCTCCTACCTCAATGACACGTCTCGGCGCATCATCCACCTGGTGCACCGCTTCAATGCCCTCCACGGGCACACCAAGGCAGGCTGGCCGGCACGGGTGGGCTCTGTCTCACTGCGGTTCATTCGGCTGCGTGGCCCCACGTCCAAGCCCCTTGTCCCGAGTGGGTGGGAGCTCGCCTGGCACCTGGGAGCGGGTCTGAGCTGTGGCGCCTGGTCACGCTGAACGCATGGTTCCAGGTGGCCTACACATTTGACGCGGGTCCCAATGCTGTAATCTTCACTCTGGACGAGACCGTGGCTGAGTTTGTGGCTGCCGTGAGGCACAGCTTCCCACCTGAGTCGAATGGAGACAAGTGAGTTGTGGGCCGCTGTCCGGGAGGCAGGGGTGGGAGGCGTGGGTTCTCCTCCTCAGGCTGTGGTGGGGGTTGACCCGTGGAGACCTCAGGCGGTGTATCCTCAAGGACGCCTCCGTGTGACCTGGACGCTTCTCCGCCCAGCCCAGCCCACCCACACCCACACCCACGTGCACGCACGCCGCCAGCGGCTTCTGTGCAGAGTGTCTGCATTTCTTCTCTCCAGCTGTTCTGAGGGGCCCTGTTCTCAGCGTGGGGACACCTGCCCCCTGGGGGTGTGGGGGGCATGTGGGGTCCTTGTGTCCATCACTGTGAGGGGGCAGTGCCCCTTCTAGTGGGAGGGGCTGGATACTACATCCCCACCAGATGGGACAGACCACAGGACCGAGGACAGACCGGCTGGTGTGCCCTCTGGGGGCTCATTGCCCTGGTCACCCTGTGGGTGGTTTGTAGGTTTGTGCTTGAACTGAGGTGTTTTCTTAAGCTCTGCTACCCAACGTGCGTGGCAGTAGCCACAGGCCAGGGCAAGGGGGCAGCACCGAAACCTCCCCTCAGGGACCCCACCAGGCCTCTGGCGTTCCTGCACAGTGCTTAGCACACGTGGTGAGACACAGGTGACATGAAGCGTACCACCAACCACTTGGGGTGGACAGCCTGGTGGCACTAAGAGTATTCAGGGCGGGGCAAGCAGCACTTGTGCGTCAGCCCACAAGAGCCCATCCTGGTGGCAGTCACAGCCCAAGCCGCGCAGCCACTCTGGGGCTTCCGTCCTGGAGCCACCTGTCCGCACACCTGCGTCTGCAGACCCCGGGCCAGCCTGCCATTCTCTCCCAGGTTTCTGCAGGGGCTGCCTGTGGAGCCTGCCCTGCTCTCGGACGAGCTTAAAGCTGTGCTGGGCATGGACCCCGCTCCTGGCGGCATCAAGTACATCATTGCCACCCAGGTGAGCCCCGGCCGCACCCGTCACAGGCCTGTGGGCTCGGCCAGGTGGGGGGCCACCTTGCTGAGGGTCAGTCAGGTAGCAGGAACCCTGCTCCTCGGGTTTCAAAGCACCCAGCGTTTCCCTCGCTCACTCACAGTGGACGTGTGAGGGCCCTGGGGTGCGTGGGGCAGCGTTCCCGTGCTGGGGAATGTGGGGGCCTCCAGGTCACCCCACCAGACCAGGTCAGGGTCCTGCTCAGTGGTGGGGCTGGGATTTCCCTTAGATCTGTCTGATTCCAAGACCCGTGACCTTGTGCCCCCGGACACAGCCCCTATCTTCCATCCCAGGACCTGCTCTCCACCCCAAGTCTGGGCTGTGGAGGCAAGTGCCCGGGGGACCCCAGCTCTGCCTGAGGCTTGGGCCCAGGGCCAGCGTCACCATGGGGTTGTCATCTTCTGATCTGCACTTACCTGGGAGGGCAGGTGCATTCTGCCCCTCCCTGTCACCTGCCCTGACATTAATTTCTGTGCCCGCCAGGTAGGGCCTGGGCCTCAAGTCCTGGACGACCCTGGTGCTCGCCTGCTGGGCCCTGATGGTCTGCCGAAGCCAGCCGCCTGAGCACCTTAGTGGAGCCCCATCTGCCACTGGGTGAAGGGGCCACTTCACTGGGACTGGGGAGCCGGGTGTGGCGGTCGGCCCACCCTGCTTGTTGGGATTGTGGGTGGCTGCCTCACTCTGGGCCCGGCAATGTGCCGTGGCAGAGTTGGGGCAGTGGAGAAACACCTGCAGGCACCCAGGCGGTCAGGAGCCCCCCAGTACCTCATCTTCCCCACCTGCACCTACACTTTGCTGAGATGGGAGCCCAGATCAGGAGACAGACGTGGGGGACCAGCCAGCCAGGTGGAGCTGCCAGTGCCTCTACCAGTGAAGTGCTCTCTGTCCCTGAACTTGGGCCACCCCCACTGCCCCAAGGAGAAGATGGCCAATCAGTGTCCCCCCTGGAGGACAAGTCACCGTGCAGGGAGCAGCCTCAGGACACCTCCGTGAAGTGTTCCTCCAGACCCTGAGCTTAGGCCCATGTGCCTGCAGTTTATTCACAGAAAGACCAGCGGTGTGTCTGGAGCGGGGCGGGGAGCAGCACTGAGAGGTGAACGGGACTCTGTCTGGCCCCAGAGTAAAGGCAGTGAGCTGACTCTGCCTGGTGTGCTTTCTCTGGGCCCTTGCGGTCATTCTGCAGTGAGGACTGGGAAGGGGCTGCCGTGGGCTTGGCAGGAGGGGCTGAGGACTCACCTTCCCCCCAGCTCGCCCTCTTGCTCAGCTTGCCACCCCCCACAGCCCCGGCCACACTGTGACAGACCTGGTCACTAAGGCTCATGGCCTGGGATGTGGTTTGGGTCCAGGAAGGAAGGCGGGCAGTGCTGATTCAGAAGCTGTGGGTCTGTGGGTCTGAAAGCACCGGGTCGCTCCCTCCTTTGCGTGACCTACGCCATCCGTGTTCCTAGTCCCTCCCCGCTGTCCCGACCAGGCTGGGAGGAGAGGGGGTGGGCACTTGCGCCCTCTGACCTACCTCCTGGCCCCCCTCATTGTCCCAAGAGGGCCAGCTTCCTGCCGCTGGAGAGTCCTGACCTTGACCCAAAGGTAGGGCAGAGGAGGGAGGTGACAGGACAGGGCCCTGCCCTCCTACACGCTGGGTTTTCCCAGAAGCTGCACCCTGGGGGCCCCCCAAGACAGTGCTGGTGAGCAAAGGGGCTGCAGCTGCCCACACCTGCACTAGCCCAAGGCCAGATGAGGCGGAGCTGGGCCTGCGCTGACTGCCAGGGAGGGATCCCCATGAGGCCTTAGGGCTTCCTGGCCTGAGGCCCTGCTCCCTCTGCAGGGGGGCACCACTGAAGCCAGGGTGGCTGGGTCTCTCCCTGAGCTCCCGGGGGCAAGGCTCCTGGGAGCATGGGCCCGCCTGCCTGCTGGTCTGGCCAGTCACCTGGAGCCAGGGTGGGGCGGAGCGAGCAGCAAGGCGGCCCCAGAACTTGGGAAACTCTGGGCGGGGCTGGCAGGAGGCAGGCGGAGCTCGGGCCGCGGGGTCCGAAGGGTCTGAGCCAGTCGGAGGAGCCCTGGGGAGACGTGCGGCCGCCATGGGGCAGATCGAGTGGGCCATGTGGGCCAACGAGCAGGCGCTGGCATCTGGCCTGAGTGAGTGGGCACCAGGGCTCTGGCACTTGGGGTGGGGGACACAGGGACGGCTGAACCTGGGGTGAGGGGCGCCGAAACTTAAACCCTCAGGATTGGCCAGGGCCCAGCAGAGCAAAGCTGAGGGCCAGGAGTCAGCCACCCTAGGCTGCGGGCCGGGGAAGGGGGGGGAAAGGAGCAGGCTGGAGACGGGGGTGGGGAGCAGGGTCCTGACCAGCCAGAGACCCCAGACTGCAGGTCAGGAAGTGGGAACTGAAGCCTGGGGGTGGGGGCCGAGTCTGGAGCCTTCTGCCAGGGACCTGCAGCCCCGTGGGAAAGGGCCTGGGGCCAGTGTCAGGACAGGCTGCAGCCCTCAGGTTGAGGAGATGGATTCATTGCCCTCCTGCCCTGCAGACACATGCACCCCACCTCCCATCCTCTGTCCCGCTGCCACAGCTGTTCCTACTTCACTCCTCCACTCACCCCCTGAAAAGAGGAAGTTGCAGCCAGGGGAAGAGGCGTTTCGCCCCTGGTGGTTTCCGGAGAGTCACCACCCATCGGGTTGGAAAAACCCGGCCTGACCCGCCCCTGTGGCCCCTCCTGTCCTGGTGTGGAGGCTCCTTCCCAGGGGCCCTGGGGTGCAGAGGTGGGCTCCTCCTGCCTCCTGGCCAGGCGCTTGGCCCACGGAGGGGTGACCCTCTCTCTGGGGCCCAGCTCTGGGTCTGCTGAGAAGGGCCCTGTGCACAGTGCTGTAAATGGCTCCCACTGCCCCTCCCTCCCAGCTCCCCAGGTGCTCCTCGGAGGGACGGCAGGGCCCCATCACCCAGCCTTGCTCTGGTCAAGGAGCAGTGGGGTCTGCACTGTACACTTGGAAGCGAGACCCAGACACGCCCCCCTCACCCACCAATGCCAGCTGGGGGCAGAGGAGCTGGCCAAGCTGGGACGGGTAGGGGAGCAGAGACGGGTGAGGTATCCGGCCTGCCCACAGGGCAAGGTCATATTTTGGAGGGTGGTCTCTCCTGGGTCTGGAGTGGCTGAGAACCCAGAAGGTCAGTAGATGGCTCTCCTCATCTCATTTCTGCCCAGAGCTGTCCTTGGCAGACCCCCAGCCCCCAGCAGGAGAGGGTGACTGCAGGCTCTGAGCGTGGGGCTGAGAGGCCTGGATTCCTGTCCCAAGGGCGCAGATGGTACCCCCGTGGTGGCTTCCCTGTCCTCAGCCAACACCCGGGGGGCAGGGCTGTTCTGTGTCTTCTTTACAGTGATGCCCCGACATCCACCATCAGATGGGGCGGCTTGTGGGAAGGTCCCCCTTCCGACCTCCTTGGTCTGCCTTTTCCTCCTGACTCAGTATTGACTACAGCCTGGCCCTCCTCAGACCGGGCCCCACGAGTGAGATCGCAGCCCCAGGCCTGTTCTCCCCCTGCCCCCCATCCCTCTCCGGGGCCACCCACCTGGGCTTCCTGTCACGTCCCCCGTCCCAGTTCTCCACTAGCTGAAGTTTATGTCCTCACCCGAGGCCACAGCCCCGCGCCAGCTGAGGCCTGGGGCCCAGCGGCCCTGCACACGCCACCTGCAAGCCTCTCTCTTGCTGATGACCGAGGCCCAGGCTGAGGAAGTGGTGTCCCCAGGACGAGTGGACGCGGTGCTGCCTGAACATGCAAGGGCCTGCCCGCAGCGCACGGGGTCCTGGCAGCACAATGAGCCTGAGTGCACAGCGCAGCCCGAAACCAGCCGACGGCAGCGGGGCTCCGGGGGCTGGAGGGGCTCGGGGGCCTCTCTGGAAAAGGGCTGAAACCGAGCTGCACGCCTGAGGCTGGTGCTGTAAAGGGCTGCCCGCACAGGAAACACCACAAGAGCGCCCCCTCCGAGGAAGTGTGCTGTCTGTGCCAGAGCCCAGATGAAGAATGCCACGGGCAAGAGGAAACCTCTGGAAACCCAGGCCTGGGCTGTGCAGGGAGTAGGGGCTGCCCTCCCCGACCCTGTGTCGCAAGGACCACTGACCAGGAAGTTCTGGTCCCGGGAAAGGACCACAGAGGGGTGAGCTTCGGCCAGAGCGAAGCTGGGTCCAGGGGGAGGGGCAGCAGCACCAGAGGGAGGACACAGCGAGTCCGTGTTGGCTGTAAAGAATGAATATCACTGGTAACCTGGGGTGAGATCGAAGTGAAACATTCTCAAGTCCATACGTGGTTCAGGAAGAGGGATTTTAAAGTTCCATCAAGTCAGCAAAAGGCAGGCGAAGCAACAAAAGTGCTCATTAAAGAGAAAACATAAAATTAGGTAAGTTTCTCTCTGCAGCCACAGTCAACAAATACATTAAATTCACTACCATTCATGGTAGCCCCAAACCGGAAGCAACTGACACGTCCCCGAGGTCACAGAACAGGTCACCTGGGGACGATTCAGTCGAAAACTAGTCAGCAAGAGTGACCCACACGAAGGGCCGGGATGACCGCTGACCCCAGAAGAGCCGAGAGAGACTTCCGGGGTGACGGGGACCTTGACTGGGCGAGGTCACATCGGGGGAGTCACACGAGAAGTAAAGTTCTCAAGCGTACATGTGCGCCCGTCACGTAGTAATTAAACCTCCGTGAACGGCTGGGGATGTGAGACGCGGGGACAGTGGCGCAGCGATGTGAATGCGCTTCCTGAGCCACCCGCTGTGAAACGGCTAAAACGCGGCATTGTGTGTCGTGCTCGTGTTACCGCCCAAACTGCATTACTGGGGAGGAAAGACCGAGACCCTCGTGTCCCTGCAGCGACCAGGAGCACAGATCTGAGCAGAGGGCTGGGAGAGACAAACTCCATCCGGAACAGGATGTCAGCACCAGACAGGGCACGGGGGGAGGGGCGCCCACGGAGCGGGCCCAGGCCCCGCCCCCCACCCTGCCTTGGCAGCTCCTTCCGCCCACACGCTGCTCCCAGGGGAAGGCATCCTGACCCCATGCCTACGCCCCATCACCTGCCAGGGTCTGCATCCGCCTGGGCCCCTTGCCCAGCAAACACGGTGACAGACTCAAGCACAGCTCCGCGGTGGGCTGACAGCCCCACTGTGGGGGGGAAGCCCGGGGGAGGTGGCCAGGGCCCCTGCAGGGATGGGGGGCACCTACTGACCTGCTTCTCCTCTGCCCACAGTCCTCATCACGGGGGGCATCGTGGCCACAGCGGGCCAGTTCACCCAGTGGTACCTGGGCACGTACTCCATGTATCCTCCTGCTGCAGACCCCAGGCGGGGCTGGGGGCAGACACACCTCACAGTTTGCAGAGGGCTGCTCACACCTCTGCTCCTCTGCACTCCCAGCGGCGATGGGGAAGGCAGGAGGGGCTCAGAGCAGGAAATGACAGATTTGCCCGGGCCGGGTTCTGGCAAGGATGGGAGGTGTCAGTGGCCCCCAAGGGCTGACACTGAGGCTTCGGGGATGCTCAGATCCCCCTGCACCCCCTTCTATAAGCCACCCTCCCCACCCTGCCCAGGCCTGTCCATGAGTGGACGGGCCTCACTGTCCTCTGCTGGCCAAGCGGTTCCAGGTCCTTGGGAAGCCAAGGCAGGTGTAGGGGAGGGAGGGGCCGGGACAGGGAAGGAGGCAGCAAAGTGGCCAGACCTGCTCGAATCCCTCCTGGCTGCTTCCTGGCTGTGTGACTTCAGGCAGCGGCTGCACCTCTCTGTTTTTCTATCAGCAAAGGGGGCTCCCTGTGGCCCGTTAGTCAGCGGGCTCTTCCTTAACTGCAGCTTCAGTGCGGCAGGAGTTCTCATCTGCCTGCTGGAGTACCCCCGGGGGAAGCGGAGCAAGGGCTCCACCATGGAGAGGTGGTAAGTCTCCCCGGCCTGCTCTGGGGTCCTTCTGGGAGCTGGGCAGAGCTCACAGGGCTGGGTGCCTGGCCAGCCACCATGGAGGAGCCTGGTCCCGTCCCTCTGGTGCCCGCTCAGCGGGGGTGCTCTGGGCTGGGCGGGTGGTGCTGTGTGCCGAGTAGGACACGGTCTGTCTGCTTCCCTTCTCTTGGCCTAGTGGACAGAAGTACATGACCAGAGTGGTGAAGCTGTTCGGGCCCCTCACCAGGAATTACTACATCCGGGCCTTCCTGCACCTTGGGTGAGTCCCCGCGCCCTCTCAGGGTCAGGAGGCCCCACCTGCGGGCTGCCTGCGCCGCACTGCTTGGGTGGACTGAGGCCCCTCCCGGTCCAGATGCTGTTCCAAACAAGAACCCAGGGCCCAGGTTCTGCCAGAGGTTCCCCAGCCCTGTATCCACTATAACTTGCGGGGTCACCATTCACCCCAACCTCAGTAGCTTAGACCCGGAACCTCAGGGTCCTGGGTTCACTGGGCTCAGCCGGGCAGCTCTGCTCAGCTGCATCGCATGTACGCGGCTGGGTCACTGCTGGGGAGGTCGTGGCACCCAGCCATTGGCAGCTGCCTGGGTGTCTTCCCAGCGTGCCGGCTGGGGGCCAAGAGCCAGTGTCCCCAGGCTTGTCAACAGACCTGGCTGAGAACAGCTCGGGGGCCCCGAAGTGAGAAGACCAGTCTTTGGCAGGTCAGGGGCCCCCCTGAACACGCTTACAGTCTGCTTCGTCCTGCAATTCTGTGGTCTCTGACCAAGGCCTGGGGCTGTGGACCCTCTTCTGACCGCCCTTCTGTCCCCTGCATCCACCCTCGCCCCCGCCAGGCTGTCGGTACCTGCCGGCTTCCTGCTTGCCACCATCCTGGGGACAGCCTGCTTGGTCATCGCCAGTGGCATCTACCTGCTGGTGAGTAGTGTCCCCGTGGTCAGCCCCATTGGTCCTCAGCAGCCTCGGCCTCGAGGCCGGCCGTGTCCTTGCTCAGGTTGTGGTGGGGACAGTGATGGTGTGGCCTCCGTTGATGGCCCATGCAATGTGCTGGCTGGTCCCCTACACGCCTCCCATAATCCACGCCGTGGCCCTGTAATGGGGGGGTGGCAGGGTCCCAACCTTACACAAGGAAGCGGAGGCTCAGAGGGGCCTGGCCTGGCCTGGGAGTCGTTGATCAGACTTCCCTCTTCCAGTCCAAGGTGCTGTCAGGGGCACTTCTCGGAGCCTGTTAGCCAGGCAGATGCCTCGAGAATGCTCTCCAAGACCTGGGGCTGGGTTTGCCTGGAGCAGAGCTGCAGCAGACGGCCCTTGAGAGGCCTCAGTCACTTACCCTCTCTGAGCTGCAGTCCCTTCAGTCCTGTCCTGCCCCTCTCAGCTGTGGGGAGTGCGGGGATGGTGAGATGGGGCGGAGGCTGCCCGGGAGGACCCTGCGGCCCAGCCCCTCCGTGTCCTGCAGGCGGCCATCCGTGGCGAGCAGTGGACCCCGATCGAGCCCAAGCCCAAGGAGCGGCCGCAGGTGGGGGGCACCATCAAGCAGCCGCCCAGCAACCCCCCGCCCCGGCCCCCGGCCGAGGCCCGCAAGAAGCCAGGAGAGGAGGCGGCGGCAGCTGCGGGGGCCCCCACGGGTGGCCCCCAGGAAAACCCTGTGCCAGTGACAGACGAGGTGGTGTGACCCGGGCCGGAGCTCCGGCAGCCCCTACGCCTGGGCACGCCTGTGGCTGCGGCCCCTTCCCCGTTCACCCCTGGCTGCGCGGTCGTCTCCTGAGCTGCACTGGAGCCTTAGTGCCTCGCCTGTTCCCTGAAACACGTATCTGGAACCCCTCGTGCCTGAGTTTCTCCTCTGGAAATGAACGTCCAGGCCTGGGGGAAGGGAGTGTGCATCCCACGAGCCCCTCGACCTGACCTGCTAGGGCTCTCCTGCTGGAGGACTCCCGGGGGCCAGTGTGCCACGGGCATGTGCCCACTCAGGTCCCCATCCCACCTGGGCACCAGAATTGTTACCAAACCAAACCTGGGTCTGCCCGCCTGTGCGCAGAAAGCCAGCCTACTGGCACTGGGCTGCGGTCCAGGCGAGTGCAGTGCTCATTGCAGGCGCCAAGTAAGGAGCCAGACGGCTCATGCTCAGGAGACCCCAACTCCCCAGTGGGTTTCAGGGACTGGTTTTTATTTAATTTTTTGTTGTTTTTTGGGGGGTGATTAGATTTATTAACTTATTTTAATGGAGGTCCTGGGGATGGAACCCAGGACCTCGAACACACTAAGCACACGCTCTACCACTGAGCTACACCCTCCCCCTACCTGGAGGGGTTTTTAGACAGTGAGGGAGGGGGGCTGTGGGATGTGTGATCAGCAGGCCAACAGACCAAATGTGGTTCGGTAACACATACACACCTGTACACCATACACACCGCCCCTTACAACCCCCCCCAGCACACACCGCACACACTCACCAGCCACGGCAGGCCCAGGCGTGGGCCTCCTGGCTCCCGCCTGTCCCACCCCAGCCTGGGAAGCCCCCTCCTCCCCAGGCACCCACTGCCCCCAAGTCTGGAGAAGTCCTGAAGCGGCTCACCTGCTGCTTACCCCGCTCTGCTTCTTCCAGAGCCGGGGGTCCTAGCCCTTCAGCCTCTGGCCTGGCGTACACCCTGCCCAGGCAGCCAGCACTCAACACTGTACCAGCATCTCAGTCTGGCCCCACCCCAGGGATGGCCACTCCGGCCTTCCAGAAAGTCAGCTAAACTTCAAGCCCCCCTGACTGCCCCTCACGCACCTCCCGCCCAATCCTGGCTCCACCATCAGCATAAATCCAGTCGTCCCACTGTTTCTCCCCCACCCCCAGGCCCAGCACTGCCCTGTCCCGTCCGGTGCCCAGCTTAGGGCCCACAAGCTCCCACAGCCCGGGACAGACACCATCTCCACCCCGGCTCCTACTGGGCTGGCCCCCATCACCCCTCTCCCAGGGCTCCAGCCACACGGGCCTCCCTCCACCCCTGAGCACAGGCTCCCCTCTGCCTGGAACACCAGGCCCCGGATGGCCACCATGGCCGTTCTCAGGGGCCACCTCTTCCCTGCCTGCATCACTGCCCCTGGTTCCTTCACCAGCAGGCCAAGTGCTTTGCTGCCTGCCTTGGGCTGCCGGTCACCCTCAGGGCGGGTGGGGCTGTCTGTTTTGTTCACTGCTCTCCTCCCAGTGCTGGACACACGGCACCCACTCAGCAAGTAAGTGCAGAGTGAAGAGCCCTCCAGGCTCATGACAAAGGCCACCTCCTCCGGGAAGCTTCTCTGAGACCCTTCCCCTCTTCCCAGGCACTTCCACACAGCGGGTGTCAGTCAGTGGGTGAGACCGGCGAGGGGTGCAGACTACTGCCCTGCAGCGCCCCAGCCCCACATCAGCCCTGAGTCTCGCCGGGCCTGGGCGCACTGGGGACATGGGGGCTCCATGGAGGGTGGTAGCAAAGCTGGAGCTGCTGAGGCCACACGCTCTGGGCCCCTGAACCAGATGCCCCAAAATGCATTCGGCCTCAGGACACTCTGGTGAGGGCAGGCTGGGCCCCCGCTGCCCCTGCTCTGGCAGGTCACAGTGGTGGATGGAAACCCGAGGGGGCATCCAGAGCTGCCTGGGCCTCTCTGCTGGGGCTGCGGGAGTGTGACTCAGCCAGGATGCAGACGGGCCCCCTGAGCCGACCACCTGGGAAGTCACCCTCAGGGCGCCCGTCCACGGGGCAGGGGGGTGCATCCCTGGGGCCACACCCATGCCCATCAGGAGAGGGCTGGGCTTTGAGAGCAGGGCCCACCCCCTGGCCCCGGAGCCGCTGCATGGCCAAGGGCGCGTCTGGGTTCATGCACAGAACCTTCTGGTGTGGCCCACACCAGACTCTGGGTCAGTAGCTGCTGCTGGGGGACCAGCTGGGTGTGGAGGGCCAGGAAGGGGTGAGGGCGAGGGGTGTGTCCTCACCCACTGCCCCCTGCCATCTAGCACTGTGCTCGGGGGCTGCTCCTCAGTTTAATAACACGGACTCATATATAAAATAATCACTTTAAGAAATACAGGGTACTTGTGCCTCCCGGGGGCTGGGGAGAGGGAGGCTGAGACCAGGGAGGGGTGGGGGCGAGGGGAGCCCAGGGGGCTACCGAGGTGGAAGCAGCCATCAGGACACCTTTTCTGTTGTTGTTTTAAGAAGTTCTAGAAGAGCAAAAATATTCCAGGGTAAACCGTGTCTCCAGGTGGGGACTGGCCAGCGCAGAGTCCCTTCTGGGCCCGACGACGTGGCCCTTCCTGGGCCCCATCTCCACTGTCACCTCAGAGCAGAGGCCTGGAGCCTGGGGACCTGCCCAGGAGCCCCAGGGGCACATAAATAACCAATAAATACACATAAATAGGAGGGGCCTCTTGGGGAGAGGTCCCGCTGGCCAGTCCGGGAGCCGAGCCGGCGGTCACCTCGCTGACCTGGGCAGGACGCAGGTGCAGCCCACGGGCACGCGGATGAACTCGGCGTGGAAGGCGAAGGCCCCGGGCATGGGCGGCCCCGCGGCGGCCGGCGGGCAGGGCCGGCGGCGCAGCACAAGCAGGCTCTGGTGCAGCAGCACAGAGTTGAGTGCCGCCGTCTCGTGGCCCGTCTTGGCGTTGATGCAGCCCCTGCACAGGCACTCGGCGAAGGCCAGCTTCTGCGGGTAGCGGCTCTCATCCGTGTCCACACTGTCGGGGCGGACGGGGTGTCAGGGAGCCTGGGGCGCCCTGGGCTGTGGGGTGGGTGGTGTGGGGTCCCCAGGGGGCTGGGCACACAGCCAGTGCTCAGTGGGTGACTGCCCGCGTCGCCTGCGGCCCTCCCAGGGCACAGGAGACCCCCCTCTCCCCACCAGGCCCAGCCCAGCCCCTGTAGGGGCTCAGTAGGGGCTCCCAAATTTCCCCAGGGGAACCTGGTGGCCGAGGGCTGGGGAGGAGCTGGCCGGAGGAGCCCTGCCCCCTGGGTGGGGGGCTGGCCAGACCGAGGTCTGAGGTCCGATGCTGAGCCTATTCAGCAGGTGAAAGCACTGAGGCCCAGAGAGGGGAGGGAGGGGCCCAACGCCACACAGTGGGGACCCCGTGCCCAGGGAGCCCCCAGCTCTCACCGGTATCTCCAGGGAGAGATGGAGCGCTGGTGGAGGTCAGCTTCCAGCACCTCCTCTGGCTGCAGCACTGGGCACTGGGCACCAGCCGGGGGCCCCGAACGCCGCCTCCTGCGGGCTGCCGCCTCCAGGCTGGACACGAGGGCTACTGGCAAAGCCTGCTCCCACCTGGCAGCTCGAGCCAGCAGGTGGGGCGGGGCATGGCCCAGGGGCAGCTCCTCCGGCAAGTAGCAGCGCGGGGTCCTGTGGGCGTGGGCGTGGGCGTGGGCCCCTGCCCAGAGCGGGGGGCTGTGGCGAGCCAGGCTGGCGGGCAGCCAGACCAGAAGCAGGAGGCCAGGGATGAGCTGGTGGAGTAGGTGGTGGGTGGTCAGGGGGTGCCCAAGGAAGGGGGCTCTGCTCCCTGTGGAAAGGCGGGGGACAGCCCCCCGCTACAGTGGGGGAACTAAGGCTCAGAGGGACTAGCCCCTCAGCCCACCCGGGCTCCTTGACCCCCTTTTGCCCCCAGATTTGGGGGTTCCCGGGACCCTATCCCAACATCTTCAGCCTGGGGTCAGTGAGCCACCAACCATCCAGGGCCAGGAGGCTCCAGCTCAGTGGGCACGTGGGGGAGGCAGCGGCTCAGGCTCACCATCGAACAGCGTCGACTGGGCTCCGGGCTTCGAGCGGCAGTGCACCTGCCCAGGGTTCCAGGCGTAGCTGCAGGCTGACCTGGTGTGGCGGCTCTGGGTGCTCACACGACACCTTTATACCTCAGGCCACACCTGGGGAAAATCCGGGCGCCGCTTCCTCCTGGGGGAAGCGCCTGGGCCGGCTTCCTCCTTCCCTCCTGCCGCTGTCCCCTCTGCCCAGCCCAGGGTGGGCCATACCCACATCCCTTGCCCTCTCCTCACCCCCACCTCCCTCCCCTCCTCACCCCCCTCCCTCACCCTCCTCACCCCCCCCCTCCCTTCCCTTCTTACCCCATCCCTACCCAGAGGGACCCTACCCCAGGCAAATGGAGCTGAGAAGGGGTCCTGCCCATTCTATAGAAGGGTTTCAGGCTGAGTATCCTTCTGCATTCTGCTTCTTTGATTGTTGCTTCTGATTCAGCTTGTATGTTTTTGCTGCTCAGACCTGGTGACCTGGGGCAAGGGGCTCGCCCTCGTTAGGCGGCTGACTAGTCCTCCACCAGGGTTGATTCTCTGTCCCTGTTGGTGGACATGAGGCTGGGTCCAGTTTTCATCCGGTGCACCTTGGTGCCTGCCTCCTCTCGCCCACCAGCAGCGGGTGGTTCCAGAAGACTTGGGGGCTGAGGGCCAGAGAGTGTCTTCAGGATTCTACTTTGGGCTTCTGTGGTTTTAGTCAACAGAAGCGCAAGTCTGAGACGGAAGGCTTGGCAATGCCTTGGAAACTTTGAAGTGCCTGTGCCCCCTAAGAAGCGTTACAAGGAGACCCCAGGAGCCCACCTGTGCCAACTCAGTGCTGCCAGCTGGGGATGCTGGAGGTGCCTTCGTTAATCTGAGAAGGAGAGAGTTTGGATCAGATCTTGCAAAGTTTTGAATGCCTGAGGTTTGGACACCATCCTGGGGAGGGTCCACTGGGTCCCAGCCACCCTCCAAGGCTGAAGGCCCTGTCTGCCCTGGTCCTCTCAGATCAGTCAAACAATCAAATACATGTTCAGCTGAGGAGGGTCTGGGGTGGGGAAGGTGGAGTCAACCCGCCTACTGGTCTCTCCTCACCGGCTGGCAGGAGCCAGAGCATACACCATTAAGGCCCCAGTCTCCATGGACAGGGAGACCTGAGATGGGGCTGGAGAAGGTGGTGGGACGCCTGGGCCCTCCCAGTGCCTCGGCTCAGCAGTGTGACTCTGGCCTCAAGCCTGCACCTGTATGGGGGGCTGCCCTGCCCTCCCGGGGCCCAGGTGAGGCAGAAGATGGTTCCCGGCCTCAGTCTGGAGGAAATGTTCCCACAGCAGGTGCTGTGTCCTGACGGATGGATGAACAGACAGATGGATGAGTCCCCAGGGCTGCTCCTGCCCACAAGGTGCCTGCCCACCGCCATCCGCCCTCTGCTCGCACACCTCCTGCAACAGGGAGCTCACCACCTGTATTCGCTTCCTGGGGTGGCCATAGCACAGTACTGGGGGGCTTAAAACAACACAAGTTCGATGTTCCCCAGCTCTGGAAGCCAGAGGCCCCAAATCAAAGGGTCAGTCGGGTTGGGTCCTCCTGGGGCCACTGAGAGAGGGTCCTTCTGCCTCTCCCCCAGCTCGCGGTGGCTCCTGGTGACTCTTGGGGGGTCCCTGGCTTGTAAACGCATCAGTCCAACCTCTGCCTCCATCTTCACGTGGCCTCTTCCCCCGCGTGTCTCCTTTTCTGTATCTTCTAAAGACACACACCGAAAGCCAGGATGACATCAAGGCCCTGGCCCTGATCACACCTGCAGAGGCCCTTTTCCCAAGTGAAGGCACACTCTTCACAGGCACCAGGGCTAGGACAGCAACATGTTTTGGGGGACACAGCCTAGCCCCTCACCCCCTACCAGGACAGATGCTCAGGTTGAGGAACACCCTCCTCAGGCTGAGCAGAGGCCTGCCCTCCTGCAGGAGCACCCCTGGCTCTAAGAATTCTCAGCCCCTCCTGCCTTGGCCCAGAAGGCCATGAGCCCCCAGGGAGGAGGGAGGGAGTGTGTGCCTGCCTCACCCCGTCCCAGGTGCGGAGCTGCCTCACAGTGGAGGGAAGAGGGCCACCTGGACACCCATTCCATGCCTGGCACCCGTGCCTGGGACAGAAGCCAACGAGAAGGAAGAACCTGCAGGCTGGGGAGGCGGCCCTCAGCCACACATTTGCCTCCCTTGGGGCTGGGGTCCCGGCACAATCTTCAGGATTGAAAGACTGCAGAGCTCCCTTGCAGGGGGTCCCCACTCAAGGGGCAGGGCCTCAGGTGTCCTGTGTCTGTTCTGAACAGCCCAAAGCAAGTGGGCACACTGGGGACGAATCCAGGGGCTGGTCTCGCGCCCCTTCCTTACCGCTGCCCTGAGCTGCTAGGCGGAGTCGTGGCAGCCACTCTGGAGGACAAATTTCCGGAGGGCACTGGCGCCCTAGCGGAGGTAGAGGGTCCCGCACTGACAGGAAGGACACAGGGTGGGGCCCAGGTAGTGCCTCATTCCTTCTGGCAGCCGAGGCAAGTACCAGCCCAGGGTTGAGCAAGACTGGAAAGGTGGCTGCAGGAGGAAGGCTGGAGGGTGTCCTGGAGGAGGTGTCATGGAAGACTCCACCCCTCAAGCCACACCCACTGCATCCCTGCCCATACAGACCACACCCATTGGCCACACTCCCAAATCCCCGCCTGGGGAGATGCTGAAGGGGGATGGAGGTGGGTGGAGGTGGGGTAGGAGGGATGGGTGGAGGCCAGACCTCAGGGAATGGGGCACAGGGCTGGTGTAGAGGCAGGGTGAGGGGACTGTGGCTGCTGTAGATCACCAGGGGGCGGGTGTGACCCCCACCACAAGAAACCCACAGGAACTTAATCTTCATACGGAACTGAGCTGTCTCGTTGGTGCAAGGCATTCATTAATGACACTGAGTGAGAAAAATTGTGAGTTGAAACCATAGTCTTTTTTTATCCATTCAAGAGCGAGAGGAGAAGAGGCTGAGATGGCTGCAGACTTGAGCACACACGGCTGGAGAGAGGCCGGGCTTGGGGAGGACACCGTGATGGCCCAAGTGCCCGGGCCCTGCTCTTGGCCAGCAGGATTTGCCGACACCATGACCACGGGCTGGACTGTGGAAGACCTGGCCCCTTCCTTCATGAGGAGGAAACACAGAAAGGGTGGGGCCAGGTGCTGGGTGCTGGGTCAGGCACCACTGGTTCTCACCTGAGGAAGGCCCACTGGAGGTCTGCACTGCGGGGGCCACTCCAGGAGCACTGGGGCAGCTCACAGCTGAGGGCCGGAGCGGACGGGGCAGCCCTGGCCTGAGCTTGGAGAATAAATATAGGGCTCAGCTGGGTCAGAGTTCCAGGAACAGGAAAGGGCAAGTGCAAAGGCCCTGGGGTGGGAGGAAGGCAAGCAGGCCTGTGCCCTGGAGGAGGAGGGGGAGGAGGAGGACTGGAGGGGCAGGGGGAGGACTGGAGGGGCAGGGGGTCTGGGAGCAGTCTGTAAGCAGAGGTGTGGGACTTGAGGAACTCTGATCATTCCCAACCTTTGCATGTGACCCCCTTGCCAGGACCTCAGCCCTCCCAGGTCAGGTGCCTGCCCCTGGATGGAGAGCTGCTAGTTTAAACTCAGCTCGGGTCCAGGGACCCAGGACTGGAGCTCCCACCCAGGCGTCAGAGGCCCAGTCAGGCCAGCAGGGAATGGGCTGAGTGCAGAGACCTGCGAGGTGGACTCACCTGTGGGCTCCCGGCTTCAGAGGCCGTCACTGCCTGGCTGGCAGATGGGGCCCAGTGGCCAGGGGGTGCAGAAGGCAGGGACAGGCTGTCACCCGAGGTGTCCTGGATTCTGACTCCATGTCCATGAAGGCCACCCATTCAGAGAATGGGCATTCCCTTAGCACCTGGCTTTGACCCGATGGCAAATCAGATTTGAAAAATTGCTCAGCACACGCGAGGTGGGTGAGGCAAGAGGCATTGCGTGCCAGGCCAAGGGACCGGCGAGGCTGGGCCCTGGAGACCGTCCCTACAGGAGGCCCCTTGGCACGGCCACCTCAGCGGCACTCCCTCCCACTCCCTTCTCCTGTCCCACATTTTACTGGCCACGCAGCCTTGGGGCAGAGCGCCTCAGAATGCATCCCGTAACTGGACACAGCTCCTCGGGCTACAGCACCAGGCCAGGACCCGGGCTGCTGCCTCCTGACACAGCCTGGCTAGGCTCTGGGGGGACCAGCCGTCTGCAAGTCAAGTCACCCAAGGGCAGAGGAGCTCCGAGGCCCCTGGCCCCAGTCTGCAAGTTCAGTCCCCAAGGAAGGGATCTCCTGGTAGTCCTGTCCTGCTGGGGCTCTCTGGGGTGGAAAGAAGGGGCTGTGGTGGGCGCCTGCTCCTGCCCTGCAGCGAGACAGCAGAGTGGCCCAGCCAGGGTGTCTCACGTCCACATGTGGTCGAACCGTCCGCTGAGGCGCTGAGTGTTGAACTGGGCTTTAGGGCTGTGTGGGGGGGTCCTTGCTCAAACGCAGGCACCCGGCATTCACGAAGCCCCGCCAGACCAGGGCTGGGGGCAGAGGCCCCACACCGGGTTAGGGGAGCTGCGCCGGGCTGGCGGCTCCAGGGAACCTCACAGGGGTCTCCCAGCAGGAGCCCCATCCTCAGGCTCCGTCAGCCAGGGCCCAGGGGCCGTCGTGGGGTGGCCTGGCCCTCGCCAAGGGGAGGGTGGAGGTGGGGGGCCCAGGCCCGGGCAAACATCACCACGAGGGCAAAACCGCTGCTTATCAAAATATTTTATTTTAGGAGACCCCTCAAAAAAAGACCCTCCACATCTGAGACGCCCAACAATACTCTTGGCCTTTTTTTTTCCTTTTCTGTATTTTTTTTCCTTTTTAAATCAACTAAAACAATTTGATGCTTAAAATAAAAGACAGGAAGTATTTCCCAATCAGACTTCAGTCAAGAATATATATATTTTTTGATCCTGGGGTGGCAGGGACAGGCAGGACGCTCAGCAGCACTGGTGTTCCTGGTGACGGTGGGGGTGGCGCGTCGGGGCCCCACGTGGCAGTGGGCACCCTGACGAGCAGAGGGAGGAAAAGAGGGTGGGGCTCACGTGGGCGCCCTGGACTCGTAAATTACGTAAAGTCGGCGCCAGTCTGGCAGGACTCCACTCTGGGAGGGGCTGGTTCAGTCTGGGGCTCAGCGTCCTCTTCATTCCGTGTGTGTGGCTTCTCTTCCAGCTGAGGAACTTTTTTTTTTCTTTTTCAATTTTTAAAAAGAATCACAGCCAAAATAAGACATAAACTGCAAAATCCAAAATGGCTGTGCTTACCCTATTTATAAAAACAGGAGCGTCTGTGCCCCAGGAGCAGAGCACGGGCCTACACCTTCCCGGGGATCTTGGCCCGCTTGCGGGCGATGGCGTCCTCCACGGCCTTCAGCTGCTTGAGCAGCTCCTCCCGCCGGGACAGCGTGCTGGCCTTCCCTGACTTGGTGCCGGCGGAGGCGGAGGCAGCGCTGGAGTCCGAGGCTTTGCCAGGCACACTGGTGACCTTGCCAGAGCTCTTGGACTGGGGTGACAATGGGCGCTTCCTGCAGGGGCCGGGAGGCCGTCAAGAGGGCGCGGAGGGCGGCCAGCCCAGGGGCCTGGACCCCAGAAGCTGTGCCCAGGTGGAGGGCACCCCTCCCCAGTGAATGGAGGCCCCCAAGGTGGAGAGCACTGCCTCCTGACTGCAGCCCTGGTTCTGGCCATGGGGGTGTGGCCTCCCCACACTCCCTCCCACTCCCCTGTCTGTGGTGCACAGACCGGGGAGGGTGAGGGGGGCGTAGCGTCCAGGCTCAGCTGGGGCTCCGCTAACTCATCCCCGGCTGCAGTCCTCATCTGCGCCCTACACTGTGGCGAGCTGAAACCCCACACTGCTGTGGGCCAAGGGCCAGGGGTGTGTGGGGGGCTCTTTGCCCACCGGCCTGATGTCCCCTTCAACCCGGCCCTCAACCCAGAGCTGCAGGTGGCAGGGACTCCGAGCCCACTTCCTGGGAAAAGGAGATCTAGGCTCTACTTCCCATGCCCTGCCCTGCCCTGCCCTGCCCCTCTCCCGGCCCTGAGCCGTGTGTTCCAAGACCCACATGGGGGCAGAATAAGACATGAGCTGGGCCATACTCTTGCCTCTGGATCAGAGCCAAGAGCAACAACCCGGCGGCCTCTAGGCCTGCCTGTCTGGCGGCAAAGAAGCCAATGTGGTTTGTGTGGGGCACAGGGTGGGGGGCACTCACCTGTCTGGCGGGGCCACGGGTGCCTTGGAATTCTGGCCCCTCTGCCGCTCTGGCTTTGGGGAGCTAAGCCTCCCACCTGACTTCCGGTCCCGAGAACCTGGGTGACACAGGACGAAGGAAGACCAGGGTCCCAGTTACACGTGACGCCAGCAGCACAGGGGCTGGTGTGGGCCGACAGGGAAGGGGTGGCCTCACCGGGACCAGCGACCCCACCCCAGAGGACTGTGCCAGCTCAGTTCAGTGCCCTTGTTGTCACAGAAAGAGGAAAACGGCAGAGCCAGTAAGAAGGAGGGGAAGGGGAGAACTAACTATGTCAGAAAACACTGAAGCTGAGGCCCAGTGTGGGTGCTGGTTTCTGGAGCAAGAGTCCGAACAGGCTGTGGGGCTCTCACCAGCCAACAGCAGGCAGACTAAACCCTCCTTCCCTGCCTCGAAGGAACTCGCTGTGATCCTCAAACAGGGAACAAAAAGGTGTGAGGGCTTGAAAAATACAAGCAAAACTAAGAAACAGGAGTGTCTGCCGCAGCACCATCCTGCGAGCGTGGCGTCCTGCGTGAGGGCAGATGGGGCTCGGGACCACAGTGCTTGGGGGCAGTGGCGCCCTCCTGCTCCTGACGGCCCAGGACCTGCACCCCACCTGCCCCCGCTCTGCTGGGCCCTCGCTCTCTGTCTTAGAAAGTAAAGACAGCTTGGCTGAGTCAGATTTTTGCTGGACTTGTGAGAGCCAGACAGAAAGATGCTGCCTGGGGCTGGGCCAGTGCTTCTGCAGGGGTCGGCACCGCCTCCGCGGCACAGGCTCACGGGCTGGCCTGGGGTTTCCCAGAGGGCGTGTGCTTTGAGAAATGGGATCCCAGCCGCATCGGGTTGTGGAAAAAAAAAAAAACTAATGCCGCTTCTGCTAACTTCTATTTTGGAAAACAGTTATTTCCCATAAAAGATGTTATTTGTGTCAAAACCCAACAGTTCATCACTGTCTCTTCCTTAGTTTGAGCCTCTCACGGATGGCGGCGGGCGTGGATGGACACGCCCCACCTTATCGGAAGCCCCCCAGGGCCTCAGCACTTCTCAGGGGTGGACGGGGTCCTGGCGCCTGTGCCCTGTCGCCCGGCTCGGGGCGGCTCACCTCGGTCCGGGGACAGGTTAGCCCGCTTGGCGGGAGGGGGGCTCTGCCGGTCCTTGTCTGAGGGCTCGTAGCGCTTCCTGCTTGCTTTGTCAGCAGCCTGCAGCAGCGGGGAGGGTGGCGGTGAGGATGGCCGAGGGAAGTCGGGCCCATGGGGCGGGACCCCAGCAGACTTTGTCTCCTGCCTCCCCGTCCCTCAGGGCATTGTGGACACCAACTCAGAGAGACCAAGCCTGTGGCGCCCCGGCCCAGGGCTGCCGTGGCCAGACCCAGGGCAGGGAGCGCTCCCACCACCCCGGCACTCACTGTCTACTTGTGCCCACGTGCTACTGCCCACGAGGCTGCCCGCCAGGGCAGGACCAGCCATGGGGTCCCTGGGGCCCTGCACCACCACCTGCGGCCTCACCTTGTTGAGCAGGGTCAGCTTGATCTCTTTGTGGGCAATGAATGTGCCCTGCTGGGGCTGCCCGGGAGGTGCCTGCTGGGGGGCCGTGGGCTGCTGGGAGGGTCTGCTGCCTGCGCTGGGCCTCGAGGGTTTGGGCGGCTGTGTGGACGGATCCCGTTTCCGCTTATCTGCTTTCACACCATCTTCCTTTTTAGATTTTCCTGCCAAAGAGAAACACCCCATCACAGCCTCTGTTCCGGTGAGGCGGCCTCCATGTGCCATTTCGGGGGGCGGGATGGGCAGCGCGTGGTCACTGCACATGGACACCAGCCGCACTACCACGCACCCTCCTCTGGATCCATGACGCCCAAGACACAGACGCGTACCTTTCTCCTTCTTCGTCTGGGCTGGGGTTGGGGACCGCGAGCTGGCTGAGGACACGGGGCTGGCCAGGTCCGCGTACATGTCATCCGAGTCCACGCTGTGCGCTGAGCTGCTGCTCGACGTGGCACTGGACACCGAGGAGACGCTGCTCACGCTCAGGGACCTGGACACACACGCACGTCTGCGCCCCATGGCCCTGGACCCCAGACTCCCTAAGTCCTGTTCCTGGGGGGTGTGCGCCCACCGAGCCTGAAATCTGGGGAGCTTTGGGTGGTTCCCGGGTGCCGTGTGGTGAGGGGACACCCATACAGCCAAGCTGAGGCCCCTCGCACTCTTGAGGACTGTGCTGTGTGCCGGGCAGGGACACGTGATGGGAGTGTGACCCAGGGCCGGACACAGAACGGAGTCCTGGCCCAGGGGAGGACGACTGCCTGCATCCACACAGCTCAGGGCGGGACAGACACGGCAGCCAGGCCCCAGGCCATCACAGCCCATGCTACACAAGGACTTGAGACAAACCGCCGAGCCAGCCTCTGCCGTGTCCAGTGACCCGCCCTCTGAGAAGACACCCGTCACCGGGTCCCGAGGTGGGCAGACGCTGGAACGGGGAGGGAACAGTCCAGTTTTTTTAAGGTTCAGTCTGTAACGCATCCCAGACCTACTTACAAGGACACGGGCAAGTGTATGAACTACCTGCTGCACGAAAATGAGAGGAAGCTGGATTCGAGGGACCTAGAGCCTGAGCCCAGTCTTCTCTCTAAACAACTAAACAGCAGAGCTTTCTTCTATCTTTCACAGACTTTTTCCATCGGCTGTTCCCCACGTGCCTGTGCTGGACAGGCCGGGACAGGACCCAGCCCTCTGGCCGGGCTGTGAGCATCGGCCCGGCCTCTTCTCGTCGGGGCTGCTCCGGACCAGCGCCTGGGACCAGTGAGGCGGCCGCGGTGGGCCACAGGCGCCCGAGGGTGGAGGCCACTCACACCCGAAGAGGCCTCTCCTGGCCTGACGAGGGGCAGAGCGGATAATGACCTGGATCTGGAACTGGAGCCGCTGTAGCTGCTGCCGCTGCCGCTGCCGCTGACAGTCCGCCTGCAACACAAGCAGAGCCCCGCTCTGCTTCCATGGTCTTGGCACACGGCGTTCCTCAGAGCCAGCACACTCGCTGGCTCGGGACGAACGCTTCACCAGCAACTGGCCACCAGCTGGGCCACGAGCAGGGCTGCTCTCTTCTAAGTGCCACTTTCCCAAGACTGGCACCCCCAGTCGGCTCCCCACTCCACCGCCACCCTCCCATGGAGCTCCCAGGGAAACCGAGGCTTGGTGGTGAAGGGTCAAGCCTCGGCTGCCCGGGAGCCTCTCCCCAGCTCTGGAAGGGCCTGACATCAGTGTGCTCACCTCCTGGGGGGGGTCCTGGCCTGCCGCTCCCTCCTCCTGGCTTCCCGAGGGTCTCCGGGCTTGGCGGGCTCAGGGACAGGAGCAGCAGTGGTTTTGGGGGCCTGTGGTGGGGCTGGAGCTGGGGCTGGCTTCTTCACCGATTTCTCCCTGTGGTGTGAGGGGGAGGTCAGACCAGCCGGGCAGATCTTAGGACGTGCAGTGCACGCACACGCTCCCCGTGAGACCCCACACCTCACGGAGCTCACGGCATCATGCTACCTCCTCACCAAAGGCAGGGCTGGGAGGAAGATGGGCATCTGAAGAGCCCTGGAGGGTCAAGGAGAGCCGGGCAAGCTCCCTCAGCAAGGGCCGCACCCCACGGCAGATGCGCACTCCTGGCCAGCCCAGACCTCCCAGCCCATGTGCAGCGGGGTCCTCGGGGGGGCCAGGCACACTCTCACACGGCACAGTCAGGAAAACGGCCACCTAAGCCGCCTGCAGTGGGTAGGTGTTCGGGTTCCCTGACCACTTGGTGTAGATGGGTCACAGCAGGGCTGACACCAGCAGGAAACAGCGTCTTGGGCGAAAGTAAGCTGCTCAGCACAGCCTCAGGGCTGAGTCGAAGTCTGTGCTGACCAAGACACAGACGCACGGGCACCCACGTGACACCACCCGCATAAAGCCTGCGTAGGGCGCAGCCCCGAGGGCTTGAGCGTCCGGGGTGGTGGCAGCCCACCTGGAAGTACAATTCAGACGGCTGCGGCGCCTGGGATGTTAACACGTCAGCACTGGTCACTCTATCAGTGACCTGCTCAAGGTTCTCTAGGCCTGAAGCCTGGAGGCCGACTCCCTCAGGACAGAGACCTGCAGCAGGGCCGCGCGAGACCTGTGCAGGGACGGCCACTATCAGGCCGGCCCTCGCGCTCGGCAGAGCTTCAGGAGTGGGGCCCACTGTCACCCCGGGGGATTGGGGTGGAGGCTGCACCTCGACACTGCTCACGGGTGTCGTAAAGTTTGTGTGCTAAGTTCTAGACGATTCTGATTCCTCATGTCGTCACATCTGTTGAAAAGGATCAAGGTGACCAACTCCAGGGGCAGCAAAGAAGATGAAAGACGAGGAGGCTGGCAGGGCCGCTGCCGCCGTGCCCTCCCCGACTGGGCAAAGCACCGCTGGCCCATGACCCAAGGGGCTCCTACCTCCGGGAGCAGGCTATCCCCACAGCCACGCAGGGCTGCTGAAGCACAGACACGGCACGTGGCCCACAGCCTCCAGAGCCCAACCCTGGCACCCTGGCCCCCTGCCCACCTTCTGGGGCCCGACTGGCGGTGGCACTGGCGGGAGCACTTACCCTGCCTTGGCGGGAGGCGGAGCTGGCTCCCCCTTGGCTCTCACAGGTCTGTGCGGGGAGGGCGTCGGGGACGGGGATGGGGATGAGGAGAAAGACCGGGACCTGCGGAGTGGATGGAGGCGTGAGGGGGCCCGAGCGTGGCTCCCAGAGAAGGCCACTGCGGGTGGCCTCTCGTATGCCTCAGCCAGTGTCTGGTCATCTTCTGAAACGCACTCCCAGAGGGGAAAGGAGGTGCTGAGGGACAAACAGGAACGATGCGCCTGCGAGGCTCCAGCAGGCGCGCCAGCAGCCGGGCCTGGCTGCGGGACGAGGAGAGCGGGACCAGCAGCGGCCTCCGCAGCCCTGGGACGCGCCGCCACGTCGCACAGGGGGCCGCCTCCCAGGGCTCCGGGGCTCGCTGGGCTTTCCCCGCTTAGAGCCGCCTGCAGGGTCTGCGGCAGCTTCAGCGGAGCAGCATCAGCAGCTGAGATCAGCACAGGCCTCCTCCTGCAGCCACGCCGCTGCGACTGCCACGGACGGAGCCACACGGGAGAGACGCCCGTTCCCTCTCCTGCCCTCACGTCGCCTCAAGTGGCCGCGCTGCCTGTGCGGAGGCAGGAAGGCAGACCCGAGGCCCTCCCCGCAGGCTCGGGCGGGGCTGCCCTCGGAGAGCGTGGGGTGGGGCTGGTCCCGGGCATCAGCAGGGAGGTTAGGCAGGGACGCAAGTGCACCCAACTCTGAGAACACTGGGGACGCCTACACGCAGACGGATGCGGTTCTGGAGCGCAGGGCTGGGTCCCGGGGGACTTACCAGCTGCTTCCCTCAGCAGGGACGGCCCGACCACGCTGGGACGCGGACCCCCTGGGGCTGCAGCCCGGGCCCTGACCCCAGGGCCCGCTTCCTGGTCTTTCCCGGTCTCATCAACCGCTCACTCAGAAGGACGACCGCAGGTAAGCCCTGCCACACCCTGGGATTTCCAGAATCCCCGGATTTCTCAGCTTGGCTCCAGGCTTCTTCCCCATAGCTCACCAGCCTTGTTTCTCACGCGAGACCAGACACGGTTTCTCCTGACCTCAACGCTCTGATCAACGTCTTTCCCGTCTTCCACCCTGCCTCCTACCGGCAGCCTTCCTGGATTGCCCCTGAACCCCCGGGCAACTGTGTAAACACTAGGCAGGAAGGCTGTGAGGCCCTGGGCCCCAGCTGGCCCTCGAGACGTCCCTAGAAAGTGGCCCACCTGCCATCTGACCCTGCAAGACAGAGGCGTGGCCACCAGACTCAACAGCTTCAATGGTACCATCCTGCTGTCCCAACGCCCTCTACACTGTCCTAGAGGGGTGCTGCTGTGGGCCACAGCCTCGCAGGAGGACCCATCGCTTTACCCCAAGAGTGCTGGCGAGGCGCTCCCCAGGGAAGCAGGTGCGTGTGTTGTGTGCAGTTCTGTCCTGTGACAGGATGTGAACGCCTCCTGTCCACACCCCGCCACAGCCCTCTGGGGCAGTAGCGCCCGATCCGGGACGTGGGGCCAGGGCCGAGGCAACAATGGAGCTGGAGGGGCGCAGCCCGGGCAGAAGCTCTGGAGTGTCTCCGGGCTGTCGAAGGGAAACAGCTGCACAAGAGGCCCCCCTCTGGCCTTGGGCCTCCCCTGGGTGGGGTCCCCACATGGCGTCTCAGGCTGGCAGGAGGCAGAAAGGGTGAGCAGGATAGGGGATGTGGGTGGGAGTGGGGCAGGGGTGTGGCTCTAGGTCTGTGCCAGTGGAGTGCGTGCGGAAGCGGGGGTGTGGCGGGAAGGGCCAAAGCAGCCACTAGCCGTCAGGACTTCTCCCCTCCTCACACAGACCAGGGCTTGTCCTCCCTCCCAAATGACAACCAGAAATTCTCTAAAATTCCCAGCAGAGTTTGCCCATTTTCAGGGGGGAAAATGTACACATTCTGTGATCTTCCTAGAACGGAGCAGCAGCACTTTCTGCAAAGATGAAGATGTTCCGTACCTGAGCACGCCAACCAGGGCTGGTGCACCCTCCCACCCCTCCACTGTGCTGGGATGTGAACTGCCACATGTGGTCGGCGGCCCGCGGTGGACAGTGCAGGGCCGCAGGGGTCACCAGGGCTGGCGCTGACCCCATAGCTGCCTCCTTCATTTCAGCACACACACCTCCTGAGCCAGGCGAGGGCAGAGTGGCTCCTGGGCCCCCTGATGTGTGGCCCTGTGTCAACAACCCCAGCGCCTGCTGCTGGCGACTCGGCCCCTTGTTGTGTATCCTCCAGAATTCACCACTCGACCCCGTAACCCAACGACTGTTCTGCAAACAACTGAGGACCCAGAAGGGCCCTGTCAAGGCAGACCTCCCATCACGCAGGCAACTATGGATGAGCCCATGCTCCCTGCACCTGCAGGACCTCAGGGACGTACCTGGACCGGCTGCCTGAGAACGAGCTGTGTCTGGAAGAGCGGCTGGAGTAGGAGCTGTAGGACGAGGACCGGGACCGGGACCGGGACGAGCCAGAGCCAGAGTAGGATGAGGACCGCGAGGACGACCTGCAGCCCCGAGGGGACAAGAGAGGACAGAGGCCGGTTGTCCGCTGCCCGTCCCACCCCCGGCACCAGCCCTGCTGCCCTGTGCCCAGGCACAGGCCTGGAAGGCACAGCCACACACACAGACCCTCGGGGCAGCTTGTGGACACACTGCAGGCCAGTCCCCTGGTCGTGGGAACGGTGTTTAGAAACCAAGATCTGGGTGGCAGGTGTGCTCACTCTTGCTGGTGACGGTTCCTCAGCCCTCAGGGGCAGCGCCAGGACACCTGTGCCCACACGTGTAGGCGGGTGTGTCTGACGCGGGCAGGGAGTGAACACTCTGAGTCCACAGACACCTGCAGTTCCCGTCCAACTCGGCAGGCTCCTCCCAGCCCTCTTCTGGGCGAGACCCAGCCCTCATCACTCACAGCATTCCCGCTAGTTTGTGCAGACCCAGTGCACTCCCAGATTTCAGAGCTGCTGACCCAAACCCGCAGGAGAAGCAGGTGGACTGACGAGATGCCAGGGTCACGCTGGTTCTGGCCTCCTACCTTGCGGTGTCTCTCCCCTGCCCAGGTCTGGGGTCCGTTCTGGGTGGCCCGCATCCTGGCTGACCTCACCGTTTATTCTGGGGGTATGTGAGCCTCACCAACGTGCTCAGCATCAGACCTATTTATGCCGACACTGCCACCCAGCTACCCCACACCCCCGCTGAGCAGACAGACGCCCGCTCTGTCCTGCTGACCCCATCTTTGGGCAGCGGCCGCCAGCGCTCCTCACCTGGAGGAATTGGAGGCAGAGGCCGACGAGGCTGACGTTTTCCGGCGCCGTCGTGCCCGGCTAGGGGAGACCGACACTCCGAGTTTCTTCTTGGGGGACTTGGACCGGCGCCAGGGGTCCTTCCACTCGTCAGCTCTCTTCACCTGGGGCCCCGTGGAGGCCGCCTCCTTCTTTGGCAGCTCAGCTTGACGGCTGAAATCACAGAAAGGTGAGTGGCCTCAGGCCACCTCCTGCCAGACAGCACTGCTGTTTGGTTAGAAAAACTGAGGAGAGACCTGGAGCTCAGTGGCCTGCCCAGGGGCACCGACGGACGGCAGAGCCCACCACGAACAAGATGGGCAGGCCTGCTCCACGAGGGGCGTCTTTCCATGGGAACACGGCCCCTGACCACGCTGGCACCAGTCCTGCCGGTGCCCGAGTCCCACCTTCCCCGCGGCACATGCTCTGGGAGGGACAGGGACAGGGACAGGGCAGCCTTCTCTCCGGGGTGGCACCCAGTGGGTGCACAATCAGCGTTCAGCAAGTTCAAGGTACTGAACAACTACTTGTTTTCAAAAGAGTTAAATACACAATCCAAGCCTTTGACATTTCTTTTGTTCTCTGAAGTTCTCAAACTCACCCCAAGAACATTCCGATTAGACCCCGGGCCGGAGAGACCAGCGCGGCCCAGGGCGTCAGTCACTGCATGAAGAGTGTGTGCAGGCTGAGGGCCAGCGGGTCAGACCCTGCTGGGCCTCCCAACCAACCTGCCCCCACATCGGCTGCCTCCGTGGTGGTCACCAGTGGGGCTGCACCCACCAAGGCCCACGCAGGAAAGCCTCTGTGGTGCCCGCCCCCGCGCTGCGGAGCGGGAGCCCCCAGGCCCGAGGGTGCGAGCAGGGACTGGGCCCGGCAGCAGCTCGCAGCACAGCTCTGGGGACGAGGCTCTGCTCCGAGCCACGGTGGCACCCCGCCCCTCAACACCCCTGCTTTACAAGCCAGAGCACAGGGCCCCACAACCACCACACAGCTCAGCACCAAGGTACCTGCTGGCCTTGTGCCATATTTGTCATCAATTAAAAATCACACACAAAGTAAAAAGGAAGTAAAAGCTTGTCATCTTGCTCTGCGGGGACAGCCGCTGTTTAGCACCTCCGCATCTCCTTCCCACCTTCTCTCTTTCCTCGATGAACACTTTGAGCACAGCTGGGCACCCTCGGGGACTCGTGGGCCTCCCGACGGTGCAGCACCCCACTGTCAGGGGCTACACCGTCCGGACATTGCTCTACTGCTAGCTGTTTCTAACTCTGTGTTTAGAAAACACAGAGATTAAAGCGACCCCTTACATATGTCTTTATGGACTTTTTTTTAAGGGCCAATTTTTAAGATGTGGAATCAGTGTGTGGAAGGAGGTGAGCATTTTACAGGTTCTTGCTACTGTCGAATTTTTTCCCTGAGAGTGAAGCCGACTGACACTCAGCACAGCACGGGGCTGGTTTCTGTCCCTCTAACAATTCTGGGTGTCGCGCAGGGTCTGAGGGGAAGCCGTGTTCCCGCCCCGCCTCCGTTTCCTGAAAGGCTTGTGGGCGATGCCTCTGGAGTAGGTATGTTCTGAGGGGCCGGGCTCTCCCGTTCCTGTCTTATCTCACGCCAAGAGTCCTGTCTGCAGGCAAGACCCCAGAGAGTCACAATTGCCAGTGCAGAGGCCTCATAGGCGTCTGGGCGCAGCCTGGCCGCCCGACCGCAGGGCAGCTCCAGCCGCTCGGCCGCCCGGCTTGCGAGGAACAGTGTCCTGTGTTTACTCACCTCTTCTCTGACGGGTGTCAGCAAAAGATCAGTTTTCTTCGTAAAAAATCCTGTTGCTTGGGGGTAGGTTTTTAGTTACTCTAAGTTCTCCAAGACCACCATCTAGTTACGTTACATCATAACTCATAAAAATCAACGCCTACTGACATTTTCAGACCTATTCAATCAATCCACCAACTAGCAGCCTCCATGCCTACCATCTGTTAAGGGCCCCACACCAGGAGCAACACTCAACATTTAAAGTCACCCTAAGGACACACTAAGTGAGGCACAAAGTCCCTGACACTTCAGCCCTCAGCCCCGAGAGTCACGGCCCCTCCGCTCATAAGCGTGTCCTGCTGGAGGCGCTGTCCAGGAAGGAAGGAACCCTCCTGATGACTCCAGGTGTCCTAGCCAGCCACGCTGCTTCCACCTTTGCACTTCCTGAGCTGTTCTCATTCTAAACATGCAACAAGAAACGGAACACCTGGGTCACTAGCTTCTCTTCATGAGTCATCAGAACGGCCCAGTTCTGTCGACCTGCTGCCCTTCCAGCACAGCACCGAGACCCCGCTGCCGTGGTGGTGGGCAGGACAGAGCCCTGGCCCCTGGCCCCATGACAGCCAGGGAACGAGCACCACTCGTGGCCACAGAGAGGCGGCCACAGCAGGCCTCCACCAGCTTTGAGAGCCAAGGTTTCCTCGCTCACTCTGGGGCTCAAATGAACTGGTGGTCTTAAGAGCTCCAGGACGAGGCCAGGAGACGGCTCCTCTGGGCTGGGGCCGCGGGTGGCCCTAGAGCTCCCATCGCCCCTCGGGAGGGCTGGCGCCAGCCTGGTGGTGACCCTGGTCAACAAGGGACCCCACGCAGCAAGTCTGTGTTCCCCAAAACGTAGCCAACTGGGCTCCTGATTTTAATTAGTACAAAGAAAACCGGTTTTGTTTTTGACTCTGTTTCTACTGTGATTTACTAGGACAAAGCACCTGCGCTTGCCTTGCTGTGCAACAAGGATGTCAAATTGCCTTTTAAGACGGATTTAAGGTTAAAAGGTGGAAACGTTTTTAAAGTATATAAATGAATGGTACAAGTGGTCCTGATGTAGAATCACACGGCGGTACAGGAAAAAAGTGGGGTTGGGGGGTCACTGTGTGAAACAAGACGCTCCTGCAGACAGCCAGAGCTTGGTGTTAATGAGTTTGCTGAGCCCGGAAGGGCTCCCCCCGATGTGGGGCCCAAACCAGGAAGAAATGGTTTCAAACTTGGAGGCAAAATGTGACCCATCAGTTTTAGATGGCAGCTGTCTGGGAAGGATGACTGAATGAACAGGCAACGGCAACAGAGTTCACTAAACACCACTTGGGAAACCTGTTCCTATACTCCTGGGGAGGTGGGAAGAGGCAAGGTCGGGGCGCTCCCAGGTCACTCAAAGGACCAGGCAGGAGCCCCACTCTGCCGACTGACCCCACGAAGGGCTCACTTGCTGCCACTGTCCTCACCACCCCCAGCTCAGCACCCTTGGGGGCGGCAGGAGAAGGTGTCCTGCGCCAACCAGTAAATTGAACACGACCCAGCAGGAGGGGGGCAGTGACAGAGGACACCTCTGGCCTCGGTGCCCACGGCCTGGGTCAGTGGGCTGGCGCCTGGCGGCCGCAGAGAACCAGAACTGTCCCTCTGCTGTCTCACCCCACTCAGGGAGAGCCTAAAGGGACTTGGAGTACCTGGGAGACAGACAAGCCAGCAACCACACTGAGACGTAAAGCTGCAGGGGCGCCACGCTGTCCCCACAGGCCTCCCACTGAAGCCTGGTGCGCAGGCCGGCCACTTCACAACGGGAAGCTGGAGAAGGGCGGGAGGAAACCTGCGTGAGTGGGACAGCTGGGAGGGAGGGCCTCGGTCAGCCAGGAATGCTGGCATCAAAGCTGGCAGACAGATTTGGAATTTGCATAAGCCCTTGTGAACAGAAAGGGGAAAACCCCGATCATCTCCGAGCAGAGCCTTGCAGCACACCAGTACGGAGCCTTATCTTCCTGGCCCCTGTTCCTTTGTTCAAGGCCACAGGAGGCAGACTCCACAGAGCAAAGGTCAGCTGTGCTGGCCAGGCAGGCGCAGTCAGAGCAAACACGAGAAAGGGCCCCAGTCCCCGCACAGCACCAGGGCAGCGGCGTGAGGCAGCCACGGGCAGGGCGTCTTCAAACTCTGCCCTGAGCAGCTGCCTAGTTTGGGGTTAAAGATAAGAAGAGATAAAAAGGAGGAAGGTTCTCTCCTGAAACGGAAGGATGACATGTCCCGCAGGGGGACAGGGAGCAGACCTGGCAGCATGGGGCTTCCCTCCGCCAGGCCCTCCCACGACTTCGCTGGGAGTGGACCTGCTTCTCCTTCCCACTGCTGCATCAGGTTGCCCACAGGTCCCCACGCCCAGTGGCCCTGGGCAGCCTTCATGACCTGCCAGCTGTGAGCAGCCCCTTCCAGTCCCCTGCACACCAGGGATTCTCCCCAGGAGGCCACGCAGACCCGGGCGAGGGGCACCAGTGCGACAGACCTGTCTGTTTATTCCTTGGATTTGAAAACACATTTGCACTTTATCACAAGTGGCTACAGCTTAGAGAAATGTCACTGCCAACAAAGCTGACATGTAAGTGCCACCTACTAAGACTTTAACTTCCGAGTGAAGAGAAGAAAAAGCCTCAAGTGGTGGGTGGGGCCATCCAGGCGCTGTTCCCCTGGGAGGGCCTGACACCCCTGAGAACCACCGCGGCCTCAGCCTTCTGCGCCCCACAGCCGAGACTGACCTCCCGCCGGCTCAGCAGAGCTCCCTGATCCAGGACGGCTTCTGTGAGGCCTACTGCACGGCACTACTTAGAGCTGAGCAGGAGGGAGACCAGTGTTATCCTCTCATCTTTGTCAAACAGTCAGGCAACTTCTGGACAATTCAGTGGGTAAAGAGTCAAGAAGCTCAAAAACAGGATACACCTTTCCTTGAAAACACCCTGGGCACAGTGACTTTCACAGAGCTGGGCAAGCCATGACCAGGACAGATTAGAACGAAGATGAAAAAGAGAAAATAAGGTTTATTAAGTTCCTAGGGGGTGAGTTCTTCGCTAACAGATGAGTGAGTGTTTTAAAGCGGCACCTCACTGCTGGGGCTCCGACCCTCGGTGACCGCTGCCAGGAGCACTAAGTGTGGGGGTAGAGCTCTGCTGCTGGGAGAGGAGGGGCCAGGCTCCGCAGCCGCCCAGGTGTGATCGTCCGACACACTTGGGGTCAGCGGAAGCGGCAACGCCACCATGGGGGTCGAGATGGAGCACAACTCGTGGTGGTCAAATTCATGAAATCCCTGAATTCCACACAGAAGGTGTGCACATCACCGGATGGCACTGAAGGTGGTGGTGAGCCACTGCGGCTGGAGGTGAGGCCGAGGGAGGGGCAGCCGCACTCAAGGAAATGGGGAGGAAAAAAGTCTCCAAAAGCAGAGGGAAACCTAACACATATTTTTTGGCAAAAAGACAGCAGAGTCCCACAGACCCGCCAAAGCAGGCCTGAGTGACCATCACTCTCCTCTCCAGGGCAGCAGAAGGCCACACAGCAATCAGTCCTCCGCGGGCCATTGGGAACAGTGGTTCCTCCCTGCTGAGGGACACACAGCCCTCTGAAGAGGGCCCCTAACCTGCCAAGACCCCAGCATGTCTCCAAAAGGAGACCCCCAGGTTAGCACACTTGAGCAGGGCAACTCCCATGGCCCTGGAAGTGACAGTTCCCCAGGCTCCCCACCAACAGGCACCCTGAGACGCTGGGCAAAGGCCAGGCTTGGACGAGGGTGAGGAAATGGGGAGCAAGTGCTCCCTTAGGAGGGTTAACTGATCTCCAAGGAGGAGAGAAGTCTGCTGGACCCGCCCCAGGAGGCACCGAACCTCACACTGCCTCTGAACGCTTAGTAAACAGCTTTAAAGATAACAAGCAGTCTGGACAATTCCTGCAGAAAGGCCCCAATTACTATTTATATCTGGAATGAGGTTCATTTGCCTGCGCTGAGGAACAGCCTGATCACTGCCCCAGCTCCACCCGGGAACGCACACCCACTGGCCTGGCTGTAAAGACAAGAGGGAGTTCCCCCTATGACGCAGAAGCATTCCTCTACAGAACTGGCTGAAAGGTTTGACTCTAGCCTAAAAATAGCCCAGATCTAGGAGCAGGCAAAATGTCTCAAAAGGCGTAATTACGAAAGGAAAACCTGGACCAGGGAGTGATGCAGTTCCTACAGAAGCACGGCACCTAGCCTCGAGGTGTAGGGAGGAGCTGACATTCCACCTACTACCGGCCTGAGTGCGCCCAGCGTGGCGGGTGAGAGCGCGAGGTGGGGGGGCGCCTGCTGTCCCGCCAGCACCGCGCAGCCAGCGCCCACCCTGCTGCCTGCTGCGCCTCCCTCACCCTCTCCCGGGGAACAGGCGGGTTTCAGGAGCTCTTGCTAACTGCGGATGACACGGGAGACCACCCACATGCCCACTCCCAGCACGTCCGCTGGACCCTGCAAGTGCTGTTTCCGGCAGGGCGCTCACAGACGGATGGCAGACAGAGGTCTCCCAGGTGGCTCCTTCCGGATGCAGTTAAGCCCATCTCTTACTTCAGGTGAGCGTTCTCTCCGTCAGGCTGCTGATGAAAAACTCCCAACCCGTCAAAGGCTAAGTAAACAAACTCTGCTATAAAAGGGTGATGGTATAAAGGGAGCACTGCGGAGACTGAGCCGCCTCCTGCGGAAGTGGCCACACCAGCTCTGCTGGTCAGAGGGAAGGAGGTAGGAGGCCCTGCTGGAAGCTCTGCCCTGGCGAGACCTGACCCTTCAGGCTGGTGCTGGGGGGGGTGGGGCGGGCGGCGGGGCTCCAGCCAGGACCGCACATGGACTGCAAGACTCCCGAGGCCAGTGAGACAGGCTGAACCCAGACTGAGGGACGAGAGCTCCTCTCTGCTGACGGCAGGAGGTGCCGGGGATAGAGGCGCATAGGAGACAAACCAGGCCAGTGGCCAGCGGAGCAGACGGCCCGGTGTGGTGAGCAAAGCTGCACCCGATTTTAGGAAGAACACAGGAAGTTGAGCTTCCGGCGTCCCGGCCTGCAAGTGCAGCCATGTTCTCAGTGACTCTCCTTCACTTGAGGATCTGTGGTTGTGCAAACACAGTGATCTGCCGCTTAGGGGGCCGAGCCAAGACATGCCACAGCCTTGAAGAAAACCCTCCTTTGGAATTTGTATGTACTTCCCTCTAGAGAGGCCAGGCAGCCCTAGAACTGTGAACACAGGCCTCCGTCCCATGAGACAGATTGGTGCCTGGCTTACGATGGCGCAACTCTGAGTTTTTGACTTTATGATGGTGGAAAAGTCACATGCATTAAGCAGAAGCCGCTTTTCGAATTTTGCCCTTTCCTGGGCAGCAAGCCATAGCGCCTGTCAGCCATGTGACCAGGAGGGCAAACAACCAGTACGCTTAACAATCCTTCTGGACCCAGACAACCACTGTCTTGCACCTTCAGTACAGTATTCAGCAAATCGCACGAGAGGCTCCACACCTGATGATGCCCAGTACCTTAGGAGTATTAGATGCATTTTCCATGTACGATAGGTTTATTGGGAGGTGACCCCTCGAAAGTTGGGGAGGATCTGCGGTGACACACAGAGACACAGCTAGCCTATCCTCCACCAGTCTCTAAAAACACACTTGTGGACAGAAGGGGGCCTGCAGCCAGAGTAAGCATGCTCATAAACCCCAAAACCACAGAAATGGACGTGCTGATGTGACTCAGGAATCCACGCGTTTACCCGCAGGGACATCTTAGCTGTCACCTGTCCAACCAGGCATCTGGATACACATGGAAACAGAGCCAGTTTATGACTCTGGAAAGCAGAGCACCCAGTTATGTCACCTGAGGTAAAAATGCAGGCTGCCACTAAAGCCAAAACTCACTGATGGCATCTGTCAAATGTTCATGAACGCCCTCTGTGCGGGGCTCTGGGACTGCAGTGCCCTCGGGGCGGGGATTCAATTCTACAAGGGAAAGAGATGATGACGGACAAATGAACACCAGAGGGCTGGGGATGATGAGAGCTGTGAGGAAGGAGTGTGGGAACCTCTCTGAGCAGCGAGACAGCCCTGGAGGCAGAGGGAATGGCAGAGCAAAGGCTGGGGCCCACACAGGGACACACAGTCCGTGAGCAGTGAGGAGGCGCAGTGAGGAGGCAGTGTGGCTGGCGGGTGTGAACAGAAAGGCGCTGAGTCTCCTCCTCCTTGCAGTGCGCCCCCAGGACTGAGCCTAACTGGAGAGGCGGTGTATCTTAGGGGAAAGGGCTTCTATCAAAAAGGGGCTTCAAAGGGACCAGACCAGATCAAAATCCACTCAAATGAATGTATAATTTCAAGATAACTTAAAGAGTGACTACTATAATATAAAAAGACTCATCGAAGTAATCTTTTAAAAACTGAACTAAGAGTTTCACTTTGCCCAGTGCTAGGAAAAAATACAGCAACTTCAGGGAGGTCATTTCACTGCCATCCAGAGGACAGAGAGTCAACACTGGCGCTGACCACAAACTAAAATGGAAGCCTGTGGTCCTGACATTCACTCTCAGAAACACAACGGCACACGGGACAGGAGCCTGTCTGATGAAAAGGACAAGAATTAGGGATGAGAGCCTGGTTTCGTCAGAACTAACACACGTGTCCAGCACAACTGCAGGATACAAGGTAAGCATACAGAGACCAGCTGTGTTTTTAGACACTAACAACAAGTTATCTGAAAAAGAAATAAAACAATCCTATTTATAATAAAAATAATCAATGGCTTAGGAATAAATTTCCAAAGTGGTGAAAGACCAGTACATTGAAAATTGTAAGACGCTGATGAAAGAAACTGAAGACACAAAAAAAGGAAAGATATTCCACGCTCATGACCAGGAAGAACTAACACTGCTATTAGAGCATCGTCCGCACTACCCAGGCCAACCGGCAGAGCCACCGCAATGACGCAGTCCCGACCCTGATCCCACAGGCGCCTCTCACAGACACAGAGAACACAACCCTGAAGTCTGTACAGAACCGCGAGAGACCCCGCAGCAACAATCTGTGGATTGTAAATGGGCGCGCGGCCTGTAAACTGTGTCTCAACAAAGTTGTAACACACACGCAACTTCCTCCAGTTCTACAATTTTCGAACGAGGACCCCCTGTCCCGGCCTAGTACTCAAATATGTTTGGGGGCGTCCTGACTGCACGCCAGCCCGCATCCGCGCCGGCAGCTCCCCGGGGACCGCCGGGCAGAACAGCGCGGTGCCAGGAGCCTCCTCCGGCTGCCGCAGCGCCGTGCAGCCCGGGGCGGACGGGAAGCGAGGCCCCTACCTGGGCGGCTGCGGGGAGCGGGCCTTGGGCTTCTCCTTCTCCTTCTCGCGCTCCTTCTCCCGGTCGCGGTCGCGGTGCTGTCGGTCCTTCTCGTCCCGCTTGGCGCGCTCCCGCTCCCACTCCTCCTTCCTCCGCTGCCGCTCCTTGTCCCGCTCGCGCTCGCGCTCGCGCTCACGCTCACGCTGCCGCCGCTCCCGCTCCCGGTCTCGCTCCCGCTCGCGCTCCCGCTCGCGCTGCCGGTTCTCTCGCTCGCGCTCCCGTTCCCTTTCCTAGTTGAAAAGCCAAACATGGGCACACTTAGGACCGGAAGCGTTGAGAAAACGCAGAGGCGCCCGCGGAGGAGACCGGGATGGACCTGACGCCAACCCAGAGGGACTCCAGGCTGACCACGCCCAGGCCGCGTGCCCAGGCAGGCCTCCCTGGCCTGGCTCTTGTCGCGGGATGCACAGGACCGAGCCTCCACAAAGGCCGAGGCCGGTGGGGACCTGGGCACACGGGGGTGAGGGGGCACGTGGTGGTAGGGACCCCCCCACAGGTCCTGCTACCTTCAAGGCTGCCCTGATTGGGACCAGGCACCCAGAGCCCCGCAGCACGACCCCGGCAAGAAGGCTGCTCCGCTGGGGACGGGGGGCATGGGAGGGTCAGCCAGGGGCCAGCTCTGGCCACAAGCTCACCATGTGATTTGATGGGTGCCCCAGCCAGTCACCTCCCTTGGGTCCTGAAAACTCACGACTGTCACTTTAGGCTTAGCACAAAACCCACTAGCTTGCTGCTGACTCATCTCTCCCCGGGTGCAGCTCCTCCCCAGCACACTAAAAGCATACCCTCAGGGACTCAGAGGCTGAGGCACAGACCTGCCAGTTGCAGGACAGTCCTCCGTTAGACCTCCAGGCCTGGCTGGCAGTGGCCAGGTTATGGCAGCTCATGAGGGCAGCTCCACCCCGTAAAGGTGCTCCCGAGGGGCCTGGAAGAGCCACGCGCTCAAGGAGGGGCACAGGCCCCGCAAATGGTGCCAACAAGCCGATCGGCAGCTTCAGCGCAAAGACAGCAAGAGCACCGACCACTCTAGGACGGCTCCGCTCCCGTCACCACAAAGGCAAGCCGTGGATCAGAACCAGCCCCCCAACACCGGTCCGTCTGGGCTTGAGATGGGTCCACGTGCCCACACAGGCCACAGACAAGAGGGGGCGGTCTCGCCGGCCGCGTACCCGGTAGCTGTGGTGCGGCTCGGCGTCCGAGTACTGCACCCGGAAGTTCTCGTACTGGCCGCTGCGCCAGAGCCGCTCTACCTCGTAGTCGTAGTAGGGGTCTGCGTACGGCTCCAGCCTGAAAGAGAGCAAGCAGAAGCCAGGCTCGTCACTTAGGAACACGGATGCAAAAGTACTACATGGAATTGGGCAAAAAGATACTCACACCGCCTCAAAAAGTAACACAGCAGGGCTAATTGGGATTTATCCCAGGACTGCCAGGCTGAGTCAAGAGAAGAAAATTCATGAACACACTACATGCCAACACAGACCTACAGAGGCCAGTCACAGGACCACACCTAAGGGTGATGTGATGAAAACACTTGTGATAAAAGCTCAATACCCCTTCGCAATGAAAACAGGAATGACACTTTCTTCACGTGACAAAGAACACGTATGCACTTTAGGACTCAAGCTGGCACCTTACTTACTACGGACAGGGGAAGCGTCTCCATTCAGGTCGCCCGGTGCCTCCAAGACAGCCCACCAGCGTGCTGGGGCACTGCCGTGACCAGACAGAGGAACCCGTGAGATTGTCTCATTTTGCAGATTAAATGATGCTACACATGGAAAACCGAGACACCGTGCTAAAGCGAGTCAGACGGTGAGAAGAGCCCAGTACGGCAGACGGAGAAAAATGAACACACAGCAACCAACACCCTCGTACACACAGACGATAACCGGTTAGGAGATGGATGGTAGAGAAAACCTCACTTCCAGTAGAGAGAAAAAAAATACTCAGCAGCAAAATACATTCAACCAGAAATGTGTAGAACGTATTTGAGGAAAATTTAACACTCTTGAAAGACACAAGAGCACGTGTGAATACACAAGACGGTGTCTTCGGACAGGACGACTGGATGTTACCAAAGCCAGCTCTCCCTGTGCTAGTTCACAGACTTAGGGCAGCCAGTAAAACACTGTCTTCATGCAGCTAAGACAACCGATCCTCACATGAAACCCAAGACATGCAAGGCCAGCCAAGGAAACGCTAGGAGAGACACCTTCCGAGGTGTCATGACGTCAGGGGAGGCTGGCGGGCGCAGGGGGGTGGCCAGCAGGGAGTCTGGGGCAGGACCGCTGGGCAGCCCTGAGGAGGGCCGAGGACGCATCTTCCCGCAGGGCCAGAAGCTGGCACACCCACCCAGACGGCCTGCACGGGGGAGCTCTGAGCCCAGCAGCAGAGGACAGGGAAGTGCACTCCCTGCAACAGACGACTGGAGGTTCTTTCGAGCATTTCTGGCCTCCAGACCAACCCTCACGCTGGGCGAACGGGTGGGGAAAGCAGAGGTGCCCTCCATGTTCCATGGTGCGTGTGGCCTTCGGCTGGCTGCTTCCTGGGAAACCTCTCCTGTGCTGCCAGGGCCCAGCGGCGAGCCCAGGGCGGGCTCTGCCCAGGGAAACAGCCCTTCATGCCCAACGGCCTGCACGCCCCGCAGATGGCACTCAGAGAGAACACGATCCCTAGGCAGATGTCCCCCGTGCCCTTGAGAACAGAACCGGTACCACTCACCGCCCAGAGCACCCAGAAAGCACTCTCCCCAGTGGCGGTGAGCCACGTGCTCTCTCAAGGAGGGGCGTGGGAGTGAAAGGCCTCTCTGGGTGTATCTCCATCTCGGGAGACAGCTAACGGGGACGGGCTGAAGCATTCCCCCGCTACTGCCCCCAGAACCGAGCCCGGCTTCCTGGCAGCCCGTGGGCCTGGGTCTCGGGAGCAGGTAAGAACCACTGCCGTGAAAGGCAGGCGGGCAGCAAGCCACTCCTCAGAGGCCAGGACAGGAAGGGCATGTCCACACACAGTTAGCCCCGGGCACGCGGCCGCAGTCTGGCCCATTTACTGACAAGTGCTGCTCCTGACAGGGCCACCGCCAATGACAGACTCCTCGCAGGGGACACCCCAAGCGTCCCAGGACCCTCGTCTCCTAGGTGGAGACCCCTGGCAGCACCCAAAAGCACCTCGCAGAGACACAGGAGGCCTCACAAGATCGACAAGTCTGAAATAAACGCCTGAGGTGGTGGAAAAGGGGAACTGGGCAGTGTCCGGCTATAAAAGCATTATTTTCACCAAGTGACCTTGTCAGGAATTCTGTTTAATTCCCCCAAGCCCCATTTCCCCAGCCTTCACAGTATCTCAGGACACCCCCTGCAGAGTTCCCGAACAGGTGCCCTTTCCCACGGCTCCCCCCGGCCTGCGCAGCTGCGAGGTACCAGCACCACCGCACCGAGGAGGCCTTCCACAACAACACTAAGAGCTCCCACCCTCAGAACTCACCGTCAGGCAAGAGGGCAGTGGGAGAAGTGACGGCCCCGCAAGCGACATCAGTGGCTCTCAAACTTTATGGGCAGCACCTGAGTCACCCAAGGGCTTGTTAAAAGCAGCAGCTGGCCTCCACCCCCAGGACCTTCAGGCCAGGTGTGTCTCATGAGCCCCCATGGGCCACACCCGGAGAACCGCGGCCTGCAGCCCTCCCCTGTGCAGAAGGGTAAGGACTGGGTAAGGACGCCTGGGCACAAAACAGGCCACGCGCAGGGCCCCAGGAAGCGAGAGCTGCTGAGGCTTGGTCCTTCTGAGACTTACGCTGATGGCCCTGGAGCCCCGGCATCCTTGGCCACCTTCCCACACACCCTGCAGAGCGCGTGCTGCCACCAGCTGTCCTTGTGAGGCCAGCCTGAGCGGGCACTGCAGGGCTGGGGAGGCTGGGGTCTCCCCTTGGCACCTCCCTGCCAGCCCTGCAAGCCCAGCCTCATCACCCTCTTGGGAGGTGCCAGCAGCCCTCCTGAGCCACCCAAGCCGCAGCCCTTCTCCCAGCTCCCGCAGGGACGGTTCCAACCGCCTTCCTCCCCTCACCCTGGGGGGCAGTGGCCTCTCTGCTCCCGCGGTCACCTAGAAAGCACGTCTTTAGGTTGAATACTCCCCGTTAAAAGAGCCGGGTGGTCTCTGCTGAGCGGACCCTGACTGACACAGCCCTTGCCCTGAGCGTCGTCAGAACAGCTTTCCCGCCAGACACATGCCAGGTCCCTGTTCCCAGAGGTCTGGACTTCCCTGGCTAGGCATGTCCTATCACAAAAGCGTGTGGTTAATTCTAAAACACAGCAGATGTTGAACAGACAACCAAACACAAGTGAAAACCTGGCTCTAAGGTGGTCTGATCCTCGGAGGCCCCTGCCTGGCGGAGAGGCTGTGGGTGAACACGGGCCAGGGCTAGAGCGCGGTGCCTGGACGGCCGTGGACCTGGGCTGCAGACAGCTCCGTCAGGCACACTCTCAAGGCCCCTACTCCAGCCAGGCTGAGAACAGTGTCAAGGATGGACCTTGAGGTTCCAAGGCCCCTCCCTTCACCACTCACAGCAACCGCACAGTCAGAGAGTGAGGTCCCAGACCGCAACCCGATACGCTGGCTCCCAGGACGTGTACTGACACCCCCCCCCGGGGGGGGGCAGCACTGTCACCCAAGTTTTACACAAGAAAAAGCCGAGACCTCAAGACTCAAGTCAAGCGAAATGCCCACAGTGACCGGCAGATGCAGCCCTGACTGCGGCCGCACTACTGCACACGCAGAATTAGAAAACATCTGAGTTCAGCTCTCACGTCCTTGGCCTCTAATCCTTCCACCTGAGCCACGACAGGTGTGGCCCTCCCGAGCTTCCTGCCCGCGGAGCGCCTGGTGGGGTGTGGCCTGGGATGTAAGGCCTTGATACAGCCTTGTGGGTCTGGGTCAGCACAACTGAATCTGGAAACACAGGCATGTATGCGTCCCTCTTCCTGAGCCTTTTACTGTCATTTCAGCCAGAAATCAGTGGTTTTTGTTTTCTGGTAGCAAACCCAAGTGCACAGAGTCACTGCAAGACTTAAGACGATGCTGAAACTGGCTGGTGACCAGAGCCCACACCACACTGGCCGCTCAGGAGAGACGTGGCCTGTAATGCCCCTTCCCGGCAGCTGGACTGGTTACGCTACACATTTCCTCGAGATCTGACCCAGGTCTCCAACCACATCAACTTCTGCAACCGTGTTTTAAAAAGACCAGTAATAAAATGTCTGGAAGAAATGAGGAAGACGGCATTGATGATGAGGAGGGTCACACCTGTCACACTCTCAGATGTCAGTGACAAAGTTTCCTGGGTCCTGGGGAGCTTGGGGAAGGGTGGGGAGGAGCCTTGTGTTACGGGGCTCCAGCTGTTAAAGAACAGCTGTAAAGACTCTCAGATACGATAGGAACCCAAATGGGTGGAAGCCCACCCCAGGCACATGTCCTCCACGGAAGCGAGACAAGGAGGAAAGTCAACTGCACAGCGTCTGAGATGGGTCGGGATGCCGCTCTCAGTGCAGGGAGAGGGACAGGGCTCGGCCCCCACACGCTGGGGGCCACGTGCTGCTGCTCTCAGAGCCCGAGCCCACACAGCAGGGGACAGCTGCGTTCTCTGTCAACAGGGAGGGGGGCCGCAGTGTTCCTTACGCTGTATCTCTGACATCTCTCGTGATGCGGTAATTCCAGTCTCGGAAAACTTCATTTTCTTTGTCAAACTCCCGTTCATCTTCGCCAATGGTCACTGTAAACCTTTTCTCTTCAAAATCAGGTTCCTGTTCTTTTCGAATGGTTGCTTTTTTTAAAACCTACCATTGTAAGAAGAAAGAAGCCAACACGAGTTACTGTTAGGAACACAGAGGGAGTCCTGTCCTGACTTGACCCACGAAGCCTGGGCTGGCGTGGCTGGAGGGCCTTGCAGGAGAGCACGCGTGGCTGATGCGAGCCCAAGCTCTGTGCTGGGACGGACACGGGATCCACGCGCCTCTCGGGGGGACGGGAGCACGCCGTCTTCGCAGGCACAGCTGCAGCAGCACTTGGGCAGAGGGGACGGAGCGGTGACTCCCTACTACTAGTCCAGGTACTGAAGCAGGGGCTCCAGACACGTGCCCTGGGAGGACAGAGTGGAGAGGTCGGTGAGCACGCTCCCAGCAGGAGAGGCCCCGGAGCCAGCTGGCCTCAGAGGAAAGGAGGGCCAGGGGCGGGTGGGGCTCTGCTCTAGCCCGTCATCCTGGTGGAGAGAGCAGGCCTGGAGACCGTGAGCCTGGACCCCCGGGACCGGGAAGCAGCCTAGACTGGGGGTGGGACGAGGGGTGTTCTCTAGGGAGACAGGACCGCGTGCCAGATGCACAGGCCACTCTGGGGAACACTGTGTGCTCTCTAGGAAGCGGCCCAGTGCTGGCCGAGCCACATGCAGGCAGCAGGCCGGGCTCCTGACTGGGCCTCCCCGGCCTCCGGGGCTCTGTCATGGCCCAGCAAGCCTCCAAGACAGGCAGATGTCGTTTTCCGCCCTCCACCTCTTCAGAGAAGTGACAGAAACACGCCCTCTCCAGAGGCCGCACTGAGCTCTGACCGCCGTCCCGGGTCAAAGGCAGGCTGCTTTCGCGCACCGGCCGCCACCACTGCCTGTCTGCGCAGGCTCTGTTACCTCCTTTGCGTGCCGGAGTCCTCGCTCCCAGGCGCTCTCGGTGGGGGGCTCTGGAGGGGGTGGAGGCAAAACTTCATCGACTCCCGGCCCGCCCTGTTAAGGGACGAGAAGGGAGGAGTTAAGGGATCAAGCAAACTTCCAGATCTATGAAGAACCAGAGGAGCAGAACACCAGCTAACACGCCAGCGGCCACACTGCCCGCTCTCTCCTCCGGGCCTCGCTCTGCCCGACACGGCTGCCCGGGGGCCAGGGCGCCCTCCGCTGCAGACAACCCGAGCACCGGGGGTGGGGGGCGGCTCTGGGGCCCTGGCACCACAGAGGTCCCTGAGACACAAGGCGTATGAATGTGCTTCATGTTGGAGATTCACAAACAGAGCTTAGAAGTGATTTGCCAGCAACAAAAGAGGCGTTCACGCACCCAAGGGCTGGCAGGCATCAGAGGGTGCGGTCCGAGGGGCGGGGCGCCGTTGGGCGGGAAGGGCTCCGCCTTGGTGATGAGAGAGTAGTTGCCCTTGTCGTTGACTCCGGGGTGGATAAACCTGCAGTTCATCCCCCAGGTGCAGTTCCCTACGGAAACAAAAGGCAGGTCAGAAGGGGCCATGGCCCAAGCACCCGAGCACACAGGTCAGCTGCCCACCTGCTCTGCCTGCCGCAGCCTGGGGCGGGACCAGGAGTAGCAGCCACGCGGGGGGGCTTGGGACGTGCCAGGCTGCCAGTGGAACCCTCTCCACCCTACAAGGTGCGTGAGCCTGAGCGGGGACGGACCCAAAGCCCGGCAACGTCCCATGAGCGCAGAGCAGCAGGCCTGCGAAGTCTGGGCCGACCTGCGAGGAGCACCTCCTAGAGGGGCCGGGGTCCCTGCTCCGTAGTCACCATGTGCACAGTTCATTCTCCCGAAAAACAGCAGAGTCTGAGAGCCTCCCAGCCAGCCAGGGCGGCCTGAGTTCTGGGCACTGCCCAGCACACACACGGCCCGGGGAGGCTTGCAGGTGCGCCCACAGGGTCGTTGTTCTGGCTCAGAAGACACTCGTGCTGACACAGAGACCGACAAGCTCTGCGACCTGAGGCCGGCGGTCTGCGCCAGCTCTGCGTGTCTGCGCTTCCCCTATCAACCATGCCAGGGTGTTTCTAGTACTTCAAAAAACGTGTCAGAGAGAAAACACATGGACGACTATAATAAATTGGGTGTTTACACTTTACAACAAATGATAAAAAGGTCGACTTTTAGCATTATTCAGCAACAGAGCACCAAGATCATTAAAAAAAAACCACTTGACTTTTTAGCACAGAAGGCAGGATGCCTAGTTTTAATTTAATATGTGAGTGAATCACTGTTTTTAAAATTTAACTTTTTGAATAGGTAATATGTACACAGGTTCAAAAATAAATATGGCATACAATATCTAAGTAGTTTTAAAAAATATTTTCGGAGGGTGGGTATAGCTCAGTGGTGGAGCGCACGAGGTTCTGGGTTCAATCCCTGGTACCTCCTCTAAAAAATAAATAAACCTAATTACCACACCCCCCCCAATTTTTTTTTCATTGGGTTAGCATGTAGTTAAATTTTAAATTATCTTTTAATATATATTCACTTTCAAACATGATACTCCACTTGAATATTTCTGTTTGTATAGTGTAAATTAAAGAGAAATAATCATTTGGTATTTAGGGAAAACACTAAATCTTACCTTTTAAACATTACGAGTGTTTAAATTTGTATTAAAACCAACTTAAGGGGGAGGGTATAGCTCCGTGGTAGAGTGCATGCTTAGCATGCATGAGGTCCTGGGTTCAATTCCCAGTACCTCCTCTAAAAATAAATAAACCTGATTACCGCCCCCTAAACCCCCCAAAACAAAACAAATAAAATAAAAAACAACTTAATAATATACTGCTCTAAATTAAATATGAAATAAAGTATGCTTAAAATTACTTCTCTGGGAATGCAAAAATGACTGATCAACTTTTAAAATTACTAAAAGTGTCTGAGAGATCACATATCTGTCAGAGGCTGGAAAATATACTATAGGGGTTTCAAAATCCCGGAGACCCAGAGGTTTTAAAGAAAAAAGATTATGCAGTCAATACATCTCAAAAACGAATTCCAAAACATTATGGGCTTCTTCACCACTTGACTCTTAAACAAACTAGTTGAAAAAAATAACAAAAGCTCATTGTACAAAACTTGCAAGTTCAGAAAAGTATTAACAATATAAACCACAGCTTTTCTATAATTTTAAAATCTAAAATATATATGTAGGTGGTGGACAAATGAATGCTATTCTGTTCTTTTTGTATTTAAAACACTTTCAAAACAAAACAAAAACCTCAGCTGTGAGCCCACCGATGAGAAAGAACTCTCACCACCCGTGCTGGCCGGGCAGGGGAGGAGGGGGAGCGGGTGGGTGCGAGGGTGAGTGAGGAGGGAGGGAGGCCCCCACCCCAGGCTGTGCTAAGGACCACGCTGTGCATATGTCCTGACCCTGACCTCCCAAGAGGGGAGAAGACTGCTCCAGGAAGGAGTGTGGGTGGCTGTACACACGAGGGCAGACGTCCCGCAAATGCAGGCAAAAAGAACAGCAAGAGCAGTACAATCCCATCAGCCTTTTAAAAAATGAATTTTTAACTGTGTAGAAAAAAGTCTGGAAGGACACACCCAAATGGTTACTGCCTCGATTCTCTATCAGTACATGCTACTTTCGTGATTCAAAAAAGCATCTGTTTGGGGAAAACATTCTCCAGGAAATGGAAGCAAAAATACATAAACTCGTTTTAAAACCGTATCGTTTTCTGCTTCTAAATGAAACTTCACAAACACAAAACTGATGTGGACTGTGATCGAGGCTAGACGAATAAACAGACTTACAATTCTGTAAGGACGCTACACGGGCGGGCGGGAGGGCAGGAGAGGAGGAGCGGCTTGCCTGGCGGGCGAGGGGCCAGGCCTCTTCCCCGCACGCACATGGGGCTTCAAAGGCCCTGATCGGGTTCTGTTTCTTAACGGAAGTGGGGGGCACATCAGAAATCGCCTTTTTCTTTTATTATTCTTTATGTCTGTGTGGATGTATTATTTTACATGTGAAATATTTCATAATAAAACTAATAAAAGGAGCACACATAAACAAAAGTACCCAAATACTCTAAGAGGCACTCAGTGGCCTCCCGCCTGCAGCGCGCCCCACCAGCCGCAGTGTCACCCTGCCAGGGACTGATCCATCTATCCGCCCATCAGGGCCCCGTCCCACTTCTTCCTGCTTACACCACACACTCTGATGAGTCTTGCTTCTTTTCACTAAACAATATACCTACAAAAAAGGAACCTGCATGCTCAAAAGCAACAAACCCAAAGTCTATCAGTGAGACAGACACAATCCAGAGAAAGCTCACCTGGGTCTCTCAGCAGAAACTAAGGAACCCAACACAGAGGCGACAGGAAAGGAAAGCACACCCCACACCGCAGCCCCAGGAGCCCACCTCGCTCACCGAGTGAAGCGTCAGACAAGAGAAAGTGCCCGTGTCTGCAGGCACACGTGTGAGCGTGGGTGCGCAGTGGCTCCAGACACACGCCCAGAGCCTGCGGGTCTGACTGCCGGCCTGCCTGGGCCGCAGCGCCGAGCCTGAAGGCACTTACACGCTGCACATCGCTGCACTCCCAGCGCATCCTACAGCAGCTGAGATAACTTTACAATATCTGCTTTCAGTGCAAAACACTTGCTTCACACTAACATTTTAAACAAAGCCTTTCTTATTTAAATACTCCTTGGTCCTGTTTCCTGTTAGTCTGAATCACTCAGAATAACAGATACAGGGACTGTCAAAATGAAGTTTATAAAGTGCTTCATGGTTTTAGAAAGTACTTCCTGGGGAGGGTATAACTCAAGTGGTAGAGAGCATGCTTGGCAAACACAAGGTCCTGGGTTCAGTCCCCAGTACCTCCTCTAAAAAATAAATAAGTAAACCTAATCACCTCACCCCCCACCAAAATTTTTTTTAAAATACTTCCTACAAGGAAAGTAGAATATATAAAAATCTAATAAATAATGAAGGACCAACCCAAGATCTACAAACGCTCACTCTAACAGGCATAAAATCCAACGAACCACGACAAGCGAACCTCGAGCGACAGAGCAAAGGCACTCAAGCACTCTCCCCTTCCACAGAGAACCGCGGCCAACGGGCAGGCACTGCGGGCATCTCCAGCAGGATCCTGACGTAGTTCAGCTTCTTTAAGGAATGTGTTCACTGTGGCAGCCAAAATAATGAAAACAACTTCTGGGCTGCTTCTTTTACAAAGACTTGAAAGCAGCAGTTCTCATAACTTTTTGGTCTCAGGACCCCAAAGAGCCTTTGTTACGATTATACTTGATATTTACTGTGAAAATTAAAACTGAGAACATTTAAGGGCATGAAATATAACATATGTAACTAACGTTAACAATACTTGTTAACATAAGTGTTTTAGGAAAAGATACTTTAAAAACACTCAGGGATGAGCGGCATTATCTTCCTTTTTGCACGTCTCTTTAGTTTTGACGTGAGAATAGGACCCTCAAGCTGGCATCTGTGCTCCATTTGCTGTGATGGGCTGTGTGGTGAAGCAGGCAAGGAGAAGCCAGCCTCACCCAGAGGCACAGCTGGATGGGGTGGGGCGGACAGCCTTTTCAGCAGCCAGCATGTTGTCTGAGGCTTCGTCATGGTCAGCCGCAGCCCTACCACTGAACTTCTCCGCCTCTTCCACTGAAGTCCACTGGTCCCTCGTGGCCCGGGAATGGCCTTCTCCCCAGGAATGATTTTGTAACATCATGTAACAGTCATTTGGAAAAGTCCTCAAACTCTGTGAAGCTGTCACACTCTCCAAAATTCTGATTTCACTTGAGAGCCTGAACTTCACCAGCACAGACTGTCAGCTGGTCTCCCGGGTGTGTCCTGGAGGGACCTGGCCCCGAGGCGCGTCCTGGCTCCCATCAGACGCCCCAGCACCTCAGTGAGAGCAGAGGGGCTCCGTGCACACTTGTAGTTTCATCACATGGAATATCAAAAGACGTGCTGAGGGGTCTGGCTGAGGTGACGGAAATATTCTAAAGCTGGGTTGAAGTGATGGATGCACAACTTGGTGAATTAATAAAAATCATCGAATCGTACACTTAAAATGGGTGAATTTTATGGAATGTAAATGAGACCTCAAAAAGTTATTTAAAAGAAGACCTGTACTCAAAGGTAAAGTCTACCTGTGATTCTTCCTGCTCTACCACAGACACTGCCAAACGAGTTCTGCCACCGGTGTGGTCTGAGTCTCACGAGACCTCTGACCGCAGGGGCCCTGAGTCTCAAGAACCTCTAGGGGTCCACAGAGCACACTTTGAGATCTGCTGCACTGAACACAAAAGAGAATGCAGGGGTTAAAAAATGGGCAATAAACATCCCTCCCAAGAAGATACACAAATGGCCAAAAAGCACATGGAAAGATGCTCAGCACCACTAACCACAGGGAAATGACACCACCTCACACCCAGTACGACACTTCCCATCACAAAACCAGAAAACAACAGGAGTTGACAAGGAGGAGAACCTGAACCCTGGTGTGGTGGTGGGGTGCAAATGGTGCACCACCATGGACAACAGTGGGGGGTTCCTCAAACCATTAAAAATACAACTACCACATGACCCAGCAACCCCACTTCTGGGTGTGTACTCAGCAGACTTGAAAGCAGAGTCTTGAAGAGACACGTGTGCACCCACATTCGCAGGAGCACCACTCCTGACAGCTGACAGGCAGGAGCAAGCCCGGTGTCCATCGGCGGGTGACGGGTAAGCAGAAAGCGGCCCATCATACGGGGAGTACTAACGGTCTAAAAACGAAATCCTGACGCCTGCTATAGCAGGATGAACCTTGAGGACACCATGCTGAGTGAAAGAAGCCGGTCACAAATGGACAAACCCTGCAAGACTGCACTTACACCGGGCACCTAGAGAAGTCAGACACAGAGACAGAAAATGGAAGGGCAGGTGCCAAGGCTGGTGGGGGCGGGTGCCGAGTCCACGTCTAATGGAGACAGCTGCAGTTTTCCAGGATGGAGAGTTGTGCAGGTGGGCGGTGACAGGAGCCACAATATGAAGGTGCTCAACGCCAACGAACCGGACATTTTAAAATGGGCAGGATGATAAGTTTTATATTGTGTATTTTACCACAATTTTAAAATAAGGGGAAAGGGAAAGGGAGACTAGGAAGGAGCAGACGCAGGAGGCCGGCCCACAGAACGGGCTGCGCGCTGCCGACAGCCGGAAGATCGGAGACTCCAAGTAGCACCCCCTTGAAGAAAGTGCTGTTTGTGCCTCTTTGGATAGAACGTCACGTCTTGATGACTCAACCTGAACACATGAGAGGTGAAAATACGTCCTAAACAAAGCACTGGTGCTTTGAAATGTTCCACTTTGTACTCCTCAGTGTACTCTGTAGTCAATGGCCACGAATAGCACTGTGTCCACTCGGGCAAAGCAACGGTTAATCTGCAGATCATAACATGTAACAGAAATATAGCTAAAACACTTTTTAAAAACAGAATTTTCAAATTAAGATATAATTCACCTATCCTAAAAGACCCCCACTTAAGTGCACAATTAGTGGGTTTCAGTACTTCCACAAAGTTGTGCAATCACCACCACTAATTCCAGAACATTCCATCACCCAAAAAGGAAACCTTGTACTCAACGGCTACCTCTTCCCTTCAAGCGCAGACAGTGATGACCTACTCTGTCTCATGGCCCTGCCGGCCCTGGACGCTCACGTACGTGGACGTGCAACAGGGGCCTTTGAGACGGGCTTCCTTCAATGGGCACAGCCCCCCAGGGCTCCTCCACGTCATGGGGTCAGGCCTTCCACTGCACACCTGGACCGTGCTCTGTCTCTCCCCTCACGAGCGGAGGGACGCCCGGATAGCGCCCACTCCGCGGCTGCTGTGGACACTCGCGCCCCAGCCTCCGGGAGGCCTAGGCTTCCGCTCCTCTCCCGACCACCAGGCAGGGGCCGCTGGGTCCGCGGCCGCTGCACGCGGCATGCTGAGGGGACGGGCCCCAGGCAGCCGCACCACTGCTGGCTCCCAGCAGCAGGCGCGCGGCTCCCTTCTCCGCATCCTCACCAAACACAACAGACTTCATTGTGTTCCTAAAGTGACTCTCTTGCTGCTGGAGGGAACCGCAGTAGTTTTCTTTCTAGAACGTACTGTGCGCTCATCGTGTCCTCAGGCTGGCTCTGCGGCCTTCCCGCATGCACAGGGCACTGGCTACACAGGGAAGCCACCATGTGGACATCTGACTCAGACGAGCCAGACTGTCCCCACGTGGCAGAAACAAGCAGCATGGAAACAGCACAGCCAAGAGGACGTGCCCCAAGGATGAGCTGCCCAGGGCCCCCAGTTCCCAGGCATCCTCACCACCAGGCCACCTCAGCACTCAGGACAGGTTCATTCCAGGGCCACCCACAGGATGGGGCTCCAGCGCCCAACGTCCCCGCCCTCCCCGGGCAGGCAGCCGCCCTCTGGTGAGCCTTGGCGTGACCGCTCTCTGTCCCTCAAAGCCTGCCCCTTCCTTCCGACTTCACAGCAGGACTCTGGATCCAGGAGAAAGAAGTCTGGCCTCTGGAGCAGAGGGGCTTTGAGGTACTAAAGAGAGGGAACATCGTATGTTTTGTACCTTTAACCTGGCCTCTGAATGGTATGGAATTTGGTATTGGTGGAGCAGTGGACAATGGTGTCACAACGTCTGGAAAAGAAGTACAGGAAGCTGTGGTGAGCGTTAGGCCGCACGGGGGGCCGGCTCAGCAGACAGGTCGTCTAGGGTCAGGGCGGACCACGGGCAAGAGCAGACGCCTTCCGCCAGCATGTGCGGGGCTACGGCGACGTGCCCACCGGCGCTGCGCCCAGAGCGGCCCTGACACACAGGCTGCTGTCTCCACGCCAAGCCTCCAGGACTTGAATGCCCACTGCTCACCAGCCCTTGTCACGGGCCCCCTGTCACAACTACTTGACTCACTCTGTCCACCTTTCAGGATGCATGGCTGGCTTTCAAAGGCCTCAGCTATTCCGAGATCCACGCCAGATGAAAGATATGCTTCTGAGACATCTTGCAGCAAAGTGGGAATTGTCCTCACAGAGGCGGGAAAATGTCAAAACTGGCAGCTTGGGGCACGTGGCCTTCCAAAAAGGACCACTTAGAAAGAGCTGACATTGCCTACAGTAAAGAGGGGGTCTGCGCCAGGCAGCAGGGCCAGGAGCCCCAGCAAGAAATAGGCGAGCTGGCCCAGCTCCGGAGTCCTGAAAGCGGCCTATGAAAGGGCCCACTGTCTGACGTCAACGTGCCGCCGCCACCAGCACAGGTCCCGAGGACAGCCCGAGCAGGCCCCGGGGCGCCCGACCAGGCTGAACCAGCGCCCGTCCTGGGAGAAGCCAGGCCACGTGGACTGGCCGTGCCAAGGCTCTCACCCAGACAATTACCTTTCATGAAGAATCGGCAGGTGGGACGAGGCCTCACCTTCCTGTCACTGGGGTCCTTCACTTCACCCTCTTCCAGGTCATCATCCTGAAACAGAGGACAACGTGACTTGAAGAGAGACTCGTCTTAACAAAGGGAAGAGGCGGGAGGGGCATCTACCAACCGGCGTGCTTTCACCAAACCAGAAAGGGTGCGTTCCCGAGGTCCGGGTCCTGGCCACTTAGCAGTTCACCTGCATTTCCCAAACCTCATCCACACAACGGGGGTGTCTCAGAGCTCACCTCCAAGACTGAGGCACCACACCAAAGAATACTCCTTCAAGTTCTCTTGTTGGCAGTTCTGAGCAGGACGTGGTTACCCTTCAGGTTTTCAATATTTTGTACATTTAAACAAAGTATTATATGTCCTTTAAATTAGATGCTACCTCCCTCTAATTTAAAAGCCTAAGGGCAGGGAGGAAGAAAGTTAGGTGGCTCAGGCCAGTGAGTGGGCCCACCATTAGCTCAGACCTGGGCCCTTCTCTTCTTGTTCTTGGTCCAGAGTTCCTAACCCTGGCTCTAGAGTGACGCAGGAGACTTTAAAGACCAAAGCCTGAGTGGGTCTCTCCCCAGGGATTCCAAAGAGCAGCAGAGAGCTTAGACAACTGCTCTGCACAACCCACCCCCAGCCCCCACCGCCCCAGGGCCATCTGCGCCCCAGAGTTGAGACCCTGCACCCCTGGGATGGCCCCTAGCAGACAAGCATCCAGCCACCTGACTGAAATCTGTCAGTATGTCCAGGATGGGGCCCCTCACTGCCCCTTCTCATCCTGTCCAAGGTACCCTAGTGCAGTCGATGAAAAGGATCTCAAGCAGTGCGGACCCCACTCCCCCATCTTCCTCAGCACCGCCTCGTCCGAACTATCGCTCCGTCCCAGCTGGCCTGGGGACACTCCCTGACAGGGGTCCACACTTCTGAGCTCTCCACATTGCCGTGACCTTCTCAAGTCCAGCCTGGCCACATTCTAGCCTGGGATGAGGAACAGAGTGACTATGTGTCAGCAGCCAGGATGCACAGGCAGGGCACCAGATCGGGGCGAAGAGCTGTTTCTGCAGAGATGTTACTCTCCATGTTCACAAGAGCAGAGAGCAGAGCCCCCTCCCACCTTAGCTGGGGAGCAGTCACCGGGGCCGCCAAGGGTGCCCTGGGATACTCCAAGGCCTAACAGACAAAACCAGCAATAAATCACTCAGGAGTAGAAGGTCCTCACCTGCCAACTAACTGTGCGTTTAGCACGATGGCCTTTCAGGTGATGACAAATAAAAGGAGTACCAGAATCTTAGAGAATTTCTTGCAAACACAACTCAAGAAAGGGATCTCTGAAGCCAGACTGCCAGCACTTAGCTGTTCCATCAGGTCAGGTGTGTGATTAATGGGTAGGAATTCTGACCTGGCGACCCTTGGCGATGTGATCGAGAGCAGGGGCCCTAGCGGTCCAGTCAGAAGCAGGCCCGTGGGTCTACAGAAGGCCAGGCGACAAGGGCACTGATGACTAGCCTGGGGGGAGAGCGCCAGGCCCGCCACAGTGTGCAAGCCTGGGAGGAACTCCAGCCCGCTGGCAGCGTGCCGCTGGGGTGAGCACAAACCAGCATGTTCACCTTGAAGGTCCTTATTTATAGCAGACACGTGGTGGGGAGGCCTGAGTTTGAATCCTGCCTGTGACTGCAGATGCCCCGACCCCAAGCCTTGGTCTACCCAGTGGGCTGTGCCAGGCTGAAGCCCACCACACCTGGAGCTTGGGCGCAGGGCCCCATGTACACAGGAGCAGAGAGAGCTCACCCTGGCACAACCACCAGATCCCACCGGAATCCCCTTGAGCCCCAGATTCTGCACCTGCAAAATGCAGTGGACAATACAGGCTGTAATCCCTCACTCAAAACCCCTGGAGCCAGACGTGGTTTGGGAATTCAGACGTGTTCCGGCTTTAGAAAGGGGTCTGGAGCAGCACCCTGTCCCTGTCCTGCAGGGGACAAAGCCAACAGCCTGGCACCACTTAGTCCCTCAGGGGCTGCGCCGCACGGCCTCCTTCCTTGATGGAGGCGCAGGCAGCGGCTTCCTTGGCTTCCTCAAGGGGACAGATGCTGGGAAGCATCTGAGTGGCATGCAGTGGAGTGAGCGCAGTGACGTGTCCCCAGGAAGCCTGAGTGGTGTGGGAAGCCCTTTGGCAGAAGATACTATGTATCCAGACACAGAAAGAGCAGGTGCTTCTGAACAGGACAAAACACAAAGTACCACCTGCAAGGAAAATGCTTCAAAGCACTTTTATGTGGGTGGACCCAGAGCTACCACTTCTGACCAGGCCACTGTCCTGCCATCTCTGAGAGCCCAGCATACAGTGTGAGAGTCACCAATGAAAGGAAGGGAACAAAACATACTCCACCCTCTCCTGGGGGATGGCATACTCTGGGGGCCGAAGTTCTGTTCACCAGATGACAAGATATAAAAACAGAAACCAAGGAATTGAGCAAAGGAGAGGATGGGGAGACCAGACGGTGGGGCTGGTGTCTGTAAAGGCAAATCAAAGACCCTTGAAGAACATTCGATCTACTCAGCAGCCCCCGAAGGAAGTAGTAGTTCTGGTGAGACGAACCGGAGGCGCTGGTCTAAGAGAGGAAGACCGCGCAGCGCAAGGCCATGGTGGTGGCTCCGGCGCTCTTCTGAGAGACACGCAGGGAGCAGAAACAAAACCACACGTTTCTAGTCCTTCTAAGTGTGGCGTCCTGATGGGCACGACTACTGATTAGACAGGGCTCACCCGTGGTTCAGGCGTCAGGGTCCTCAGGTCCCCTCGACGCCCCCTCCACAAATAAGCCAGTGCTGCTAACAGCTGGCCCACCACCCTGTTTGCAAAATCCCATCCCCACCGCACAGGGAAGTAGCATTTCCAGAAAGGCATCTGCTTCTGAGGGCAGCACACAAAAAACATATAAAGGTAACTCAAGGCCTGAGTTATAAACTGTGGTTTAGACAAAAAAATTTCAAGGGTTTATTGTACAAATTGATGTCATTATCATGGAAACTCTCAGCAGACTAGAAGAGTTGGGGAGGGTGGGGGTGACTCCCTCCCAAACCAGTTCACCTGTCCCAGTAACCCCCAATCTAACCCTAACCTACAAGGAAAAGTGCTTCTGAGTTAAGAGGAGAATAAATTGCAGGGCCTTTTAGACTCTTCCACTCAGCTTGCTGTTCCCAGCAATTCTGGGCCTGATGCTGTGGGCAGGAAATTGGCAGACTGGCAAGAGGGGCTGCTGGGCACGGAGAAGCTCAGAGGCTTCCGTGAATGCACATCTTCGAGGTATACACTAAACTACACATTTCCTCCTCACAAAAACATCCAGGTAGTTCACCTCTGATACCTGGAAGGCGACGGGGAAAAAGCCCTCTGGGATGGGTACTTCCCACTAGGACCAGAAGCTACCTGGCAGGGACTTCAACTAAAGGGGACTAGACCAAAGCCTGCTGGAAGGAAGCAGGCTGTTCATGGACCCAAGCACACAGCTCTAGTTCCCTCTCCATCTTGGGAAAGAAAGATATAAGTGTGTGCTTGCGGATACACGGGATCCTGACAGGGAAGGAAGGGCCAGAACCGGGACAGAGAGAGCAGGAAGACGGCCCAGCAGCAGCGATTCAGATGCCTGCTGACGCGTGTCTACGCCGGGCTCTGCCAACGCAGGCTCAGGCTGGTGCTGGTCACCCACACGCAGTGCTAGACTGCCCTCTGTTCGGAAGGCTCTCCAGTGCAGACGTCCCGCCCACTACCACGCCTCATCTCGATGGCACTCAACTTGGCATGCCCCAGAGCACTGCCTCCAAGGTGCCAGGTGCTGGGGATGGAGGGAGCCAGCCACACAGGGGCCGGACTCGGGAACTCGTGTTCTTGGAGGGGCAGGTGCGGGGAAGCAGCAGAGACACACGCACTAATGGCCCGGTTACTTCAGACTGTGTGTGGAAGCACCACAAAGGTGCCCAGGCAGATCTAACAGGAGAGCCAGGGGCGGCAGGCAGGAGGCCTACGGAAAGGAGGTGACACTGAGGCCAGTGATTACAGGGTGTGGAGGAGCCCGCAGTCACAGGCACAGGCAAGAGCAAAAATAACCCAGAGGAGCTCCTGGAAGGCAGGTGCGCTCCTGCGAGGGCCAAAGTCTCCATTCACAGCGCCCAGCCCCATGCAGGCCCACCGGTCCCCAAGGATGGGGGACAGTTACACCCCCAGTGCTTCACAGTGAGCCTGGCACACCGCGGGGCCCGCAGAGCTGAGTGGAGCTGTTCCAGTTGGGCTGTGGGGGCCTCACTGGAGGTGCCAGGCAGGCACAAGTCCGTTCGACCGGCCGACCAGGTGGGGTCGGTGGGCAAGGAGGCTCCAATGCTGGCCCGGGGGAGACCAACAAAGCTGGATGCAGCAGGAACGCCACGGCGCAGCAAGGCTCATGTCCCTGCGACTGAACACAGGCAGCAGAGGCGGCGAAGTCTGCTACCATGCGTTCAGCAGTGGAAGCAAGAAGCATCTGCAGCTGGGCCTTCCTAACGGGACACACAGAACCCAGAACCGCCGGCCACGGTGCCCCCGTTGTCGGGACCCCTCACCTTCCTAGTGGCTTTTCTCTATGTAAACTGAAAAATCAAACTCACAGGTGACCTCAACCAGTGACTTCATCTTCCACTCCCAAATTCCACCCAAACTGATTCACTGGAGTCTCTTGGCATCTCCTTCCCTCTGGCAACCCTGCCGTCAGGGTTAACTTTCTAAAGGGAGCTTGGAAAGGAGGTGGAGCTGGCAAAACCTGAGGACAGTTGCATGATCAGGTCTCGACAATACCACTTTCAATAAGATAATATTAAGCAAAGGCTATTAATACATGAGACCACCTCCTAAACTTAAGTTATGAGAGTATCTAAACCCCTAAGCTTTAACTACACACGCATGCACCACAAATTCTGTCCCTGTGAACCGACAAGCACGTCTTTTAAGACCAGGCACACGCGTGGCTGTGCGGCACCGCCTCACCTTCCAGGACGGAGCTGCCCGTGAAGCAGCAACCTCTCCCTCCTCAATACAGGGCCCTCCTGAGGGGTACTCCCCAGGCCCACCTCTCTCCACAATGACTCAACCAGGATCGGCCCCCAGGATACTTAACACTCCAGATCCTTTCCCTCTGCTCTGCCTCCCTCTCCCCTCCTTTGAGTACAAGCTTTACTCAGTAGGGCTTCAGGCTCCGCCCCCCAAACTCAACCTCTTAAACGATGGTGATTAAAGTTCTTTCAACAGGATCATCTGTCATAAAAACCCAAACAACCCACATCTAAGATGATCATTACCAGTTACCTTCTCCTCACCCTGAAGGCCAGATGAACGTAAGTAAGTTCTAAGGATGCGACAGCTTGGTCAAAACCCAAGGTGTTCTGATGCGCAACCCCATTTTATCCAGCGAGGGTCTTTTTAGGGATACTTCCATAGAAGATGGGGCCCGCATCAGAGAAGAGGCCGTGGGGCCAAGAAAAAAATGAATAAAAGAACAGACGAAACTGGAAGGAAGGAGTTTTTCAGCCTCAAGAACCTAACAAGAACTGAAACCCACAGAGGTTCTAGCTGACTGCTAACTCAAGTACTACTCTGAGACAGCGAACACAAAGGGTGAAAACTACTGCCTATTAAAAAACTCCAGAATTTTAATACAACCAGACGGATGAGCGAGGAGGGCCTGTGGAACTCCCGCCAGCTACCGACTGGCAGTTTCTCAATCCAGCCTATTTCTCCTGGATTTTTAGCACTGTCTGACCCCCACGGCAAGTGCTCCCAGGACAGCCCTCCCCTGCCCCGCAGCCCTCCAGTGTGCTCCTCCCTGTCCCTGTCCCCACACTCACGTCGATCTCCCCATCATCGATCTCCCCGTCGTCATCCTCTTTCTTCCTCTCCTTGGCAGCCTCCAGGGGCTCCCTGTCCTCCACACCAGGGGCATCTGCCTTCCCCTCCTCCCCGGGGGCCCCGTCCCCCCTCTCGTCATCATCCTCGGGCCCGGCCTTCTCGCCGTCGTCCTCCTGCAGGGCGGGGGCCGGCTCCTCGGGGACCTCCTCATCGTAGTCCAGCTCATGCTCGTCCAGCTCCCTGGTGACCGACGAGGCCTCGTCCCTCAGGTCGCTGGTGCAGTCTTCCTCCCCGCCGTCCCCCTCCTCCACACGCGGGGGGCTGGCCGGGCCCCCGCTCAGCTCTTGAGCCTCAGAGTCCTGGTCCTCCTCGTCGGAGCGACTCTCTTCTTCCTCCTGGCTCAGTCCCGGGGCACCGTGGTCCTCATCCTCCAAATCAGAAGCCTTCCCCCCAGCTCCGTCCAAGTCCTGGTCAGACCCACTTTCCCTCAAAATGTCATCGTCCGAGAGCCCCTGCTGCTCCTCTTCTTCGTCCTCCGGAGAGCGAGGGTCCCGTTCAGGGCTCTCGGCCACATCCATCGGTACCCACACTTCTGCAAAAGACAGAGACACAGAGTCACAGCATTTAGCAGAATGGAAAGGAAATCTCGCCCTGGTTTCCCTGGCCCCACACTCATTCCTGACACGCAGTCTGCTGGGCCCTGCACAGCTCCTCCGGACTGCACTGCACAGACCACCGCTGCTGGTCACCGCACACAAGGCCTCCACGAGGCGGGACCAGCCGGGAAGAGGCCCGCCTGCCCGCTTTCACAGAGCAGCCCGACAGCTAACAGAAAGTGAGAAATAAGATGTGAACTGCAAGGGCCAGCTTTCTGGATCCCTAGAGTGAATTAATTACTTCTGCAATTCAGGAAAACTTGCATTATGCATGAGCTGGCCACACTGAAGGCATGAGCCTGGCCATTGTTCTGAAGAGTCTGAAGCAGAAACCGGGCCCATCTTTAGGAGTCCCCGAGATGCGGGCTGTCTCCCGTTCCTGAACACACTTCTCCAAGTATGGCCCTGATGGCCACGTCAGAACCCCTCGGGATGATCTTTAGAAATGCAGACACTGGGCCTCCCACACACCTGTGTACTGGGGCTGCCAAGGGATGCCCAGAGGCCTCAGTGCACCGTGATTCTGGTAGGATAGTTGAGAATCACCGTTCCAGGACAGGCACGCCGTGGGAAAGGACTCTGGCAGAAAACTTTACATATTTAAGTAGTTTCTTTTTAAAAAGCAAACAAACAAAAAACCTGTCATTTCAGGTTTCATTTCTAGATTTAATTACAAAGTGACTGTTTCCTGCTCTTCCCGCCTCAGTGTGCAAAGACAGGATGCTGTTCCATTAGCTTTAGACGCAGGCCGCAGAAGTGGGGTAGGAGCGTGTGTGCCTGAAATCAAATTGCCCACAAGTAAACTTTTACCATCCACCATTGCGAGGTGTAGCGAGTAACCGTCTGACCAGTGTGAAGTAACAGGAACAGTGAAGGATTCAGTGTTCACCTGATTCTTCAAAATTTTTTATTTAAAATAATGAGTGCCACAGTCATGCTACTCGGTACCTCAGTTGAGATGTGGAAACACACACGTTTGTGTACTATATAAATAATATAAAATTATTGTATACATTTATATAAGTAAAGATTAAAAATATATCTTTTAAACTTATACTTTCAAAAGAAACTGTGTTTAAAGATGCACATACCGAGAGTTGGTATTTGAATCCACAGTTACATTTTTTTTTTGCTGTTAATGGAAATTATTTAAATTCAGCACACATTAGGACAAATCACTTAAAATCCATCATTTATAAGTAAACCAAATGGTTAGCAGTAATAGAAATTTACAAGCCATTCAAAGTCACTTAAAAGCAGACAGTTTTGAAAAGGATTCGCTTTTCAGTCTTCCCACTACCCTATGCAGAGGTAGGACTACTGGAAAGAATCGTTACAAACTTGGCCCCAAAGAGGTGTATTTTGCTGCCCCATGGCTTCCTGGCCTCCTTGTCACCACACATGTCACTCCCGCAGCCCAGGGCGATGAGCAAGGGGAGAGTACTACTGAGACAGGGCCGGCTAATGAGGGTCCACAGCCTCAACTCTCACGGACGGCCATGGGGCACCGCAGCACCGGTGCAGATGGGTCCTGGGCTGTGTCACGCCGGACTCAGGAACTCTCAAAGAAGGGCAGGGGCTTCCGCTGCCTGGTTCTTAGGCTGGCAACTGGGACCCTGTGGCCCGGCAGTCATGCCAAAATGCACCGAGCCCCATCACACCACTGCTGGGGATCTGGCAGGTTTAATCCTCACAGTGTGCAGTCTAAAGGCAACCCCAGAAACCAAGTTACCTCTTCAGTCAATCAACTGGTAAAAAAAATTAAGCGTCCCCTTAAACTAGTTTAAAACCCACACAACTGACACTCAAAACTCGCAGCACACCACCTGCTCACAGCACAGAGGCTCGCTCCCGCTCGCTCCCGGTAACTTGATAACAGCCCCTTCCTGGGGCCCAGGTGCCAACAGGTTTGCACTTGGGTTTCACCGTTATGATTAGGTCCAACCAAAAGGCGCTTTCTCTCCTGGCAAACTGGAATTTAAATTCTAGGGTAAGAAGTGGAAGAAAAAGATCGCCTAACTTCAAATACGTGAGCTCACAGCTGTGGGCCAGCAAAGCGGGCAGTCCATCTGGCAGATGCCGCGTCTTGTGGGACACAGGGGCAGTGCAGCGTGGGGCTCCCGAGCAAGAACCAGAGTCCCAGCTTTCCTGCCTCCCAGCCTTTGGGTCTTGGACGAATGACGCAAACTAGCCAGACCCCAGCCTCTTCATTTGAAGTATATGGACAGCAGCAGCCGTGTTAGCGTCCTCACGCCCGTTCGATGAGATGAGCCCTGTAACACGCTCAGCACGTGCTCCACACAGTTCACGTGGGATTAACATGCACACAAGTATCGGTAACCCTCAGCGTGTGAAACCCACACCCCTTCCCCTCATCAGACTGAGTTCAACTCTCCTGCGGTGCCTAGGAGCAATTCACCCAACAAACCCCAGAACCTACACGTGCAAGACTATGTCACTAAAACAACCTCTGCAATGAAGTCAACAGGCTCCACATCTGCTGAGAGACTCGTCCTCTGCCAGACACCTGACCCACTCCGTCACAACAACCTTCCAAATAAGTGACGTTCCCCCCAACAGAGAAGGAACCTAGGCCACATGGCCACTGGGCGTGGTCCCGGGACTGCATCTCCGAGCTGCTGCCAGAGCGTGTGCCCAGACCCAGAGCTGGACCTATGCATGAACGGGCTCCTGCTGCCTGCTAGGACCCAACCCCAACTGACCGCCGTTGTTTCTATAAAATGGGACCTGAATTCCAAACTGACTTTGCAAATTCTTTTCTGGACCACAGTCCTCACATAAACTGGGGGCTTCTACTGAATCAGGAGAGTCTGCCTGTTGTCCTTTCCTCCCTTCTGAAGGTTTGTGCTGAGCAATCTAGCTTCCTACCACAGCCTTTCCAGAACCAAAACCACACATTTTCAGAGATGGGAAAGTGTATGACCTATATGGACTATTAGTAAAAAGGAGTGATGACCACATGGAAATTGAACTTGGGATGCCAGTCATTAATTTTTTAATTTTAAACCAGTCTGAAGTTTGAACCTTAGGCACTTAAACTAAAGATGAATCAAACAAAAGAAAGCCCCCAAAGGTGCACACCTCTATACTGACACCACAGGAAACGCTGACTCAAATGAAAATCCAAGGCCGCTGTACTGTGCATGGAAAAGAAGTACCCTGAGAGCCTGTTTGTGCCCCCAGTTTGAATGATGGAAACCATGACAGCAGTCCAAGCACAAGAAAACTTCCCTGCTCTCAAGGGCAGGTTTCAGCACTGACCAGAAAAGAAGATGGCGGAGTGCACAGTCCCGAGTATACCTGCTCCCGTCAAGGGGGCAGGGGACCGGTGCTGTCAGAGGTGCTCAGCCTTTCAGGGAGCATTGGTGGCTTTGAGAATCTGATGACTGGGATGGTTCCTCTCCCTAGAAAAACCTGGAGGTACACCATTTATCTTCCACTTCAGAGAGTTTAAAACTTCTTGAGGTCCACCGTCACCCCCAGATAAAGAACTCTTACCCTTAGCATTTTGTACGTTACTCTATTACATATCCATACTCACCACACTGTACTTTGACTATCTGTTTGCAAAGTCTGTTGAGACGCCCCCCTGCCCCTCACGAGGTACCTGTGTGGAAGGGCTCAGACTCACATGCATTCCGCGAGCTCAGCAAATGGCTGGCACTTAGTAGCAGAACTTACCACATCCATAACTCATTGTCTAAACTCGGGGACGGGTTTGCGACTGAAAGGGGCCACTGTTACCAACCACAACAGGCATGAAAATGGGCTGTCCTGGGCACACCAGAACACACAGGCACCCACAGGAGGCCTGGACAATTTCCTGAGGAAAGGAGTCACATCTCTTTTCTCTATGGGACCTCCTGGGATTTTACAATCTGAGGCCACACATAGGTGAATATCTCACAGAGGAGACATGTCAAAGAATCTACCTGCTTATCAGAAGCAACCTGAGTCACACTGGCTGCAAACAAGAGGAGTGTCACCGGGGTCAGGAGATGGTTTCTGTTCCAGGACTCACTCTGAGCAAGTTATTGGCTCTCTGGGCATCAGCGTCCTGCTCTGAGGTGAATTCAATCTGGCACACATCTGAGTACATGCTCCCTGTCAGGTGCCAGGAAAAACATGTGGTCTGTTAAGTGCACACAACAAAATGGGGGGTCCTCTGATCACATCTTCACCAGCTCCCAGGCTCACGATTTTTACTCAGTTTGTTCTTCTCACACAATCACCCTGTAACTGAGCATTCTTGGCCAAGTTTAAAACTCTTTAGTCCTTTGATCCACAAGATAGTGAACTTGCCTGGAGAAGAGACTAACACATGTCCGTCATCGTGTCTCTAAAGCATACTATGTTTGGCAGACAGTGACCGGTAAATGCTTCCTGAACAGATGACAAAGCCTCATTACTTGATAAACCACCTGTTGCACACCAGGAAGAAATGTGAAATAAGTGCCTAGCTTTCAGAAGACTGCCCTACGCTCAGACCCAGAGCGAGTGCCGTCTCATTTCCCAGCAGGCATTCTGGGAGGCACCCTGACTCCCATGGCACTGCTACAGTGCAGAACATTTGGGAACTTTTCTTTCCAAGTGACCTTTAGAACCTGCAGAACACTGCCCTGGCACTCTCAGTGGCAGCAAACCTTCCTCCTCTCGAGGTGGGTCACTTTGAGAAACTGCAGGAGGCTGTTCAGAGCCTGGTCTACTAAGTAGGGTGAGTTCCCAAGCCAGATGAGATGATTCTTGGTCAAACATGGGGTGTGACTATTGAATGAGACTTGCTTCCTCAGATGGCTTACATATTTACCTCCTAAACAGGACTTCTAAAGAGGTTCTGGCAGAGGAGCACCAATGAAATACAAGCATCACCTTCCAGGGTAACAACTTCTGACAGAGCAGTCCCTACGTCAGCGCCCAAGAGCTGGTACATCTGGTTAGAATTCGGATTCGTAACTTCATAGATTTACAACGTCCAGAGGAAGGAAGTCAAGGTTGGTGATAGAAAGCACCCCAAACTGACCAGGCCTGATATCAAACAACTCCGTGGGGAGGAAGCACTCACCTTGAGATGACCTGTAAAAAAGGGAGAAAACTTTTGCTCTCTGGAATTGATTCCACAGAGCTTTCTTACAATGTTTGATGGTTTCCCACCCAAAACTCAGAAGAGTTCCAGCCTCTGAGACACATCTGACTGGTTTCCAGAGCTGGCTGGGCTCCACACATGTGCTCAGACTGTAAAATCCTCAGGCAGAGACTTCCCTGCCAGGGAGGTGGGAATCAGCCTGGCTCCAGGCTCACCCTGAGAATCCCAACCTCTGCTCTGGGAAAGGACGGCTCCACAGGCAACATGAAAGAGATGAGCCTCAAAACATAAACAACGAGAGCCATTGTTATGCTTCTAACACTCTCTTCTCCCATTCTTCCCAACGGATCTGAAGACCGACCTACTCTTTCAGAGGTGGAGCTGAACAGCTCATTTAAGATGATCAGCCACTCTACCCGGCAAACTCAGCTGTTATAAAGTATTCAGGAAAACTTAAGTTTTAGCAGGAGCAAGGCTGGAAGTCCTGAAATCTTCTCCCAGCAAGGACCCAGCAGCCTCTGGGCTCTTAACCAAAGGGGTAAGGAAGTCACTCTGAAGAGTGGCGCGCGTCTTAGGCCACAGCCAATACGTCCAACTTGTGGCCGCCAGGACGCCGAGGGAGCAAGTTGCAGGAGACTAGGAAAGCTCAAAGCTACCGAAGAGCCTATCCCCAGCTCGGAGAACGAATCCACGCGCCTCCCTCTGCCGCCCCACGTCTTTGTGAGCGGCAAAGAGCGCCACGCGAATGTCCCGGAAGAGGAATGACAGCTTTGAGAGAATCAACCCCACGGCAGGGCGCGGAGGTAGCCGCCGGGCGCTTGGGCTGAGATTTCAGGGCCCCTGGCCAGGTCGCCGCGGACGGGACGCGGGATCGTGCCTGGGTCGGCCTCCTGTTCCCGGGGCCCAAAAGCCACGCTTCGGCCGGTGGGCAGCCTGGAGCGCTCCCCGGAGGCGGAGGCGGCAAGGCTCCGCGGCCTCGGCTCCGCGCAGCCGCCACGCTCCCCGCTCGGCCGCCTCGGCCTCCTCCTCCCGCCGACCCGGCCTCCCCGCCGCCGCCACCGCTTACCTCAGCGCGAGGACGGGGAGGGGGGCCACGGCTCCGCGGGGGTTGGGGCGGTGCGGGGAAGACGTCCCTCGGTCCTTCCGCTCCTCACAGGCTCCGACTGGAGGCGCGACGCGGGCGGAACAAACGGGCTCCACTACCCTCGGGGGCCGGCCATTGTGCGACGTCATCAGGCCGCGACGGTTGTCCTGCGGCCCGGCGGGCTTCCTTGACTCGCCCCGCCCTCCGCCTGCTTCCTTCCGGCCTCCGCGCTGCCGCCTCCGCGAGGCCCCGCCCCCGCGGCGCGCGCCCGCCCGAGCCCGCCACGGCGTAGGCGCGCCTTCGGCCCCGCCCCCCGGGGGGCGGGTCTCCGAGCGCTCGCACCGCCCGATGAGCCGCGGGGAGGGCTGCCCGCGCCACGCGGCCACTTGACGGGCGAGCGCGGGTTCGCGCCTGGCGGCTGGCGATGCGGGCGGACCCCGCGATCCCGGGGCTCCGAGCTCTTCTCTCCGGCGAGCCTGAGGGGCTCCCGCGCTACGGGGCGTGCGCGCCCAGCAAAAAGTTAATCCTGTTCGAGAAATGAGCTTAAAGATCAATGGTGAAACATTTTAAACTGTTCCCGTGGGATTGGCTAGCTCCTCACTCTATTCCACGTATCAGTTCAACACAAACTGACTGTTTTCGAGATACTGAGTTTTAAGTGTCAAAGCCTAAGCATTTTAGACTGTTTCTGGGCGACTAAATAGCTCTTACTTTATCAAATACAATCAGTTCAACACAAAATCTGATCATTTTTTGAGATGCTGAGTTTAAATGTCAGAGTGTAAACATTTTTAACTGTCGCTAATGTTGTTAAGAAACAACAGGCCCAAAGCGGAGTCACTAACTCCACCAAGACTTAACACCTCACCTGATGGAAGTTTCAGCCTCTCCCAGGGGTGGAAACTGAAACCCATCATCCTGGAACTTCCTGGTCAGCACCAAGGAGGTGATCTGCCTGAGAGCCCCTGCCTGCTCTCCCCCCAGGGGAAGGTGACTTTGTCTGAACAACGGCCCTCCTGGCGCCTGTGAGAACCTCGGCTTTGCACAGCTCCTAGAGGCCTTTCCATGTGCTAGGTGGGATGCTTTCTGGTTCATAAATTGTTGAATAAAGCTAATTAGATCTTCAGATTTACTCAGCTGAATTTTTTTTACACATCTTTCTTAAAAAATAATCAGCACAGCGTAAACCTTAATCATTTTTGAGATACTGAGTTTAAATATCAAAGGTTAAAGCGTTTTTGAGTTAAAATTTTAAAAAACATTTTTTACACAATTTTAAGTTATTTGCCATTTAGTTATTACAAAATATTGGCTATATTCCCCATGTTGTACAATACATCCTTGAGCCTGTCTTACACTCCGAAGCTTAACATTTTAAACCATTTCCGTGGGAATATACAACTCTGCATCTTGCTAAACATGATCAGATTAACACAAAGTCACCTTTCCTCAACCAGAAGGACATCCTGTGGCATTTGGGGCATGTTTACAGCCTTCACAGCCTCACAGAACCGTCCCACAGAGGCTCAGACTCTCCATGCTGGAGGAGGGACCCACACTAGAGGGACCCGGGCTTGGTCAAACGCCCTGCTTTCCTTGCTTTAAAACTCTTGGTCATTTTTGAACAAGGATCCGTGTTTTCATCTTGCACTGGACCCTGCAAATTCTGTGGCTGGCCCTGGGGGTACCTAGGGGTTTGAGAGCCCCATCTCTCTGCTCCAGAGAGCCCGCAGTGAGCACTAAGAAGATCCCCTCCTCAGGGCAGCCTGCCCCATCCAGCCCACTGATGCAAGTGTCTGCACACAGAGTAGTTGACTGGGCTCCTGCATGCTTGCCCGTGTTATCCATATGAATGCATGAGCAAGGGAAGAAATGAGCGCGTAGACAGAGCTAACCCATGACCCGGCCATGCCACCCCCCAGAGCAATGAAATCCTGTACAGGAACGTTCCGGCAGTGTTATTGACAACAGCCCCAGAGTGAAAACAGCCCGGATGTCCTTCAGCAGATGGTGAATCAACAGACTGTGGTCCGTGCATGAAGCAGAATGCTGTTCAGCCCTATGAAAGGGCAACGTCTGTGTAAGAGGAGACACCAGAGGCCAGCCCCAGTGGGACACAGAAGGGGGAGGGGCTCTCGCCACGCTGGCACCCTGACCCCGGACTCCCACGCGCCACAGCCATGAGAAGTCAGTGTGAGTTGTTTAAGCTCCCCGGTGCTTTCTGCTGGTCCCTGCAGTCTTCCCCAGGTGGGCGCTTCCCCTTAAGCCCCAGCTGGTGAGCCTTGTCTCCTCAGCTCAGCAAGGCTGTGCCTCCTGCTTCTGTCCCCAAGGCCAGAGTGGTGTGGGGCTCACTTTGTCCCCTGCCTTCCCCAAGGCTTTCCCAGCCGGCCCCCAAGTGCGTCAACGTGTGTGTCTTGATGGGTTTGTCCAGCTTTTGTGGTTGTCGTTAACACAGGTGAGCTCGACACAAGGGCTTTTGACTGAAAGCCGCTCTTGGGGAAGTGAGTTATGCAGGACGAACCCACCAGAGGACTCACCTCTCCAAGCAGCCCAACGCCCACCAGCCTCCACTGCTGTCTGCGGCTGTCACCAGAGGGCGCGCCAGCCCAGGGTTCTGGGGCCCCGGGCCGGGTGGGCCTCAGGCTTCTGGACTTTCACAAGCCATCTGTCCCCTGCACTTGCTCCCGGTCGAGTGGTGAGGGGCAAGGGAGGGCACCGGCTCGTGCACACACACATACCCCTTCATCCAAACCGCCACTCACATCACAGCCCCTACCCAGATGCAGTGAGAGGCTGCGGAGGGGTGGGCTCCACCGTTAGGGGTGTTGACCCCCATGGGACCCCTGTCCCCTCCAGGCTCCATCCCGACCTCCAAGGCGTCCCAGCACTGATCCCACCCTGCCCCCTTCCCTCCCTGGAGACATTCGGGGCCACTCTTAAGACCCGCAGAGCAGTGGCCACTTGCCCCCGCCTGTCTGATGAGGTTTGCAGGCCCCCAGGAGGCTGGGGAGGGACTCCCAAGACCCCTCACTGGAGGCTTTCGGCTTCGTGTGTTTTTGCCGCCCTGGCACTTGGCAGCGCCTCCACACGCTGGCTCTGGTGAGTGAATGAATGAATGAATGGATGTTGAACTAAGGGGCGAAGGGCAGCCCAGCTCCCCCCTCGCAGCCTTTAGCAGCGGCCGGAGACTTCTTCCCACGGTGACAGCTTGCACACGGCACTTTGACACCCTGACACCCTCCTGCACCTTGGCCACCAGTAGAGCCCACGGGGCCCATGTGCCACTCCGAGGTGCAACCAGCAGCTTCCTGTCTCGGAAAACAAGTTGCCTGTGGTGCTCAGGCTCCAAGACAGCCGCTAGGAACCCCACCCGCCTGCCGCGGGGTTCATGGCCTTGGGGACCGAGTGTGGGAAGGACCCCGTGATGCAGGTGGCCCTTCTGTGGGGCGTCTCCGCACATTTTCTAACTGCAGAGTCAATCCACATTTACTGATGCAGACATAGAAAATAAGGTGGCCCAGGATCTGGGTGTGCCCCTGTCCTCCCGGTGACTCTGCAGTCACAGGGACAGGTGTGGCTATCCAGCCTGTGGCCGAGGACACCTACTTTGTAGAAGGAGGGATCTGGGTTCAAAGCCCAGCTCTGCCGTTGACTAGCTGTGTGCTTTGAGCAGCTTCCTTGCCTCTGTAAGACTCTGCTTTCTGTTCTGAAAATTGGCAACAGTAACAGTGGCCTCCAGGAGGGGAGGGCTGTGACTGCCACAAGAGGCTGAGGACCGTGCCCCACGCGGGCCACTTGCTAAGCTCCTGTTGGCCTGTTGCTGTGAGACTTGAACACATTTCGCAAACGAGAGAGAGCACTTACCCGCCACTCAGAGCCCACCGTTAGCTTGTCGTGCTGCGAACGTCTTTCTGTGCTGATTGATTCCTCCTACAACATCAGTTTTAAAGGCTAGACTTTCCGCTGTGGGGACACAGCACCAAGTCCTTTCCTCTCTGAGTGGACAGCTAAATCGTCAGAGAGCTGGCTCACTGGGAACAAACGCTCCGTAACCATGCTGTGCCTGGGGAGCGCCACTGAGGGTTTCCATGCTGCTGGTGGCAGAGGAGGCTGGCTGCACCTGGGGCACCAGGGGGTGGGGACGCAAGAAACTCTGTGCGATGGGGACTGTCCACAGGCGAGTTAGTACGTGAGAACTTAAGGCGGAGGAGGCACTCTCTATGTAGGTGCTGGTCAGCGATGCCTTTGCCCCTCTGGCCGTCTTTTCTGTCCGAGAGAGGAGGAGGGCCTGGAGGACGAGGGCAGTGTGAGACCAAAGACGGGTACTGGTCCCAGCTGGGTGACTTCAGCACCAGCCAGGAGGACCGCAGTTGGGAGCTGTCCTGGGAGCTGAATTCCTGGGGGAGGACCATCCTAGAGGAGGCAGGAGAGGAGCCAGAGGTGGGCTGGGCGTGGCAGCAGCAGAAGGGGAGAGACAGGCAACCCTCTGTCCACCAGGCACCGCTGAGCCCCACAGGCCCTCCCAGTGCTCCGGGGAGCCCTGTGGGGGCTGGGGTGCTGTGTTGGGGGCATTGGAAACCACAACCTGCCAAGTGTGCCGTCTTTCTGCCACCCTTTGCCCTCCCCACCGGTCCTCCCCCCTCTCCACTCATCTTTGTGGTCCTGAGTCCAGCCAGGTCCCGGAAATCGTACTTTTTGGATCAAGCTGATGAAAATGCACTCAGCCAGGACTCTTGGACAGGAGTGTCCACAGCAGTGGTGTCTGTGATTCCCCCAAGCTGAGACCCCCCAAAGTCCATCGACAGCCTGTGGTGCGTGGACACACTGCAGTCCAGTCCTCTGGGGGAGAGTCACACAGCTGAGGGAACGGTGAGCTACTGCACACATGGCCAGGGTGACTCTCCGCCTGCTGACCTCAGTGGAGTGAGCAGGACGCCATCACGTGTGGATCTGGTTACAGAAGCTCCTGGATGGCACAGCAGTGGAAGCCAGCCAGGGTAGGGGTGGTAACCGCGTGCACACTTTACTCACCAACCTTCCTTCATGTTCTGTGCGCCTTTCTCTGAGTGTATTCTGTTCCAAAATAAAAATGTAAAAATCAGAAAGACAGCAGGTGTTGTCCTTCCTGGGAGAGAAGGCCACTACAACACGCGTTCAAGGGCCTGCTCCTAGATATTCAATTCAGTGGTCAGGAACCTGCATGCTTACGGGTCCCTCCCAGGTCCTGGGGTGCGTGCCTGTGACACACAGCCTGGCCTGGAATCTGCGTTTTAAATGCCTCTGAGGAGCCAGGCCCCTGGCCATTTGGGGGAGACAGTTTGGGGACATTCCTGCTGAGGGGCCCCTTCAGGGTCTCTTCCCAAAGGCTAGCCCTCATGGGTACACAGCAGCCCCACCCCAGCAGGAAGGGTGGGGCAGCCCTGCTCCCTGGAGCCTCGAGGCCCGGGCCCCTTCTCTTGAGCTGCCACACACGTCCTGAGCCTCGTCTCCCTGCTGGCACGTGCTGCGGAGGCGCTTAGGGTCCCTTCCCCTCCAGATCACGGTGGAGTGTCCTCGGGGCGGCCCCCACACCAGAGTCCCTTCCAGATTCCAGACACCCAGCAGCCACCAGGTAATCCCAGCCTGGCCACTCACGGGTAGGGGGACTGGTCCGCACCCTCCCCACCTTTGCCCTGGGTCTCTGCCCCCTCCCGTCCGGCCCGGAGGGCTCGGCTGGCTAGCCCGGTCCTTCCCAGCCTGCCGAACTCGTGGCCTGGGGGAGGCAGGGGGTGCTGTGGTCCTGGGCTTTCTTCTCACGGGGCTGCCTGCTAGGGCAGCTGCATCGGCAGGCGCTGGGCCCCACGGTGTGGGCGGAGGGGCGTGGCAGAGCTGGGAAAAGCTGCAGGGCCCCGTGTCTGGGTGTGAAAGCTCCCAGCACGTACGTACAGACGTGTGTGGCGTTGCAGCTGCAGGACAGGAGCCTTGCCTGTGGGATCGCCTTTCCTCTCTGTCTCCCTCTGGGAGGAGGAGGAAGGCATTGAGGCTCTTCACCAGTAAGTTCTCAGTGCTGCCAAGTTTCTCCTGGGGGCGGGGCTGGGCTGGGAGACGATGGTCCCAGCTGCCTGGCTGGTGGAACGTCTTGTGGAGAAAGGCTCGCATGCAGGCAGGAGGGAAGAGGGAGGTGGGGAGGGGGAGGGTCCCAGAGATGCCAAGGCGCAGGGATGGGTGAGCCCCCTCCCCCCGCTGCAGGGGGCTTGCACAGCAGGTAGGGAAGCTGCTGGGTTCTGTTCCCCGGGCCACGGGCCTCCAGCAGCCGAAGGGAATTGGAGACTTTGGGGGTCACAGCGGCTGCTGGGACCCTGGGGCGATTGTCTCCTCCAGCTAAACAGGAGGGAGGCTCATTTTCAGGAGAGTGAGGGGCCACAGGCCACGTGGACCAAGTGTGGGGAGTGCCTGCAGGCGCTGTGGGCACAGCTGTGTGGTGTGTTCTGCATCCTAGTGCACCTGGGCGTGTGAGTGTGGACAGTGTGTGTCTGTGGTTACAGCAGACACCCGTGTTGTGGGGGTGTGGGCGAGTTGTGATGTGCACTTATGTGTGTGCGTTTGGGTCCCTGCGTGTGGGTACAGGTGTGTGTGTGGTGCCCACGTGTGTGTCGTGGACGGCTGGGTGTGTTGGGTGTGCTGTTCAGGGAGGGGGGTTTGGGTTTGTGAGTGGTGTGTTTCCACATGTTGGTGTGCACAGGGAGTTGTGCTGTGTGTGTGTTATGGCATGTTGTGTTTTGTGTGTATTGTGTGTGTAGTGTGTGCGCACGGGTGTGTGGTCTGTGTCCTGGGGGCCACCCCTTCTCTCCCAGCCCTGCCCTGACTCGTGGGAGCTGCAGGGGGTGCCGCTTCCGCTGCGCTGCAGGGGCCTCGGCTCTGCTCGGGCCCTGGGTCGGTGCAGCTGATGGGGGGCGGGGCTGCGGAGGCGGGAGTCCAGGCTCTGACGGAGCTGGCATGTGGTCCTTCTGGCCAGTGACACCAGCAGGGTCAGAGGGCAGAGGGGTGGGTTGTGCATGGTGTGGGACCGTGCGGGAACCACGACAGGTGGGAGGCTGGCTGGCTCTTCCCGGATCAGGAGCAGAGCCTGCGGGGGCCGAGGCCTGGGGCTCCCGGGGCCCCCGGGCACTTCCGTCTCACTCAGTCCACACAGCTGCCGGCAGGTGGGGAAGCAGGCCCTGCGTGACTGAAGCCTTAATGTTACCAGTAATAGCAGACATGGGCCCGGAACCAGCCTCCAGGCCCAGAACTTTCCAGGCCCCGCCATTTCGTGGGAATCTCACCACGTCCCCGAGAAGCCGGTGCCTCAGTTCTCCCGTTTCACAGCTGAGCTAGCTGGGCTTAGAGATGCTGTGTGGCGTCCTGACGACAAAGGGCAGCTGGGCCAGGGCTCGCCGGGCGTTCTTCCGGGTTCAGCCTCCTTGCGAGCTCACGGCTTAGGTCCGACCGTTGTCTGTGTTTATGCACCAGGAGACTGAGGCTTGCAGAGTGGCTGACTCGCAGACGCTATTTACAGCAGAGCCCAGAACAGGCACTCCTGGTCCTCTCTCAACCTGGCTGAGAAGTCCCGTCCCAAGTGCTGGGTCCCTGCATGTCCCCAGGGCCGGGCTCTCAGAGCAGGCCGGTGTTCACGGAGGCCCAGCCGCGGGCAGTGGATGCCTCCTGGAGCCCCTCCCCCTCCAGTGCCTGCACAGCCAACACAGAAATCGGGAAGAGGCCGGGCAACCCCCAGCAAGGTGTCCCTGGCTGTCAGGGACACTGTCCCAAGCCCTGTCGTGTACAAGGTGGCCTCGGTCTTCCTGGTGCTCCTCGTGTGCGCTGTGGGCATTGTGGGCAATGCCGTGGTGGTCCTGGTGGTGCTGACCACATAGGACATACACACACCCACTGACTGCTACCTGGCCCTCCTGGCCCTGGCTGACCTTGCCATACTGGTGGCCGCAGGGCTGCCCATCGTCTCCCACAGCTTGGCCGGGCAGTGGGTCTGTGGCCGCATCGGCTTCCTGGGCATCAGTGCCTCCTCTTGCTCCGTCCTGGAGTTCACCGTGGAGAGATTGGCGCTCCCGGCCCCTCCTGCACGCCAGGGCTTCCTGGCCGTGATCCTCGGTAAACTGAGGCTGCTCCCCATCTATGGGGGGGAGCTTGTGGGGCCCTGGAGTAACCTGGCATCCAGGGTGGGTGAGGGGGCAGGCGCCAGGAAGCAGGTTCTCGTCTCACCACAGCTGCTGACTTGCTGCGGGACGCCAAGGCACCCTGCACTTCTCTGGGCCCAGTTTTCCCGCCCGGAATGTGGGCGCTGGACTGGGCACCCTCTTGGGGCTCTTCTGGCTCTGATCTGTACCCCCGAGAGGGAGCCCAGCTCTGCTCTTCCGACTCACCCCCTGCTCTCTCCTCTCAAGACTGGCTCCTTGTGTTCTGCAGCCCCTGAGTCTCCCTCAGCATGGCCACCTCGCTTCCCAGATGGTCACGGCCCTCCAGATCCCTATTAAAGGGCCAGTTCAACCATCGAGGCCACATTTGGTCCCCAGCGGGGAATCTGATTGGCTGAGCGGGGTCAGTGTCCCCACTGTGGCCCAATCACATGGGCAGGTGGGTGGGTCACATGACCCTGTGGCTCGCAGGTACATCGCCATCTGCCACCGGATGAGGGCACATACCGTGTGCACCTTGGCGCGGGCCAAGCGCATCATGGCAGGAGTCTAGGGGGCCACATCCACCTACTGCCTGCTCTGGTTCTTCTTGATGGACCTCGATGTGGACGGGGACCGGGGCCTGAGGTGCGGCTGCAGGGTGTCCCACGGCCTTTGCCTGCCTATCTACCTGCTGGACTTTGCGGTCTTCTTTGTCACACCCTGCTAGTGGCCACCGCCCTCTACGGGCTCATGGCAAGGATCTTATTCCCCCTGCCCACTTGCCCCAGCACAGGTTCCAGCACGCGGGCAGTGAGGCCCGATGGGAGGCAGGAGCCTGAGAGAGGCAGCCCTGCAGGCCTGGTGGGGACGTGACCGGCAGCTGCCCCCGGGCCAGAGGCTTCCCTTCTCCCAGGAAGCAGGTACGAGGTCTCCTGGGATGGGAGGGGCTGGTTTGCCAGAGATGGGGGATGTGGGAGAGGTGTGGGTGCAGCACCCGCCCCCCGCACTGGACGTCCCCCTCACAGACATCCCCCCACCCCCCACCAGAATGGGTGCAGGTGGGGCCATTTGGGACAGTGGTGAGCACGAGCAGGCTGCAGGAAAAGCTGGTTCATGGTGTGCGTGCTGTGTGGTCCTTCCCCCCGAGCCCCTGATTTCTCGTCCTTCAAGTGGAGGTGACAACAGCACACTGGGGGGCAGGCCGATGCAGGGGAGGCAACCAGAGTGCCAGCAGTGGTGCCGTCCATCCGGGCCTCACTGCGGCGTCAGGGTCCCAGGGCCCCGTTCCCAGCATCCAGTCTTTGCTCACTGGGAACCTGAGAGGCCTGGGGGGCAGGGTGCACAAGAGGCTCAGGGCGTGGGTATTTACCACCGGAGGTGGGACTGTTTCACGAGCGTATCAACCAGCACAGCCTTGAATGCCGGCCCTGGGTCCCTGCACGGGAAACGTTTAGCACAGCGCCCAGTGGACACGCAGCAGTCGTGTGATTATCTCAGTAACGTTCTCATCTCTTACTCAGCAGCCTCGTCCTGGGGCAGCAGCCATGGCTGTGGCTCTGGTGGCATCTGCTTGGCCACCAGCCATGTGGTGGGCCCAGCACCAGTGGCTCCCCAGCCCCGCCAGCCCACAGGTCACCGAGGTGCGCATGGTGGTCGTGCTGCTCTCTGCCATCCTGAGGACGCCCTGCCACACGCTGGTGCTGCTCAGCCCCCTGGGGGCCCAGCCTCTCCAGGACCCCTGGGTCCTCCTCTTCTGCCGCACCTGCGTCTACACCAACAGCCCCATCAGCCCCATCAACCCCATCACCTACTGCCTCACGTCCCAGAATTCCAGGGCGGTCATGCGGGTGCCAAGGAGAGGAGCCCTGAGGCGCCCAGCCTGCCTCACCACCACCAGCCACGGTGGGGTCTGAGAGACCCCCCCCCCGAAGATGCAGATGGGCAAGAGTGGGGTCGTGGGCCATCAGGCAGCTGGGCGCCCACCCCAGCAGCAGGGGCCTGGTTTCAGCATCGTCTGAGGGCTGCCCTCCCCCTGCCTGGCTCCTCCTGCCGCCCTTGGTCTGCTCCCTGCTGGGTCCTGTCTGCTGGCGGCTGACAGGGCCAGGAGAGGAGCAGACACCCCTTTGCCAGTGGCTCTTAGCTCCCAGCTCCCCAGGGGCTTCTGTCCCCGTGAGCTAGGACCTGAGGGTGTCCTGGCCAGGGGGGTTCCATTAGGGTAGTGCTCCCGCCTCCAGAAGCGTGGGAGGTGAGGAACGGGAGGCTGGGGGTGCCCCAGCCTCCATCAGTGTAGAATTATGACCTTCCACCGCTCCTACTTACCACTTCAAGCACTTTTTCCCAGGTATTACAGAAATGCGCTTCCAGTCTCTGGTGACACCCCCTGTCAGTCTGGCTGTGGGCAGAGCCAGCATGTGGCATTTTCTAAGGTGGACGGTGCCACACAGAAAGGGCACCCAGCCCCACCACCGACACCCAGAGACACCTCATGCTGCACCCCCACTGGCTCGGAGGTCTTCTCCAACTGGCCACGCACGTGTGCCAAGGACAGCCGGTACCTAAGCCTCCTGCCTCCTTCCCTTTGCGTTCAGCCTGGGCCACCGTCGTCGACAGAGCAGAGTGCTGTGTTTCTTCCAGCCCCTTAGCCAGAAGTAGGAAGCCGTTCCTGAGCCCCTCGCCCCCAAGCGTCCAAGCTCTGCTCCCGTGAGGCCGGCTTTGACCACTGCCCCCTTCATCCAGGGCCCATGGGAGAGTTCAGGGCGTGGGCAGGCTTCCACCTCCATCTCTTATCTGGGTGGACACTGCAGCCAAAGGCACTGACAATTCAGGGGGCAGGTAGCAGAAAACGCCCCCACCCAGCAGCGAGATGTGTTTCTGGGCCAGCTCGGGGGGTGCCCACGGCACTCAGAACTTCAGGCCCGTTTCCTCCCCTCACTGCCCAGGGACCAGGCTCCCTGTGGAAGGTGGGTTCAAAATGGCAGCTGGGACCCAGATCAGCGGTTGTCACCTCTGCTGTGACTTCAAGCGCTAGCAGAGCCTGGGCCGAGGGCCTCATGGGGGCAGCCAGGACCCGGCAGCGCTGGCTCCTGGGTCAAGGGCCCAACAGGCAGCCTCCTGTGTGCTGGCTGGTCTGGCCCCACGCGGGTCGGGGAAAGCGGTGCCTTGACCCGGCCTGGCTGTGGTGGCCAAGCTGGACGCACCGATGCTTGGCCCTCCATAGGTGCACGTGGCTGTCAATCCTCCTGATCCACCAGTGAGGGGAGAGTGCATGGGTAAGTGGGCATGGCCACTGTACATGACAGTGGCAGGACAGTGGCCACCTAAGGTGACCAGGGACCCTGCTGGCCTGTCCACACTGGACCCTCCTCGTGGTGGTCCCTACTGACGGTCAGGGGCTCCAGGCCTGGGAAAAGCCCAGTGCACGCAGGACTCACGTTTACCCCAGTGACGACCCGGTCGGGGGGACCTCCACCTGTCCCCCTTTTGCGATGAGGACCTTGAGCCCGGAGACCTTCAGGCGCAGTCACCTGTCCCCCTCTGCGATCGCGCCTCTGTGATCAGGATAAAGGCTTGGGGCACTGACCCATCCGCATGCCCTTTGAGATTATTTTCCCCTTGGGCTCCTGCGACGCTCATTAAAACAGATTTTCCGTGGACACCTGGGAGGAAGTCTGTGTGTCTAGAGGTGGCCCAAATGTGGCCTGTGCAGTGGGGCACCTGTGTGGGGCGGAAGCAGGCGGGAATGAGGGAGTAGGCGGGGCGACAGAGGGGCTGGGTGCAGTGGGCACCTGGGCGTTAGCGTCTCCTGTGGCCACTGAGGGCCCGGGCCAGGCCTTGGCGTTAGGAGGCCCGCCCTGGCCTCACTGCTGACGGCTCCGAGCCCTGCAGCCGCAGCCGCGCTGGGCGGCGTTTGCTGCTGACTCTGCTCCTGCGTCGTGCTCTGGCCTGGTCCCTTCTTAACGGCCTCCTGGCACTGAGGTTGCCTCTCCAACCAAACCAAGGGCCAGGCTAGGCTTCGGGTCTCCTCCTGGCCTTTCTCGGTACCCCTCCCCACCACCACCCACACAGGGCTTGGGCGCCCCTGCCTCCAGTGAAGACAGGGTGGAGGGAGGCTGCTCCCACCAGGGTTCTGGCTGCATTGCCCTGCCAGTTTTGCTGCCTGAACTGTTCCTTTTCCTTTTCTTTCATTGTGTGTGTGCACACAGGAACATCTCATCAACAGGGAGATTAACTGTTTTACTGAGCCTTATCCAGGACATAGATGACCGTCGGAAAGAAGTTAATTTGGGCACCCCTACCCCCAACCCGCCACAAATGATTAAAGGGAACTTCTGAGGGTTGGAGAGGTCCCCGAGCTGCTGCTCTGACACCCAGGAGCGAGCCCTCGGCCCCTCGATTTATTTTACGTGCTGCTCTCAGGAGCTTTGCTGGGTGGTCCCGGGTCCCCAGACCTGGTCTGCAGCAGCCTCTCCCTCTGTTTCCGTGTTACTTCTTGAGAGCGAAGCCCCTCTCTCGCTCTACTTCCTGGTTCTCAGGACAGTGGTTCCCACATGTCACCCCCAGGGAGCATGTCAGAACTACCAGTGCGGGGAGGCGGGGTGGGCCAAGCCCGGAGGTCTGGGTGCCTGAGGTGGAGGGGCCAAGGGCCCCTCAGAGGGAGCAGTGCCCTGGGGAGGGACACAAACGCCGTGACTACCAACTCCGTGCTTAGGGGAATGGCAGGGTGGGGGCACCTGGGCGGGGGACATCCCGGCCACCTGGCTGGGCACCCTCACCCCTTACCTGGGACAGCGCCTGTGACAGGCGGTGCTCCGTGTTTACAGCAACAAGGACTGGGCGGTCTGCTCCAGATTCCCACCCCAAGGGGCTAAAAGTGAACGCGCTGGTATGCAACAATGCACACCAGTGGTCCTCTGCCACTGGGCCCAGAGATCCCCCGGACCTGAGTGAAACACCCCTGCTGTGCCTAAGAGGTGGAGCCGTCCTGGACGCCTGACCATCGGAGCTGTCGCTGCCACGTGGAGGTGATGCAGCAGCCAGCGTGCGTGCTTCCCAGGAGCAGGCCCACAGTGCTCAGAGAGCGTGCGCAGAGCCGCGGGGCCCCAGGGACCGTCCGCGGGTGTCCGGTGTTGGCTCAGCGCCATCCAGAGCTCCCCCTCAGCCTGGCTGTCTGATGAGTGTGTGTGGCCCCGGGGTAAATGCCCTTGGATGTGGCTGCCAAGGGGACAGCGCCTGGTGCTGGCTCGTCTGCGGTGAGCAGTGAACCCTGGTGCCTCTTCTCCTGAGCTGTGTGCCCCACTTCCTCCCTCTCTCGCAGGAGGCCGGTGGGGCAGGAGCAGCCGCGCGCCCCGGCTCCACGCTGGGTCCCGGGGCAGTGGACTCCTCTAGGAGATGCCAGAGCAGCCGGGGTCCCTGGGGAGCTCCCCTCTGAGCCTGTGCTCCCAGAAAACAGGGACTTAGGAGCCCCACAAACTTCCTATTTTCCGAACACCCTGAGAGACGGCATCCTGCAAAGACCTCCCTGAATGATGCGGAGGAAGCCCCATCTATGTTCCTCGGGACTCTGTAAGACCCCTGATCCCCCTGGGTGACCTGTGACCAGGCTGGACCCTGACCTCCAGGGCCCTGTTTTTTGTCTCGTTGTTGAGTAGCTGCAAATAGAGCTGTTTGTTCCCCAGCACCAGCTAGACCGAGAAGCAGTCCTGCTCAGCTGACTGAGATCCCCCTGATTGCCAAACAAGCCCAGCCGTACCCCGGCCCGTCACCTGCAGACCACCTGCCTGCCACCTGTCTCCCCTCCCCACAGAAGCCCCTGCCAGGACGTCCCCCCCCCCCCCGGCCCTGGGTCTGCGGCTTGGCTGTCACTGTGGGCCGGGCGGGCCCCAGGGCAGCCTGCGTGTTTCCTGTGACCCTCCCCCGCCGCCACGGGGCCTGCAGGTGCGCTCGCTCGGGGTCCACTCAGTTGCTCGCCTTTCTGTCTCCTCCCCGAGGCATCCCGGCTCTCCCCTACTCGCCTGCGTGCGTCGTGTGTCGGGCGCCCTCGGCGCGTGGCTGGCCCGGCAGCGTCCGGGCTGTCACGGGGCTGGGCTGAGCCGCTGGCGCTTGGAGGACGGCCCAGGGTGGCCCGAAGCCCCCGCGCGAGCCGCTGGGCGGCCGTGGAGGTGAGACCTTCTTCGCGGTTCTTGAGCTGTGTGTGCAGACACGAAGCCCGCTTTGCGGTTGTCTGAAGCCGCCCTGGCCGTTCCGGGGAAGCGGCCGCCGCGCAGCTGAGGAGACAGCTCGGCCCTGGGTGGCGCCTGCGCGGGCCGGTCGCCATCTTCGGGCATCGCGTCCTCATAACCAGCCATTTGGGCTTGGTCCCGGGGCAGCGCACCTCGTAGCTATGGCCTTCACTGCGAGCCTCCTTCTCCAGGAAGCCCTGGGGGCCGCCCCCAGCTGGTGGCACCCGTTCCCAACCCCCTTCTCCTCTCCAAACCCCTCCTCTCCCCATCTCTCCCCTCCCCAGACCCTAAGACGTCCCCCTGGGGCTCAGCGTTGACTTAGTGACCACACTGCACACGGGTCTCCAGCGCTCGTGGGCTAGTGGCACGTGTGCAGTCAGACAGCTGGTGGGTGCGGGCCGTCCGGCGTGAGCCGTCTCGCCCGGGGCGGTGGGTATGACGGGGGGCCCCGATGCCAGGCAGAGCTAGGCAGCGGTCAGCCCTGAGACCCGGGCACAGGGAGGTGAGACCACTGGGTCAGCAGCCCTGGGGTCCTCTGGCCCTGACCCTGTCAGCCCCCCTCACACTCGTGGTCTGGTTGTGGAGGACCAGGGGGCACCGGGAGTCACATATTAGAGAAATTGTAGAGAAAAACGCCAGGGAACTATCTCCACCAGGGAGGCTGCTTAACGACATGCAAATGTGTGTGGACACAGGTGCCTTTAACTCAGGGTGGGGCTGGCCTGGGCGGGCTGGGTTCTGGAACATTCTCAGACCACCAGGTGCCTGCCCTTCCCATTGCAGGCACAGCACTTTGTCTTCCTCCGACCCCAGGCAGCTTCAGAGCATCACCCGGGGCACCTGGGGCTGGCCCTTCCGGGTCTCATGTTTCCGGGAGGCTCTTGTCCCCCTGAACCCACAGTCTGCTCTCGTGGGGGTTGCATCTCCCTCTGTGAGGACTGGGCGTCCACTCCGGCTCTCCCGCCCGCACGTGACAGGAGATGGGGCTCCCGGCCCAGGCCACAGGGCAGCCGGTGGAGTGGCTGGCCGGGCGCTGGGTTGCAGGTGTTCTGATGCGCGCGTCGGGACCCTGGCTTGGAAGGGATTTGGTGATGGAGCAGGAATTGTCCGAGAGGTGTGGCGCTGTCACCCGGCACCCTGGGGAGGGATCCCACCCTGGTGGTCATTGGAGGGGGCCTGGTGCCCACCCGACCTGTAGCCTGTCCTGTGGTGGAGGGGGGGTGTGGTCTGCTGGTGGGGGGGCCCTGGAGCCTGGGGTTGTGGGCTCCCAGCAGAGGAGGGAATGGGGCCAGCAGGCACGGGGAGAGGTGCTGTGCATAAGAGCAGGAGCGCTAAGCCTGCCAGGGCCTGGCTGCTGTTGTCTGTCCACCCATCTGAGAGAGCTGGGAGCAGGAGCGTCTTGTTGAGCTGGGAGTAGGGAGGATGGTGCAAAGCCCACACCATCGCGGGGTGTGTGTCCCTGAAGCCTGGAGGGCAGTGAGGAGGTGAGGCGGGGGAACAGAGCCATCTGCACACCCGGGCTCCATCCCGTGGAACCCGCCAAGATGCTGTGGGCACTGTCTTCCATGTCCTTCCTCCAGGGACAGGTGCACTTGCCCCAGACTCCTGCCCTGTCACGTGTGGGCTGCCTGGGGAGTTAACTGGGCCCCCAGGGCGAGTGGGGTGGGGGCTGAGGGGACGGAGCACAGGCCAGTGAGAAGAAGTCACACAAAACGTGCGCATCTGCCGTGGATGGTGGTGCAGTGATAACACAAGGCCGGCGAAGGAGCAGCAGTGTCCTGGGTGGGAGACTGTGGGGGCTGCAGGCCGAGGCTCAGGGTCGCCGGCTGGGGGCAGGTGGGGGCACCAGGTCGGCTGAGCCGTAGGAGAAGCTTGACCCCGGGGTGTGGCGCTGCTGGCCAGGTAGCACGTGACGGGCCCTCTGGGCGAGGTCACTGCTTCCTGGGGAGATGACCCCGCTGTGTCTCCTGTCCCTGGGGCAGGGGGTCTGCCCTGGGCATCATCCTAGGGCCTAGGACAGGAAGCAGGAGAGGCCACACTGCAGGGGGCGGGGGGCTGACTGGGCTCACATCAGCCCCTGGGGTCCTGAGCTGTCTCCGCCCACAGCCCACTAGGACAGGCAGATGCCCTGCCCGGGGGTGGGTCAGCCGGGCTCAGCCTGGGCACACGGTGGAACAGGGACCTTAACAAGGAGTAGGGGCGGGACCCATGCGACACTGTGGAAGGCCTTGGGAAGGCGCTGAGTGAAGGAAGCCAGGTAGCAAAGGGCCCGTGCGGTGGGATTCCACTCAGGAAACGTCCAGAACAGGTGAGTCCCAGAGGCGGCAGGTGAGTGGTTGCAGGGGTGGTTGGGTTTGGGGGAGCTGGGGTACGAGTGTGGATGGCTCGGTTTCCTCAGGGGCGATGCCTGGGGCTGAAGCAGAGAAGGGGGTGGCTGCATGTCACCACGACCACACTGAATGCCACTGAACTGTCACATGAACTTTACCTCGATTAAAATAAAGAGATGGGGAGAGTGGGCGGGGAGCCCAGGGGACTGAACCCGCCCGCTCCGGGGCTCAGCTACGCGAGGTCCTGGCGCTGGAGTCCTGCCTTCTGCCTGCCCTCGGAGGGTTTAGTGCCTCCAGCTTGTCTCGCTGGGAATAAACTGGGATGTTCGGGGACCCCGGTCCCCTGGGCTAGAACTGGTTTGGGGAGGCTGCGGTGTAACGAGCGTCTTAGGTCCACAGACGGCTCTCTGCAGGTCAGCCCCGGGCAGCGCCTCCCCTCTGAGCTTGGGCCCCGACTCCCGTCTCCTGGGAGTCCGGCTGCGGAGGACGGGCACGCGGCAGCCTGCAGTGGTCGTCAGCCGGATCCAGGCCGGAGGGACGGCTGCCCCTGCTTCCCTGGGGTGAGATGCCCCACGGGCCGTGGGACTTTCCCGGCCTGGAGCCTGCCACCCACCCTGACCAAGGCCGGTGGTGGAGAGAGGTGGTCCCCAGGCCCGCCTTCTGCTGCTGCAGCCCCTCCCAGGGCGCTCCCCTAGAGGCCCCAGCTTCTGCTTCCCGACTCACTGCTGCGGGGGCTGTCCTCACCTGTCCCCCCAGAAAGGAGGAGCCCCAGCCCCGGGCCTGCAGCCGCCCAGGGGGCCCCGGTGCCCACGCCTCACTCAGGGCTCAGGACCCAGGCTCCCTGGCCCACTGGGGGCTGGCCATGTCTGGCTGCGTTCACCTGTCTGGGGGCAGAGTGGACTTGAGGGGGCCCTAGTCCTGGGGTGCAGGGGGTACCCCAAGGCGGACCACACTCCACGGCAGTAGATGGAGGGGCACAGGGGTTGGGGGCCTTGGGGGGGCGGCAGGTGTGTGGGCGTCCTGGGAGGCTAAGAGGGCAAGAGTGGAGGTGGGGGGGCGCAGCTGGGGCTCGGCAAGCATGGGGCTCTGGTTGGGCAGAGCTGGCTGCCCACCTCGGGAGGAGGGGGGCTGCTCGTGCTTCCTCTGCCGGGTATGGCCCACTGGGCAAAGCTGCGCGGGGGGCAGTGGGCTCTGACCGGAGGCGCCCTGCCCCCGCCTGGCACGCCCCCTCCCCCCAGGCACCAGAAGGTCCCAGAAGTTCTGCTGCTGTTTAATTGAGGGTCCGCCCAAGACGAAATCCCTGACGGCTGACACAGAGTGAAGTGATTTGCCACTTTCTTGACTGAGCCCTGTTAAAAATCAGCGCCCCGGCTCGGCGAGGGCTTCGGGGAGAGCACACTTTCGGTGGGGGTGGGGGTGGGGGGCAGGGGCAGACGAGCAGGACTGACATCATGAGGGAGACACGGGCAAGGAGACAGGAGCTGTGAGTGGGTGGACTCCAGGCTGCCACCTTCACAGGGCGGGCTGTCCTCCCGGATCCTGGTCAGGTGGAGTTTGGTTGCCCCTGTGGGGACGCAGTGGGAACACAGGGGTTTGTGGGGGTTCTTAGGGTTGGGATCAGGAGGGGCCTGCTTTGGTGGTGAGTTGTGCGCCCAACGTGGGAGGGACACGAGCCTGGCCGTGGTGGGGGTGGTTACTGCAGCCTGGCGGGGTGCCTGCCAGCCAGGCGCTATGAGGCCGGGAGGGTCTTCTGTCGCAGGTGTACCCAGTCTCCGGGGAGAGGGCAGGGCTGACTGGTGGGTTCGCGTGTGGGGGGCGACGGGAGGCTCTCCCCAGCACACTGTCGGGTGGGGTGTCGGCTGAGGGGCAGAGCAGACCGGCGTCAGGGCGTGGGGACCAGAGTCGCGGGGTGGCTGTGTAAGGCAGGAGGATGCCCGTGTCACAGCTCGAAGAGAGTCAGGTTGGCGGGTTCTGAGGAAGCGTGTGGAGTCTAAGAAGAGCTAACGGAAGAAGTCGGGTCTGGGAGAGTTTTAGCTCTAGAGCCAGTACAGTTCAACGCCGTTTTAGCAGGGCATTGCCCCCGGCCCCCCCCCCCCCAACCTGGAGGACTGGAGCCTGTGAGGGATATGGACCTTCCGGGAGGTGTCCGGGGCTCTGATGGGCTGTTGGGGGATCTGGGAGCTGAAGGCTGGGCCGCTGTCTGTGGGCTGGCTGGGAGTCCGAGTCGGGGGGACGATGTGTTGTCACGAGACTGAAGAAACAGCCTGGGCCTTTCCTGATGCGGATGGGAAAGCCTCAGTCCAGCCAGCAAAGCAGTCAACTAAGGTCAGAAGATACTTAAATTTTTTGTCGGGGGGCATGTGGGTGAAATCCAGCCGCCGGCCGTGTCCAGGGAGCTGTTCTCGTGCTTGGTGTGTGGGAACCGCTGGCGGCCTGGTGGCTCCTCAGGGGGTGCTCTGGAACAAGTGCAGGCAAGAGCGACTTGCGCTAAGGCGGTTTAAAGTGGGGGACAGGGAAGGCAGCGTTACTGTCTGGTGGGGGGTGACCAGAGGGCAGCTGAGAGTGGATTTGCCCTAGGATCTGGCTTTCTTGTGATTTGGGGAGCACGATTTCGGAATTGAGCACGAACCATGCCCGAACTGGAGGGCAGCCCTGACTTGGATGTGTGTGTTGCTCACTGCGGGTGTGTGTGGGCTTGGTCGGCGGAAAGGCGGGGAGGAGTCGGGGTGTGTTCTGGGGTTCGATGGCCTCCCTGCAGCCTGCTCTGCGCTAGCTCTGTGAGGGTGCCGCCTCAGGCTGTGTCGTTTTCTGGGGCTGGGCGTCCTTTGCAACGGGGCATAGCTTCGGCCACCGGAAGGAAGGCTGCCTCTAAGAGTCCGTGAGTCAGTTTTCCATTAGAGACGGGGTTCCATGTGTGTGGAGCCCCCTTCTTGCCACATGGCGGCGTGGGTGCGAATGACACGGGACGCACATTTAGGGTGGGTGTGGATGTTTCCTTGCTCACCTTTTGCTAAGGTGAGAGCTCTGGTAAGTGTGATGAGTTTAGCTTGCTGTGAGGTAGGGCGAGGGGCCGGGGGCTTAGCTCTGAGGACGGTGTCCTGTGTAACGATGGCATAGCCTGCTTGGGGATGAAGGTCCTGGAAAGAGCTCCCATCGATAAACCAGGTAGGGGCCTCAGGAAGGGGAGGTCAGAGAGGTGAGAGAAGAGACAGGGAGGGGAATCTAGCACCTTGAGGCGTGAGTGGTTGGTTGTAAGGGATCCGAGTGAGTTGGTACAAGGTGGTGGGGTTAAGAGGGTACAATGCTGCAGGGACAGGGAGGGTCCTGGAAGAATGTGGCATGTATTTGTTGTAAGCAAGAGGGAGGGAGGTCGAGAAGGGCGTGATGGCCGCGTAGGTCTGTGAACTGCGTGAGGAGGACACGAGGAGGGGCTGGTGAAAAGGGAACATTTTGGCTTCGGCTGCCAGGGCTGCAGCGGCACCGAGGGTTTTTGGGCATGGGGACCATCCGGCCACGTCGACAGGCCACTGTGCAGGGAGTCTCTCCGAGTGTCTGGCACAGGACACCCAGGGCAGGCTCTGAGTGGCAGTCAGGTAGAGGTGAAAAGGCTTTGTAGGGTTGGGGAGCACTCGGGCGGGTGCATGCGTTCGGGCCCGCTTTAGTGTTTTGATCGGGCCAGAAATGGGTGTGGTCGGGTCCAGGGGTTCTTGCGGGTCTCCCTCCGCGGCCTGGGAAAGGGGTCCTGTAGGAGGCTGAAGCTGGGGGTCCAGATTCTGAAGTAGCTGGCCAGGCCTAAGAAGGAGAGGAGTTCGGGTCTTGAGCTTGGAAGAGGCGATGTGTCAATGAGGGCTTTCCGTTCTTCGGGAATGGCCTGGAGTGACGGGGTAATGGCGAGCCCAGGATGAGTGACCTGTGGCTGGAACACTGGAGCTTTGGTGGAGGTCACTCGGTACTTGCGGTCGGTGAGGAAATTTAGTGGTTGGGTAGTATGGGAAATGGAGCGTTGCTTTGAGGGACTGCATAGAAGTAAGCGGTCCACATATTGTAAGAGAAGGCGAGGGGACGGATCAGGGAGGGAGAGACCATGGCTTAAGGCTGGGCCAAAGAAGCAGGGACTGTCCAGGTCAGCTGTGCTGATTGTGTGGTGTCTGGATCGGGCCAGGTAAAGGCAAACATCTCCGGGGAGGAGGGACTCAGGGGACTGTGAAGGAGGTGTCCTTGAGATCAAGGACAGAGAAGTGAGTGGCTTGAGGAGGGACATGTGAGAGGAGGTACAGGGACTAGGCACGGTGGGTGGATGGGGACACAGCTTGGTTGGGCCAAACAGTGGGTCCCATTCATTTTTTATGGCGAGAATAGGGGTGCTGTGAGGGGTTGTCGGCCGAAGGGGCCTGGCTCTCAGACGACGAGCGATTATGCCTTTAGGCCCCTGAGTCCTTGGAGGCCAGAGGGATCTGTCTGACAGACTATGGTTGAGGGTCTAGGAGGGAGATGGAGATGGGGGTGTGGTGGGAGGCGACCACGGGCTGTGATGCATCCCAGGTGACCGGGGTCGCCTCAGGAAGAAAGAGAGATGGAGCAGGTATGCTTGAGTTGGGGTGTTTCTCAACAGTAGAGGAGATCAAAGTAGGAGGGGTAAAGATGGATCGCCCCCCATGAGCGTTCGGAGGGCCTCTCAGCCCAGAACGGAGGCTGGGCAAGCGGGGTCACTAGGAGGGCGTGGGTGAGCTGGGCTGGGCGTAGGGAGCGGAGGAGGGCTGCTTTGCCCTGGTCGTGAAGGAGTGCAGTCAGCGCCCACAGCAGAGGTGGAGGACCTGTGCAAGGTCCTTGGGATTCTGGTAAAACAGAATAGGTGGCCCTGTGTCCAGCAGGAATGATGCAGGTTTACCAGATACCGTCAGAGTTACCCGCGGCTCATCGTGAGAGGTGCGGGTGGGGCAACGGGCCCAGGGGCTTGTCGGTCTTCAGTGGCCGGGCCGAGGAGCTGAGTCACAGCAGAGTGGACAGGGGTCGGGGTGTGCTCAGGCCGGAGGGGTTCTGCTGAGGACGGTCCGGTTTCCAGTGTCCCTTTTGCTTGCAGGGCGGGCAGGGCCCTGGTGGGGGCCTAGGGCTGGGGCAGCGCTTGCCCGACGGGCAGTTTTGCCGCACCTGAAGCAGGCGCCGGTGGCCCCCGGGTCCTTTGTCTTTGGGAAGACGCTGCCCCTTCTTGTGGGGCCTTCGCCAGCACCTGGTGTTTGGCCTGGCCGCGCTTTCCCTTTCAGGCTTTTTCCTCCTCCTCTCTGCTGTTGGAGACCTTGAAGGCCAGTTTTATGATGTCTCGCTGAGGGGTTTGCGGACCGCCTTCTGGTTTTTGTGGTTTTTTTCTGATGTCTGGGGCGGACTGGGATGTGAAATGTAGATGAAGGTAAACGCGGACTTCCCTGGAATCGGGGTCGAGGCTGGTATATTTTTGCGTGGCCTCAGCGAGACGAGGAAGGAAGAGGGCAGGGTTTTCGTCCAGACCTTGGGTGATCTCGCCCTTTTCATAATTAACGGCTCTCAGGGCCGCCTTTCCCATGCCTGTCAGGAGGCAGGTAGCGGGATGGGCACGCCCTGGGCGGCCCAGGGAGGCTGCCTGACAGTCTCAGTCAGGGTCTGTCTTGGGGACCGCTGCCGCCGCCAGGGTGATTGTTGGGGCTTTGCTGGTGGAGAGTGGCAGCATGGCCCGCAGGGGACGCCCAGATTGCGCCCCGGTCCTCGCGGGAGCGACGTGAGGGAAGTGAATGTCACGCCAGGTCAGGCCACAGGGCCGGGTGAGGTATAGCAGTTCTTTTCTGGAAGGTGACAGGGTCTGCCGAGCATGACCCGCATCGTTTCCAATGGTTGAGAGGTCGGAGAGGGAAAGGGGACACGGACTCAGAGGATGCCATCAGTGCCGGCCACCTCACGGAGGGGTTGTGGAGTCGGGCTGAGGGTTGGGTTCGAGATCTCATGTGTGGGGGGGGAGGGGGGCCTCGGGGGAGAGGGTCGGGATTGTGGAGAGAAGGAGGGGGTTTGTTTTTGCAGCTGAATTCGAATGAGAAAGGATTGGTGGGGGTGAGAGGATTTTCGGGGTCGGCTTTTGTTTTGGGGGGCTGGGGCTGCCGAGGAGGGGGTTCACATAGGAGGGGGTCTGGTGGGGAGAGCAGGACCGGCAGAGGGAGCGACGAGATCGGAGGTACCAAAAGGCTTGGAGATGGGGGCCTCTGACCATTTTCCATGGCTCTGGAGGAAACTGTCAACATCTTTAAGAAGGTGCAAATCAAAAGTGCCGTTTTTGGGCCATTGGCTGCCATTGTCAAGTTTACGTTGTGGCCATGCAGTACCGCCAAGGAAGGTAAGAAGTCTGGGTTTGACCACCTCCTGAAGGTGGAGGTCTCGAATGTGTTGAATCAGCCTAAAGCAGTGTCCTGGGGGCCTTAGGAGGGGCCTGCCCATCGCAGGTGAGCAGTGAGAGAACCCCAGACCGCAGGGGGAGCCCGGCGGCCCCGGCGCTGTCACAGGCTGTCAACAGACAAAGGCAAGAGCGAAAACGAGGGTGTCCCCACGAGGTGTGTTCTGCCTAGGAGCAGAACAGTCAGGGACTCGTGGCGTCCCCAGAGAACCCTGACTGTCAACCACCCAGTGGTAACCTGGAACGGACTCCCGTCCGGCCGCGGCTTCAGTCAGAGGGAGGAGAGGAGGGGTCCTGGACCCGGGGAGGGGCTCTCAAGTGTTACTTATTGGACAGAAGAGGCCGAGTCACGGACTGCTGCCTGGGGCTGTGCTGCGGTCCATGTGTCACACTTGCCTTGGCCTTTGTGCCTCTTGTGCAGCTGCGGTCAGAACAGGATCTTGGGGTGCACACTCAGAGCCGCTGGTGTAAAAGCACAGGAGGGGTGTGCCCCCTTCTCCCCCCACCCTGCTCCCCTGCCCGGCCTCTGCAGGGGCCACTGCCTTCATCTCCCCAGGAGGTGGCTGGAGGGGGGCTGGGCGGCAGCGCCGGTGAAATCCCTTTACCGTGGTTCTCAAACATCCGCCAGGCGACCTCACGCTGCTCTCCCCAGGGTGCCCTGGGGCTGCACTCTGTCCAGTGCAGATGTGAGACATCGCTCAGGGAAGCCCCAGAGAGAGGGCTGAGTCTGGGTGTGTCCAGGTCCGGACCTGGCAAACCGGCTGTGCTGGGGGATTCTCAAAATCCGGGGCTCAGTCCTCTGCCGCTCCGGCCAGTCTGCCCTGCCCGCTGGTCTTGCTCTCTGCATGAGCCTGTCCCTCTGGGATCCGGGGCCAATCTCAGCGTCACTGGATGAGCACCTTGATTCTCCTTTGCCCGGGGGAGAAAAAGGCTCAGGTTCTGGGGCTTAGGACGTGGACAGCTTTGGGCCATCACGCTGCCCTCATGCTGTCCGAGCACAGACGGGCACCCTTGTGAACCCACAGTTAGGCGGCACCTGCGTGCTGCATGGCCTCCTGGCATCCTTGCTGAGAGTTCTCGGTGCTGGCTCACGGAGCCAGCCTGTGTCACTCTGAGTGTTGACATGTGATTTCCAGGGAGCTCGGAGCACCTCGATTTCAAGCAGGACCTGATGAGGTGGCGGGTCCAGCTTTGCCTGCACCTCACCATGACACATGGTGTTCCGTCAGCTGCAGGCGGCCTGCGGGGACGCCGGGATCTCTCACGTTCTCATTGTTAAGTGGCAGAGACCTGCCTGTCAGGGATGTCCCTGCAGAGGCCTTGGGTGCGGGGAAGGCGACATCCAGGGAACCCAGAGAAACCAGCAGAGGGATGTGTCCCAGCCCCCACCGGGGAACTCCTGTAAGGGTGCTCTTCCCGTGAGATCGCACCGTCAGTGCACCGTCTGCACACGAGAGGCAGGGTGCATGCGTGTGGGTGTGCAAGCGAGTGTGTCTGGCTAGAAGCTTTCCTCCTGCCCAGCATCAAGTCACAGACCTGGGAGACACCCAGCTGTGGACAGAGGACAGGGGCCGCAGGTGTGTTTCAGGTCTCAATCTCCTGCCAAGCCCTCGCCCCACGCCCTGTTTTCCGCCCAGCTGAGACAGGCAGCTAGAGATCTGGCCACCTGGGGACGGCAGCTCATCCAGGCAGGCAGGGAGCAGCCTGGAGGCACAGCGTCACGCAGGGTCCCCCTCCTCCTGGGGGTGCTGCCTGGAGCCTCTATGTGGGATTGACACTGGGTGCGGTTCCCACTTGCAAGTCCCTAGGTAACTAACGTGATGGGACCCTGTGAAATCTTGGCCGGTTTTCCCAGCGTGTGCCCTTCGGGGGTGGGGAGCCGGCAGCGCTCTGCACGGGGTGCCTTCCATGTTGGTGGTGGAGCTACCGCACGCACCCCCCACCTTGCTGTTCTCACCAGCGTGGCCTGGGCTTAGCTAGCCAGGGCTTCCAAGGGCTCATCCGATGAAGGCTGAAGGCAGAATGGTGTTGGGATGGAGTGTCTGGAACACTGGGTGGTCAAGCGCGCATCCTGAGGGGGGAGGCGTGGTCTCATCGTCCCAGCCAGGCTCCCAATGGCTGAGTTCCGGCCCAGCTGACAAAGGTCCTGTGTCAAGTCTGTCTCTGTTAGGTTAGAACGGCTCAAACAGTGTCTGAGCACCTGCTGTGCAGGTGTGTCTCAAACTTGCCAGGGAAGAATCTGCTGGGAGCTGATCAACACAGATTCCCAGGCCCCTTCACCAGCTCGGGTGGTGCTGGTGCTGCCGTCTTGGAAGAGTGCTCTTGGCAACCGGGACCACCCACATCCCAGAGAACCTCTGTCCTCAGTGTCCCCCACAGTGGTGGGGAGGCTGTCCCCTAGAAGGAAAGCGGCCAGTCTTGGCTGCCCAGGAGCAGACGCCCTGGGTCCGCTGCTCTAAGCTGCTCCCACGGAGGGCCCCAGGTGAGGGCAGGTCTGTGTGCAAGGCTGGGCCCTGGGTGGGGGGAACCCTGGTCAGAAATCCGAAGTGGCTGAGGCGGCTGAGTGCCTGGCAGGGCAGGGCCGTCTGTGCACCAGGCTGCAATGCTCCTAGCAGTGACTGGAGCGGTGGGAAACCACGCCCCTCCCTGAGCCGGTTGCGCCTCCCTGGAGGACAGTGGTGGGAGGGTGGAAGCTGACTTCCAGGGAGGCTGCAGAAGCATCATTCCCAGCACCTAAGGCCAGCTGCGGGACACCCGCAGGAGGTCAGCACCGAGCTTATTGCCGCCTGGTGCCCGCCAGGGCCCTGCCGGGGGCCACTGCCTGCTCCCATGCACCCTGCACCTGGGGCCTGACTGTCAGGCCCCTCCCGCGCTGGCCGGTCATCTCTGCTGCTCCTCCCCTTCTGCGAAGACCAACGCACCTCCGAACTCTGCCAGGCTGCCTACTAGCACATAGCCCTCCTCCGTGTTCTCACTCCTTCCCTTTGCAGCTGTGATCCCGCCACCTCCCACCACTACCTGCCCCACCTCCCTTCTGCCTCCTCAGGAGACAGGGTGGGCAGCTTGGCCGGCCTGAAGCTCCTGTCCCCTTGTCTGCTGCTGACCGCTGGTGCCAGGAATGACCACCAGCGCTTCCTAGAGCCAGGTGTCCCCAGGGGTGTGCAGGGCTGCTGGGAGCAACGACCTGTGGGAGATCTGCACCCAGGACTCTGGGGTTGGGTGGCGGGTGGCCTTGAACATGGACTGTGTGTCCTGTGTGCTGAGGACCTGTGACACGGTGTCACCTGGTCAGAGCTGGCCCCGGAGAGGTGCAGCTGGCACAGCATGGGGGGCAGTCAAAGGCAGGAGACCAGTGGAGAACGGGATGGAGGAAGGCGGGGGGAGGGGGCAGCAGATGGGCAGGGCGGGCTTCAGGCGGGCGGCTGTAGACGAGGGGGCTTGGGGGAGGGGAGGTCACTCGTTGTCTCTGCTAGTCCTCTCACTCCCCAGTGACCATGTGCCACTCCCTGGGGCCAGGCCATGGATCAGGTGTCCAGGAGGCAGTGGTCAAGGCTGCGAGGCCCATGGGGGAGGGACAAGAGGTAAGAAAAACTAGGAGATCCCAAGAGGGAGAGCCCTTACAGGAGGAACGAGCCAGGTGGTAGGACGGGGGGTTGGGGCAGGTCTCCAGACAGGCCGCCTGACCGGGGAGCAGACTGGGCCGAGGTGCCTACAGGAGCAGCACAAACCAGCAAGAAGCCCAGAAGGCCTGCAGCAGGGTGGGGCACCACCTGGTCTCCCGGCCACCCAGCCAGGGCCTCCGACAGGGTGCGGCCGGGGCGGGGGAGCAGCGGCAGGCGTCCCGGCAGACAACCAGACGTGCTGGCAGGTTTGGAAGTGGTGGTGGAGAGAGACCCAAGGGGACCTGGGAGCCAGACGGTGGACGGCAGGTGGGCAGAGACGGGTCTGGCGAAATCACAAGTTGCTTTGGATGGTGAGGTGTGCATACGTGAGGGTGCGCAGACATGGGGAGAAGACACAGGGGCGAAGGGGGCTGGCTAGGTCTTGGCTTGAGGAGGCGGCAGGGTGTGTGGGAGACGGGGTCCGAAGAGGGCGAAGGGGTGCTGGGGGCTGTGGGTGGGCGAGCCCAGCACAGGGGACCTTCAACTGGGCGAGGACAGTAGGTGCCTGCCCTGCATCAGTGGGGGTGTCGGGGGATGGGACTCAGAGCCCAGCTGCAGGGCCCGGGACCTCCCTGGCACAGGGCTTGGCCTGGCCAGCAGTTCAGGCCTGAGGAGAGCGTCAGGGGTCAGCTCTGGCTCCGGAGCTGCGCTCTCAGAAGGGGCTCCAGGATGGTGGAGCCCCTCCTCCCCCACTAAGGGCATGGAAACTGAAGCCCTTTTCAGTGCAGCACTGCCTCCCACCCACTGCCTGCCTCCTCTTCCCTCCCCTTCAAGCATCTGTGTGCACCAGCAGCCAGTGACGGACATGCACCTTGCCTTAGGTTTAACGTTTTGAGAACAGAGCGATGTTGGCCTTTGGTGGCCAGACTCGGGGGTGGAAACTCCAACTCTCCACGCAAATTAATGCAGAACAATGCAAACGAGGAGCAGGACTGAGGGGTCCGTAAGCCTCCCAGTCCCAACCCAGGAGGGCAGAGTCAGGGACGGTCCTCACCAGGAAGGCAGCTCAGCTCCCTAGGGCCCTGGCTTGTTCGGTGGCCCTGCCTGGTCACGGCCTGGTACTCAGGGCCAGCGGAAGGGAGTGTCAGATGGGCCTGAGGACTGTGCTTGTCCAAACCCAGGCTCCCTGGCCTCACCTCTGAGGGCTGGGTGGGAGGGAGCTTGCCTTGAGCTAGAGAGAGAGTCTGGGTACGTGGCAGGAATCACCTCTGGTATTTGGGGGCAGAGAAAGTCGGTCAGATTGCACTTTAATCTGCAGTAAGGTTCCAAGTAAGATTATGTTTGGAAAAGACACTACTTCAAGCTAAGGGACACCGGGCTGGAGGGTGCCCACTGCCACCTTGTTGCCAAGTGGCAAGACAAGTTGTGGCTTGGTCGTGACTTATGCTGCCCCCGCAGGGCAGACTGGGGGTGTGTGACATTAGTCCTTGTGCCCACTGCCGCCCCGACTCTAGGACGGGCTCCCCCTGGCCCTAGGGGTCGCTGTGGGCCCTGGTGCCCCTCCCTGGTCCACTCTCTTTCCTGGGGCCTGTCTGCTGTTTCGCCCTTCTTCCCCCATCAGCCGTGACAACCACAGGGCTGCATCCTCCCCCGTGATGCTCCCATTCCCAGAATCCTTGGTGGCCTGTGGCTGCACAGGTGACATCCAGGCCCCAGACCCATGCAGACAGGAGAACTGTAGGCTGGTTAGGATCCAGCTCTTCCCTTTGGTGTCTGGTGATCAAACCAGAGCTTCTGGCTGCGTCCTGGGGTGGTGAGAGCAGTGGACCTAGAAGGGCCGTGCCTGCCCTTCCTGTGCCCCCAAAGGGGCCCAGGGCAGTGCCGTCAGCCTGGAGTTGGGCTTGTGACTCCTGTCTGCAGTGGCCTGTGTGTTCTTGGTGGTGGTGCTGGCCATGCGTGCGCCTACCCTGCAGGGCCCCTTTGCTTAGAGAACTAGGCTGCTCCACCACTGTGCTCATCAAACTGAACTTCTTTATTAAGTGCCAAAGGTCCAAGCGGGGTCTGCCCCCTGCAGCCCCTGTGCTGAAGCCTGTGCTTGGAGCGTTTCCCAGGAGCAAGGGTGCCCGGGCCCGTGGAGGCCCCTAGAGAGCAGGCGCGCAGGTTCCGCCCTCCGCGCGCGGCGCTCACTTCACGTGCTCGGCCGCGTGCGAGGAGCAGTAATACTTCTTGTGGGCGATGAAGGTGGACAGACTGCTGAACTTGATGTTGCACAGGCGGCAGTACCTGTGGTTGCCGTTGGGCACGGGGGCCGCTGACCCCTGGCTGGGGGTCTGCACACCCTTGTCCGAGTGGGAGGGGGGCGCCGGCACAGCTTCAGGGGACGGGGCCGGGGGCGGGCCGGGCCGTGGGCTGCTGGCGGGCGGCTCCCGCAGGTCCTGGCCGTTGAGGCTGTCGCGCGGCACGGCGGGCGAGGGCGTCCGGGCCTCGGCGCCGGGGCCGGCCGGGGGCTTGCCCAGCAGCAGGCCGTGCGCCAGGCGGAAGTGCTCAATGAGGTCGCCGCGGACCACGCCGTTCGGGGGGCAGTAGGGGCACACGACGGCGGGCGGGTCCTCGGGGGAGGCGCGCAGGCGGCGCAGGGCGGCGGGGCACGAGAACTTCTTGTGCGCCAGGTAGGCCTCGAGGCTGTGGAAGCTCACGCGGCAGGCCGTGCACTCGTGGTAGTCGGCCAGGGCCGGCAGGCCCGGCGTGGGGCCCGGGGTGGCGGCGGCCGACGTCTGGCGCCGCGGCTTCTTGCTCAGGTCGATGGGGCCTTCGGCGGGATCGGAGCAGCTTCCACCTCCGCCTCCACTTCCGCTTCCGGGCCGCGGCGCCGGCGCCGCGGGCGACGTGGGGGCGGGGCCGGGCGGCGTGGAGGAGGGGCCGGGCGCAGCGGGAGGGGCGGGGCCGGCCGGCGACGGGGCGGGGCCGGCCGCGTGCAGCTCGTAGAGCTTGCGGCGCCTGCGCGTGCGCACCGGCGGCGCGGCGGGCGCGGGGGACCCGGGGGTCCCGGCAGGCGCCGGCCGGCGCGGCGGTGGGTCGTGGCGCGAGGCGCAGTAGTAGCGCTTATGCACCGTGTAGGTCTCGTGGCGGCTGAATCGGATGTTGCAGGCCTCGCACAGCGTCCGGCGGGGGTCGTCGTCCTCGTCCGCCCCGCTGCCCGGGCTCGGGCTGCCTTCGCTGCCCCGGCCGCAGGCCTCGGCCTCGGCCTCGGGCGTGACCGCGCTCCTGGCCTCGTCCTCTCGCGTCCCGGGGCCCGGCGACGAGCACGGTGCGTCGGCCTCGGCAGGCGGCGGGGCTGGGGGCGCGCGCGGCGGGGCGGGGGCCGCCTTGGGCCTGCGGGCGGGGGGCCCGTCGTCGGGCGGGCGGCGGCCGGAGCAGTAGAGGCGCTTGTGCACGTAAAAGTTGTTGATGTTGTTGAAGGTGATGTCGCACTCGAAGCACGTGGCGCCCTTGGGAGCCCCCGCGAAGAGGCCAGCCGGAGCGCCCACCCCCGCGCCCGCCTGCAGCCGGCTGTGCACCAGCTCAGACATCTTGGCCAGGATCTCGGAGGCCGGGGGCGCCGCGGGCAGCTGCGGCAGAAAGAGCGCGCCGGGCCCCGGGCTGGAGCCGGGTGTGGGGCTGGACAGCTCCGCCTTGACGCGCACCGGGCTGGGGCTGGGCGGCGATGGCGTGCGCGACGGGGCCGGGGGCCCTGGCTCCGCCTCGGGCTCCTCTGCCGCCTCCACCTTGATGCTCCTGGGGGCCGCGGGGGGCTCGCCGCTGCTCCCGTTCTGGGAGGCCGCTCTGGCCTCTCCGTTGGTGGCCTCGGCCAGCGCCTTCCTGTCCAGTCCAGGCGATGGGGCAGTAGCCAGGCCCAGGTCAGCAGAGGCCAAAGGACCGTGCAATGCCGTATGCTGCTGGAAGCCAGCCAGGCTGTCTGCAGGAAGACCCCAGGGGCCACACTTCAGGGCTGGAGCAGGACCTGCCTGGGCCAGACCTGAGGGCGGGGGAGGGCAGGAAGGGATTGCTGCGCTGGGCAAAGGCTGTGGCTGCCAAGGCCGAGACTGACACCAACCCCCTCTCACCGACAAGCCTGCCTCCCCCTCCCCGGTTCTCAGGGGGCCCCCGGGGCTCACCTGGGGGGAGCTTGGCAGTGGGGTGCCCGGCCCCTGGTGAGTAGATCTCAGCCTTAGAGCCCGGCTGGCAGACCATGTGGTTGGTCACCAGGTGGCTGTAGAGGATGTCCCTTGTGGTGGAGATGAAGCCACAGCTGTGACAGACCCCTGCAGGCAGGCTGTGGTATCAGGACCCTGGGTGGGTGGGCCCCAGAGACGCCCCCTGTCTGACCCCTTCCTGGCTCCCACCTACCGGTCAGTGTGTCTGTGTGCACCTTGAGGTGCCGCTCACAGTTGGCCTTGGTGGTGAAGGCAGATAGGCAGATGAGACACACGAAGGGGCGCTCTCCTGGAACACAGGGCCCGTTGAGGGGGTGGGTCCCAAGCCCAGCTGGCCGGGGACCGCAGCAGGCCATGCGGAGGGCCCTAAGCTCAGCCTCCTTGGCCCTTATTCCCAGGATCTGGCAGGGGCCCAGCCCCAAGCTGGCTGTCCAGGTGGTTGCAGATGGGCCAGGTGCCCTGGGCAGGTGGGAGGACCCCCTCCCAGCACATCCCCGGCTGGTGGGCGACCCCGGGACAGGTGTGTCGAGCCCACATGGTTTCGGTGGGGGTGTGGGGCCTCACCGCTGTGGCTACGCATGTGGATCTCCAGGGAGCTGGCGCTGGGACAGCTTTTGCGACATTGGGGGAAGGGGCAGATGCGCTCGTTGGGGTAAGTCTCCTTGGGCTTCTCGTCGGGGGCGGCTGTGGCGGGGGATCCGGAGCCCTGGCGGCTGGCACAGTAGTAGAGGAGGTGGGCTTGCAAGTTCCGCTCGCTCCGGTACCAGATGCCGCAGTCCTTGCAGGGGAAGACGTCTTCTATGGGGGCGAGAGGCAGGCATAGCCTGAAGGGAGCACCCTGGCAGCAGAGGGGCTGCCTACAACCCGGGGCAGGGCAGTGGGCCCCCTGCAACACGAGGGCTGTGTCTTCTCCCTTATCCCTGGATAGTCCTGCATTCCCTCTCTAGGATGCCAGGGGGACAGGTGGGTGGGGTCTGAGCAGCCCCTAGGATGGCCCCCATGCTGTCTCCCCACAGGCTTTGTGGGGTGCCCACAGAAGGACACACTAGTGGACGCCCAGGGGAACGAGGCTGGGGTCCATGTCGTGATTCTTTCTGACCGGGTCAGGGTGAGCATGTGCACGTGAAGGTGCACTGGCCGTGGGTGTGAGGGATGGCGTGGAGCTGGCTGCCCGTGGAGAAGACAAGCGTGTGCACACGGAACGGCATATGGGTGGCCAGGTGCACGGGTCCCCAAGTCCTGGGGCAGGAGGATAGGAGGTGAACGTGGCTCTGGGCAGGCAGAGGATGGAGAGCCTCCCTGAGCCCCCTTACGCCTGATGGCTCCTTGTGTTACTGATAAGGGTCAACATTTGCTGAATGGAGCACATTTGCCCAAGCGGGCTGCCTCTGACTTTTCAGTTTACAGGATTTCGGGTTGCGGGGTCAGATTTGCCAGCGGTGAGGATTTCTCTGATGGGGGAGCACTCGCCCTCTGGTTCTCAGCAGAAGGCTAAGGGATGCTCTGTTGTCTGCCCCTGCTCCGTGGGGCTGAACCCAGGGCCTGCGGAGGCCTCGCCCTGTGTCTTGACCTTGACGTGGACTTGAGGGGCCTGGGACTCCTTAATTGTGTTCTAACTTCTTCAGGTTCTCATCCCGCTGGTCCGCAGTTACTCAAGGGGTGGTCCTCCTCCACTGGGGGGCTGCCAGGTCTCCGGCTTCTGCCTCCTTCAAGGAGCCTAGTACCTGTCTGTCAGGTGAGGTGGCCACCCCTCACGCTCCTCTGCCTGCTGTTTTTCTGGCTCAGACCTCCCCCCTACTGTGTTGTTTACTTCTGGTTTTCAAGTTCCCTTTTATTTGAGGGCCTCGAGGCAGCTCTGTTCTCTACCAGCTGAGGCCTTGAGGTGGGATCTGGATCCCAGGGGCCAGTGGGGGGGTTTCTGTTCATAGCTGCAAGGTCAGCGCGGCAGCCAGCAGCACAGGGCGGGGCCCGGAGCCTCAGCTGCAGGCCTGAAACTTAAGATGCCACGGTCCCACCCGCCCTGAGCTGACAGCAGGCTGACCACTGGCTGGGGCCTGGGGTCCTGCACGGACGCCGTGAGGTTGGTATTACCTTTACTCCTTTCACGGGGAGAAAACTCAGGCCCAGAGTGGTGGAGTGTCAGGAGTTAACCTGGGTCTGATTAAGCTGATTAACTAAGCTTGAGGGTCTTAAGGCCCTTCTGGGCCACCAGTTGGGGCGGGCCCACGCGGGGATAGGGGTCAGTGTCAACAAGACGTCTAGCCCACGGGGACTTCTCAGGTGAAACGCTCTTGGGATGCTGTGGCTCCGAAGTCTCAGACAAAGGGGAGGGAACTTAAGGCCCGGTGAGGCTGCTGGGGCCGGGGCTCCCTGCAGCCCCCAGATGGGCGTGGGGGCAGCCACCACGGGTGGCCTGAGACACCCTTCTGTCTGCGCTTGTCCCCACCCCCTTCCATCTCAGCTGCAACTGTTTGGGTCATGGTAGTAGCCTCCATGCTGACCAGTCCAGGGGTCACATCTCTGCCCTTGGCGTCTACACAGCTGGGCTATGGCAGACTCCTCTCTCAACTCCCGGATCTGGTGTCCGCAGGTCCCGTCTCTCTGGGGGCCTTGTCCTGCCCAGAGCTGCCCTGGCTCTGACCGCACTCTGAGCCCCAGCACATGTCTCCAGTTGCCGCCTGGGCTCCGCTCTAGTGCCTGGCGGGCGTCTCAGGTCAGAAAGTCAGAGCAGGCTCTCCCTGACTCCCTGCCAGCGACAGGACGGACCAGTGTCCACCCGCACAGCTATGCCAAAGCTCTGGGCCTCGTGCTGCTGCCCCCGCCCCCCGGTGGAGCCCTGTTGGCTCCAGTGCCCCTCTGTCCTCTGCCTTGGTGCCCCCACCTGGTTCAAACCGTCATCACATTTGACTTGCTTCAAAAGGTCACTTTTTTTCCAATTTTGCAACCCTATGGTCACCACCTAGCAGCTGGGTGATACTAAAACTAAACTGGATCATACCCTTTGCTGCTTGAAAGCCCTTGGTGGGGTCATTTCTCTGAGAAGTCCCAGCCCTGGCTGGTCTGCTCTGGCCACAGTGACCACTGTGTAGGACCTGGCATGCAGATCTCAGCTGGCTGTCCTGTCCAGTGGCTTTCCTGAGCACCCGGCTGAAGTACCCCTGGCCACTGCCCACGGTGATGGATGGAGCCATACCTGCTCCTGCCTCTGCACCTCGGGGACCCAGGGCCTCACCACCTGGTTGAATATGGACATTACACAAGTGTTTGGGGAACAAGCGAGTTCTGTCTGATTCTCAGACCCGCCGAGGCTCCTTGTGAGTGAGCCCCCACCCCAGCTGTCCCCCCCACCCCTGGTGGCTTTGCCGCAGGGGCACTTGGCCCGTGCTTCACGCCTCATAGGTGGAGGTGGCACTGGTGTCTATTGCACGAGGGCAGGGCTGCCCTCGGGCGCCCCCATGGTGCACGTGTCAGACATCGAGATGAGAAACCTGCTTCCCGCCCTCCCCGGGAGGCACCGGGCAGCTGTGTGCTGGGCCTTCCCCTACGTCCTGCCCCGGCAGTGTGTGCAGACCGACCACATGGCCCCTCCTGGGGCCCCCACATCTCTGTTCAGGTCCCAGTGGTGACAGATCTCTGCAGATCCTGAGCTGGGTACCACCTGCAGCCCTGTGTCTGGGCTGTACTGGCCCCCCGGGAGTGGAGGTGGGGGAGACACGGCAGGTTACTCACTGTTGACGACCGCTGTGGCGAGGATGGACGCCATGCCGGCCTGCTGGGGCAGGAGCTGGATGTCGGTGTGGGAGGGGGCCGGGCCCTCGGGCTCCACGGGCTCCTTCTTCACAGGGTGGCTGGGGGCTCCGTGGGGCTCGGCCATGAGGCGCACACACAACTGTCCACCTGCTGGCACCGGCTTGGTGACCCTGCACCAGAGGGCTTCACCTGTGGCGTAAGGGCATCCATGATGGAACAGCCACTAGCACCAGCCACCACTGCCACTCATCTGCGAAGACCCCCTACCCAACCATCCACCTACCCTCCGGAACCCCTCCACACTGCCTCATCTTAGAGATAAGGGTTTTAAAGGCTGGCGTGAGGGACGGGCCAGGGAGAGGCCACACCTGGGTTTGCAGCTGTGGCCCGCTGGTTTCCATGGTGCACCCTGCGGCAACTAGGTGGTTCCCCAGGTCTGCCTGCCCTGCGCCCATCTGAGCAGTAGGGCCCTTTTCCAGGAGAGGGGCTGCAGAGTGGCTAGGGAGGGCCTAGTAGCCACTCGCCTGGCCTTAGAAGGGCCTCCCCACTCCTTGCATCTCAGCTGGCGTGGCTGTTCCCAAGGCGGCCTGCAGAGGGCAGCCTTGGCCAACAGGACCCAGGCTGAACTGCCCACAGGTCCGTCCACCTTCCAGTGTCCGGCACCGAGGCTGCCAGGATACTTCCCCGAGAGGTGCAGGCCTCGCCTGGGCACTGCAGGGACCCTCGTCCTGCCTGGTTAGGTGAGCCTTCACTGACCAGGCCAGAACACTGACTGGGCCACGTCCCAACCAGGTGGACAGACCCCCCAGCTGATGACCTGCTGCCAACGCCAGGCCCTGCAGTACCTTCTGGCTGCTCTCCGGGTCCTTAGAGCACCCCTCGGTGGGGAGGAGGGGCCGGGGTTCTCTCCCCTACGGAGGGAGAGACAGGCACGTGGGCGCCATGCTGGCCCAGGCCTCTGGGGGCGATGGCAGGGCAGGTGGGAAGCCTGGGTCCTGGCTGTGCACCTGCAGCGTGCCAGGATGTAGGCCCCCAGATGGGAGGGGCGGGTGTTGGAGCAGCAGCCTAGCTTGGCTCCCTCCCACCCTAGTGGCCTTTGGCTTTGTCCCAAAACAAGAACGCCCCAGGACACTTGGCCCAATGTGCTTGCGAGGAGATGGTGAGGGTGGTGCCCCTAGAACATCCCCTGAAAGTGGAGCCCCCACAGGGGAGTGAGGAGGACTTCCTGTGGGCAGTGGGCGCACGGCCCTCCCAGGTGCCCACACTGCAGCGCATGCCCCTTGCTTGGCTGTAGAAGCTATCATGTCTGTCTACATCCTCCCCTGGGCCCTGAGCCTCCTTGTCTGTAGTTGGGGGGTCCCTGCAGCCCTGACACCCTGGTCCTCACACGCTGGGAAGGCCATGCTGTGATTTCCTCAGGAGTCAAACCACCGGGGCCGGCAGGACCTCGGTGTAGACACTGCCCCCGTCCCCATCTGTGTGGCTTAAGCTTTCAACTGAGGAGGTGAGGGGTGGTGAGGACCCCTCTGCTCTCCCTCCTCCCTCCTGGAAGGTGCAGGGATACAGTGGGGACGTGGGGACGTAGGGGCGGGAGGGCCCAGCTGAATGCCCTGGGTCTGACCAGCTCTTTCCTAGGCCTCATGAAACAGAGGCCCTGAAAGGTGCAGGGACCTGTCCTGGGCCCCATAGCCAGATTTGAACATGGCCCTCATGATCACTCCCTGAGGGGCCAGACTACACCCCCAGCCTAGCCCGCCAGACCCCACCAGCCTGGGTTCCTCGGTGCCCTGGGGAGTCTCCCAGACGCCCTGAGGGCAGACTGGCTTCCTGGGATGCCTGTCCCCCCTCCTGAGGGCAGATGTCCATCCAGCCCAAGACTGGCATTGATCAGGGCCCTGGGGGCATGCTGGCTATGGGAGCCAGCCCCTCAACTCAGCCCAGACAGGCCACTTTCTCTTTAAGGGCCACCCCAGGGAGAGCCAGCGCCCCCCACATTCCGGAAGGCTGCGAGGAAGCACCAGGATACCAACCCTTCCTGTGGATCTCTGAGTTGGCTTTGGCCTCTGTCAGGGCATGGGGCAGCTTCTTCAGCCAGCAGGCCTCGTCCTCCAGCAGCAGGGTCAGGGCTGGGCTCTGGGGGACAGGAGGGGGCAGTCAGCAAGGACTCAGTCGTGCCCTTGGAACACAGCAGGGAAGGGGGGGGTCCATGTGGGGGAAGCCTGAGGGTCTGCCTGGGGGGGTGGCCAGTCCGGGCTGCAGGCCTGAGTCTTGTCAGGTACTGTGCTGGCAACAGAAGCCAGGGTGTCTTCCACGGGTTAAGTGCTTGGTTCTCATGGAGCTTAAGGCCCAGAGAGGTCAAGCAGCTTGCCTGAGGTCACACAGCCAGTGAGCAGCAGAGGGGATTTGCACCCAGATCTCTCTTCGCTCCTTGCTGCCTCATCCCTGGTGGGCCGCTCGGTGCTGTGGTGCAGCCCATGGGGTGCCCGGACCTGGGCAGGGCACAGGCTCCTCCCACACACACCCCCCAGAGGCCCCCAGAATGAACTCTGAGGGCTGCAGCCAGGATCAGCCCAGATGGGTACTTGCATGTCCTCCCCAACAGTGCGGCCCCTCTCCCTGCTGCAGGTCCCCCTTTGTCCAGTGCATCCTGGGGCTGGCGCACCTCAAGGAACACCTGCCTGGGCCCAGCAGTCCTCTGAGGTCCCCAGAATCAGCATCTGGTCTCCCTGTGACTCCAAGACCCATGTTTGCATGCAGGGTCAGCCCCTCACCCACCTGCCTCACTGGTGGCCTGGAAAGTGGGCAGTGTCCTCCCATCTCACAGGTGAGGAGGCTGAGGGGAGAGGGGCAGCTCCCTTGGGGTTGCTGGAAGACCGTGGAGGGCGGTGGCCTGATTTCCGGATCCCTGGCCCCCACCAGGCAGCAGAGGAAATACGCCCCCTGTCCCAACATAGCCTGGTGCTGGGAGGGGGCCAGCCCTTGTCACATCAAGGGGACGAGGCACAGAGCCTGGCCCTGTGTGGCCCCAGGAGTTTGGGGTGACCACTGCCACCCCTCAGGCCCAGCCCCAGGGATTGATGGGTTCTGGATGGCGCCTCTGCCTGGAGGTCCCCACCCTCAGCTGCTGGGCACTGTGGGAAGGCACAGTGCGTTCATGTCCGAGTATTTTCTTTGTTTTAGGTAAATAAATGCCTTTTACTCAAACCTTGTTTATCAGGACCTCTAACGGAAGAACCAGGGTCACTTGGGGTCACCTGGGGGGGGGCGAGAGTTGTGCACCCCAGGGACACACGTGGCAGTCAGCCAGGATGCTACCATGGTGGGTCGGCGGGGGCAGGCAATATGTTTCAGGGCGCTCTCTGATGGGTTCTGGCCACCTCCCGACCCAGTCCAAGCCCATGGCGTTACTAGGTTTTGCCTGCAGGGAGCATGTGGGCTCCAGAGCTGGGCATCAGCTCCAGCCCAGGCTTGGCCTCCCTGACTGTGACTTTGGGTAGG